>NC_139944.1:53136826-53391826 GCF_963454915.1 Gymnoscopelus microlampas | reverse complement strand
TTTTTTTTTCGTTTCGGTAGTGTCACTACCGAAACGGAAAAAAAATGACTAAGTCCAGAGCTCGATGAATGTTAGGGACCAAAAAAAAAGTCACTACCAATCAACTTTAAATTGCCTGAAACATACTCCTAACAGGTTTTTGGGGGAACATTTTTTTTTTCGTTTCGGTAGTGTCACTACCGAAACGGAAAAAAATGTACTAAGTCCAGAGCTCGATGAATGTTAGGGACCAAAAAAAAAGTCACTACCAATCAACTTTAAATTGCCTGAAACGTACTCCTAACAGGTTTTTGGGGGAACATTTTTTTTCCCGTTTCGGTAGTGTCACTACCGAAACGGAAAAAAAAAGACTAAGTCCAGAGCTCGATGAATGTTAGGGACCAAAAAAAAAGTCACTACCAATCAACTTTAAATTGCCTGAAACGTACTCCTAACAGGTTTTTGGGGGAACATTTTTTTTTTCGTTTCGGTAGTGTCACTACCGAAACGGAAAAAAAATTACTAAGTCCAGAGCTCGATGAATGTTAGGGACCAAAAAAAAAGTCACTACCAATCAACTTTAAATTGCCTGAAACGTACTCCTAACAGGTTTTTGGGGGAACAATTTTTTTTCCGTTTCGGTAGTGTCACTACCGAAACGGAAAAAAAATTACTAAGTCCAGAGCTCGATGAATGTTAGGGACCAAAAAAAAAGTCACTACCAATCAACTTTAAATTGCCTTAAACGTACTCCTAACAGGTTTTTGGGGGAACATTTTTTTTTTCGTTTCGGTAGTGTCACTACCGAAACGGAAAAAAAATTACTAAGTCCAGAGCTCGATGAATGTTAGGGACCAAAAAAAAATTCAATACCAATCAACTTTAAATTGCCTGAAATGTACTCCTAACAGGTTTTTGGGGGAACTTTTTTTTTTTTTTTTTTTCGGTAGTGTCACTACCGAAACCAGCATTTTTTCGTCACCAGCATTTTTTGTCATTTTTCGTCACCAGCATTTTTTCGTCACCAGCATTTTTTGTCATTTTTCGTCACCAGCATTTTTTCGTCACCAGCATTTTTTCGTCACCAGCATTTTTTGTCATTTTTCGTCACCAGCATTTTTTTGTCACCAGCATTTTTTGTCATTTTTCGTCACCAGCATTTTTTCGTCATTTTTTGTCACCACTATTTTTTCATCACCAGCATTTTTTTCGTCACCAGCATTTTTCGTCATTTTTCGTCACCAGCATTTTTTCGTCACCAGCATTTTTTGTCATTTTTCGTCACCAGCATTTTTTCGTCACCAGCATTTTTCGTCATTTTTCGTCACCAGCATTTTTCGTCATTTTTCGTCACCAGCATTTTTTTGTCACCAGCATTTTTTCGTCACCAGCATTTTTTCGTCATTTTTCGTCACCAGCATTTTTTCGTCACCAGCATTTTTTCGTCACCAGCATTTTTTCGTCACCAGTATTTTTCGTCATTTTTCGTCACCAGCATTTTTCGTCATTTTTTGTCACCAGCATTTTTTCGTCACCAGCATTTTTTCGTCACCAGCATTTTTCGTCATTTTTCGTCACCAGCATTTTTTCGTCACCAGCATTTTTTCGTCACCAGCATTTTTCGTCATTTTTCGTCACCAGCATTTTTCGTCACCAGCACTTTTTGTCATTTTTCGTCACCAGCATTTTTTCGTCACCAGCATTTTTCGTCATTTTTCATCACCAGCATTTTTCGTCACCAGCATTTTTTCGTCACCAGCATTTTTTCGTCGCCAGTATTTTTTGTCATTTTTCGTCACCAGCATTTTTCGTCATTTTTCGTCACCAGTATTTTTCGTCATTTTTCGTCACCAGCATTTTTTCGTCACCAGCATTTTTTGTCATTTTTCGTCACCAGCACTTTTCGTCATTTTTCGTCACCAGCATTTTTCGTCACCAGCATTTTTTGTCATTTTTTGTCATTTTTCGTCACCAGCATTTTTTCGTCACCAGCATTTTTCGTCATTTTTCGTCACCAGCATTTTTTCGTCACCAGTATTTTTCGTCATTTTTCGTCACCAGCATTTTTCGTTACCAGCATTTTTTTGTCACCAGCATTTTTCGTTATTTTTTCGTCACCAGCATTTTTTGTCATTTTTCGTCACCAGCATTTTTTCGTCACCAGCATTTTTCGTCATTTTTCGTCACCAGCATTTTTCGTCATTTTTCGTCACCAGCATTTTTTCGTCACCAGCATTTTTTCGTCACCAGTATTTTTCGTCATTTTTCGTCACCAGCATTTTTCGTCATTTTTTGTCACCAGCATTTTTTCGTCACCAGCATTTTTTCGTCACCAGCATTTTTCGTCATTTTTCGTCACCAGCATTTTTTCGTCACCAGCATTTTTCGTCATTTTTCGTCACCAGCATTTTTCGTCACCAGCATTTTTTCGTCACCACTATTTTTTCGTCGCCAGTATTTTTTGTCATTTTTCGTCACCAGCATTTTTCGTCATTTTTCGTCACCAGTATTTTTCGTCATTTTTCGTCACCAGCATTTTTTCGTCACCAGCATTTTTTGTCATTTTTCGTCACCAGCATTTTTTCGTCACCAGCATTTTTCGTCATTTTTCGTCACCAGCATTTTTCGTCACCAGCATTTTTTGTCATTTTTCGTCACCAGCATTTTTTCGTCACCAGCATTTTTCGTCATTTTTCGTCACCAGCATTTTTTCGTCACCAGTATTTTTCGTCATTTTTCGTCACCAGCATTTTTCGTCACCAGCATTTTTTTGTCACCAGCATTTTTCGTCATTTTTCGTCACCAGCATTTTTTCATCACCAGCATTTTTTGTCATTTTTCGTCACCAGCATTTTTTCGTCACCAGCATTTTTTGTCATTTTTCGTCACCAGCATTTTTTCGTCACCAGCATTTTTCGTCATTTTTCGTCACCAGCATTTTTTGTCATTTTTCGTCACCAACATTTTTTCGTCATTTTTCGTCACCAGCATTTTTTCGTCACCAACATTTTTTTCGTCACCAGCATTTTTCGTCATTTTTCGTCACCAACATTTTTTCGTCACCAGCATTTTTCGTCACCAGCATTTTTTGTCATTTTTCGTCACCAGCGTTTTTCGTCACCAGCATTTTTTGTCATTTTTCGTCACCAGCATTTTTTCGTCATTTTTCGTCACCAGCATTTTTTCGTCACCAGCATTTTTCGTCATTTTTCGTCACCAGCATTTTTGGTCATTTTTCGTCACCAGCATTTTTCGTCATTTTTCGTCACCAGTATTTTTCGTCATTTTTCGTCAGCAGCATTTTTTCGTCACCAGCATTTTTCGTCACCAGCATTTTTTCGTCACCATCATTTTTTTGTCATTTTTCGTCACCAGCATTTTTTCGTCACCAGCATTTTTCGTCATTTTTCGTCACCAGCATTTTTCGTCACCAGCATTTTTTGTCATTTTTCGTCACCAGCATTTTTTCGTCACCAGCATTTTTCGTCATTTTTCGTCACCAGCATTTTTTCGTCACCACCATTTTTTGTCATTTTTCGTCACCAGCATCTTTTCGTCACCAGCATTTTTTCGTCACCAGCATTTTTTGTCATTTTTCGTCACCAGCATTTTTTCGTCACCAGTATTTTTCGTCATTTTTCGTCACCAGCATTTTTCGTCACCAGCATTTTTTCGTCACCAACATTTTTTTCGTCACCAGCATTTTTCGTCATTTTTCGTCACCAACATTTTTTCGTCACCAGCATTTTTCGTCACCAGCATTTTTGGTCATTTTTCGTCACCAGCATTTTTCGTCACCAGCATTTTTGGTCATTTTTCGTCACCAGCATTTTTTCGTCATTTTTCGTCACCAGCATTTTTTCGTCACCAGCATTTTTCGTCATTTTTCGTCACCAGCATTTTTGGTCATTTTTCGTCACCAGCATTTTTCGTCATTTTTCGTCACCAGTATTTTTCGTCATTTTTCGTCACCAGCATTTTTTCGTCACCAGCATTTTTCGTCACCAGCATTTTTCGTCATTTTTCTACACCAGCATTTTTTCGTCACCAGCATTTTTCGTCATTTTTCGTCACCAGCATTTTTTGTCATTTTTCGTCACCAGCATATTTTTCGTCACCAGCATTTTTCGTCATTTTTCGTCACCAGCATTTTTTTCGTCACCAGCATTTTTTCGTCACCAGTGTTTTTCGTCACCAACATTTTTTCGTCACCGGCATTTTTCGTCATTTTTCCGTCACCAGCATTTTTCGTCATTTTTCGTCACCAGCATTTTTTCGTCATATTTCGTCACCAGCATTTTTTCGTCACCAGCATTTTTCGTCATTTTTCGTCACCAGCATTTTTCGTCACCAGCATTTTTTCGTCACCAGCATTTTTTCGTCACCAGCATTTTTCGTCATTTTTCCGTCACCAGCATTTTTCGTCATTTTTCGTCACCAGCATTTTTCGTCATTTTTCGTCACCAGCATTTTTTCGTCACCAGCATTTTTTCGTCACCAGCATTTTTCGTCATTTTTCGTCACCAGCATTTTTTCGTCACCAGCATTTTTGGTCATTTTTCGTCACCAGCATTTTTTCGTCACCAGCATTTTTTCGTCACAAGCATTTTTCGTCATTTTTCGTCACCAGCATTTTTTGTCATTTTTCGTCACCAGCATTTTTCGTCATTTTTCGTCACCAGCATTTTTCGTCATTTTTCGTCACCAGCATTTTTTCGTCACCAGTGTTTTTCGTCACCAGCATTTTTTCGTCACCAGCATTTTTCGTCATTTTTCGTCACCAGCATTTTTTCGTCACCTGCATTTTTCGTCATTTTTCGTCACCAGCATTTTTCGTCATTTTTCGTCACCAGCATTTTTTCGTCACCTGCATTTTTCGTCATTTTTCGTCACCAGCATTTTTCGTCATTTTTCGTCACCAGCATTTTTTCGTCACCAGCATTTTTCGTCATTTTTCGTCACCAGCATTTTTCGTCATTTTTCGTCACCAGCATTTTTTTCCTCACCAGCATTTTTTGTCATTTTTCGTCACCAGCATTTTTTCGTCACCAGCATTTTTTGTCATTTTTCGTCACCAGCATTTTTCGTCACCAGCATTTTTTCGTCACCAGCATTTTTCGTCATTTTTCGTCACCAGCATTTTTTGTCGTTTTTCGTCACCAGCATTTTTTTCGTCACCAGCATTTTTTGTCATTTTTCGTCACCAGCATTTTTTCGTCACCAGCATTTTTTGTCATTTTTCGTCACCAGCATTTTTCGTCACCAGCATTTTTTCGTCACCAGCATTTTTCGTCATTTTTCGTCACCAGCATTTTTCGTCACCAGCATTTTTTCGTCACCAGCATTTTTTCGTCACCAGTATTTTTCGTCATTTTTCGTCACCAGCATTTTTTCGTCACCAGCATTTTTCGTCATTTTTCGTCACCAGCATTTTTTCGTCACCAGTATTTTTCGTCATTTTTCGTCACCAGCATTTTTTGTCACCAGCATTTTTTTGTCACCAGCATTTTTTGTCATTTTTCGTCACCAGCATTTTTTCGTCACCAGCATTTTTCGTCATTTTTCGTCACCAGCATTTTTTGTCATTTTTCGTCACCAACATTTTTTCGTCATTTTTCGTCACCAGCATTTTTTCGTCACCAACATTTTTTTCGTCACCAGCATTTTTCGTCATTTTTCGTCACCAACATTTTTTCGTCACCAGCATTTTTCGTCACCAGCATTTTTGGTCATTTTTCGTCACCAGCATTTTTCGTCACCAGCATTTTTGGTCATTTTTCGTCACCAGCATTTTTTCGTCATTTTTCGTCACCAGCATTTTTTCGTCACCAGCATTTTTCGTCATTTTTCGTCACCAGCATTTTTTGTCATTTTTCGTCACCAGCATTTTTCGTCACCAGTATTTTTCGTCATTTTTCGTCACCAGCATTTTTTCGTCACCAGCATTTTTCGTCACCAGCATTTTTCGTCATTTTTCTACACCAGCATTTTTTCGTCACCAGCATTTTTCGTCATTTTTCGTCACCAGCATTTTTTGTCATTTTTCGTCACCAGCATATTTTTCGTCACCAGCATTTTTCGTCATTTTTCGTCACCAGCATTTTTTTCGTCACCAGCATTTTTTCGTCACCAGTGTTTTTCGTCACCAACATTTTTTCGTCACCGGCATTTTTCGTCATTTTTCCGTCACCAGCATTTTTCGTCATTTTTCGTCACCAGCATTTTTTCGTCATATTTCGTCACCAGCATTTTTTCGTCACCAGCATTTTTCGTCATTTTTCGTCACCAGCATTTTTCGTCACCAGCATTTTTTCGTCACCAGCATTTTTTCGTCACCAGCATTTTTCGTCATTTTTCCGTCACCAGCATTTTTCGTCATTTTTCGTCACCAGCATTTTTCGTCATTTTTCGTCACCAGCATTTTTTCGTCACCAGCATTTTTTCGTCACCAGCATTTTTCGTCATTTTTCGTCACCAGCATTTTTTCGTCACCAGCATTTTTGGTCATTTTTCGTCACCAGCATTTTTTCGTCACCAGCATTTTTTCGTCACAAGCATTTTTCGTCATTTTTCGTCACCAGCATTTTTTGTCATTTTTCGTCACCAGCATTTTTCGTCATTTTTCGTCACCAGCATTTTTCGTCATTTTTCGTCACCAGCATTTTTTCGTCACCAGTGTTTTTCGTCACCAGCATTTTTTCGTCACCAGCATTTTTCGTCATTTTTCGTCACCAGCATTTTTTCGTCACCTGCATTTTTCGTCATTTTTCGTCACCAGCATTTTTCGTCATTTTTCGTCACCAGCATTTTTTCGTCACCTGCATTTTTCGTCATTTTTCGTCACCAGCATTTTTCGTCATTTTTCGTCACCAGCATTTTTTCGTCACCAGCATTTTTCGTCATTTTTCGTCACCAGCATTTTTCGTCATTTTTCGTCACCAGCATTTTTTTCCTCACCAGCATTTTTTGTCATTTTTCGTCACCAGCATTTTTTCGTCACCAGCATTTTTTGTCATTTTTCGTCACCAGCATTTTTCGTCACCAGCATTTTTTCGTCACCAGCATTTTTCGTCATTTTTCGTCACCAGCATTTTTCGTCACCAGCATTTTTTCGTCACCAGCATTTTTTCGTCACCAGCATTTTTCGTCATTTTTCCGTCACCAGCATTTTTCGTCATTTTTCGTCACCAGCATTTTTCGTCATTTTTCGTCACCAGCATTTTTTCGTCACCAGCATTTTTTCGTCACCAGCATTTTTCGTCATTTTTCGTCACCAGCATTTTTTCGTCACCAGCATTTTTGGTCATTTTTCGTCACCAGCATTTTTTCGTCACCAGCATTTTTTCGTCACAAGCATTTTTCGTCATTTTTCGTCACCAGCATTTTTTGTCATTTTTCATCACCAGCATTTTTCGTCATTTTTCGTCACCAGCATTTTTCGTCATTTTTCGTCACCAGCATTTTTTCGTCACCAGTGTTTTTCGTCACCAGCATTTTTTCGTCACCAGCATTTTTCGTCATTTTTCGTCACCAGCATTTTTTCGTCACCTGCATTTTTCGTCATTTTTCGTCACCAGCATTTTTCGTCATTTTTCGTCACCAGCATTTTTTCGTCACCTGCATTTTTCGTCATTTTTCGTCACCAGCATTTTTCGTCATTTTTCGTCACCAGCATTTTTTCGTCACCAGCATTTTTCGTCATTTTTCGTCACCAGCATTTTTCGTCATTTTTCGTCACCAGCATTTTTTTCCTCACCAGCATTTTTTGTCATTTTTCGTCACCAGCATTTTTCGTCACCAGCATTTTTTCGTCACCAGCATTTTTCGTCATTTTTCGTCACCAGCATTTTTTGTCGTTTTTCGTCACCAGCATTTTTTTCGTCACCAGCATTTTTTGTCATTTTTCGTCACCAGCATTTTTTCGTCACCAGCATTTTTTGTCATTTTTCGTCACCAGCATTTTTCGTCACCAGCATTTTTTCGTCACCAGCATTTTTCGTCATTTTTCGTCACCAGCATTTTTCGTCACCAGCATTTTTTCGTCACCAGCATTTTTTCGTCACCAGTATTTTTTGTCATTTTTCGTCACCAGCATTTTTCGTCATTTTTCGTCACCAGCATTTTTTCGTCACCAGCATTTTTCGTCATTTTTCCGTCACCAGCATTTTTCGTCATTTTTCGTCACCAGCATTTTTTCGTCATATTTCGTCACCAGCATTTTTTCGTCACCAGCATTTTTCGTCATTTTTCGTCACCAGCATTTTTCGTCACCAGCATTTTTTCGTCACCAGCATTTTTTCGTCACCAGCATTTTTCGTCATTTTTCCGTCACCAGCATTTTTCGTCATTTTTCGTCACCAGCATTTTTCGTCATTTTTCGTCACCAGCATTTTTTCGTCACCAGCATTTTTTCGTCACCAGCATTTTTCGTCATTTTTCGTCACCAGCATTTTTTCGTCACCAGCATTTTTGGTCATTTTTCGTCACCAGCATTTATTCGTCACCAGCATTTTTTCGTCACAAGCATTTTTCGTCATTTTTCGTCACCAGCATTTTTTGTCATTTTTCGTCACCAGCATTTTTCGTCATTTTTCGTCACCAGCATTTTTCGTCATTTTTCGTCACCAGCATTTTTTCGTCACCAGTGTTTTTCGTCACCAGCATTTTTTCGTCACCAGCATTTTTCGTCATTTTTCGTCACCAGCATTTTTTCGTCACCTGCATTTTTCGTCATTTTTCGTCACCAGCATTTTTCGTCATTTTTCGTCACCAGCATTTTTTCGTCACCTGCATTTTTCGTCATTTTTCGTCACCAGCATTTTTCGTCATTTTTCGTCACCAGCATTTTTTCGTCACCAGCATTTTTCGTCATTTTTCGTCACCAGCATTTTTCGTCATTTTTCGTCACCAGCATTTTTTTCCTCACCAGCATTTTTTGTCATTTTTCGTCACCAGCATTTTTTCGTCACCAGCATTTTTCGTCATTTTTCGTCACCAGCATTTTTCGTCACCAGCATTTTTTCGTCACCAGCATTTTTTCGTCACCAGTATTTTTTGTCATTTTTCGTCACCAGCATTTTTCGTCATTTTTCGTCACCAGCATTTTTTCGTCACCAGCATTTTTCGTCATTTTTCCGTCACCAGCATTTTTCGTCATTTTTCGTCACCAGCATTTTTTCGTCATATTTCGTCACCAGCATTTTTTCGTCACCAGCATTTTTCGTCATTTTTCGTCACCAGCATTTTTCGTCACCAGCATTTTTTCGTCACCAGCATTTTTTCGTCACCAGCATTTTTCGTCATTTTTCCGTCACCAGCATTTTTCGTCATTTTTCGTCACCAGCATTTTTCGTCATTTTTCGTCACCAGCATTTTTTCGTCACCAGCATTTTTTCGTCACCAGCATTTTTCGTCATTTTTCGTCACCAGCATTTTTTCGTCACCAGCATTTTTGGTCATTTTTCGTCACCAGCATTTTTTCGTCACCAGCATTTTTTCGTCACAAGCATTTTTCGTCATTTTTCGTCACCAGCATTTTTTGTCATTTTTCGTCACCAGCATTTTTCGTCATTTTTCGTCACCAGCATTTTTCGTCATTTTTCGTCACCAGCATTTTTTCGTCACCAGTGTTTTTCGTCACCAGCATTTTTTCGTCACCAGCATTTTTCGTCATTTTTCGTCACCAGCATTTTTTCGTCACCTGCATTTTTCGTCATTTTTCGTCACCAGCATTTTTCGTCATTTTTCGTCACCAGCATTTTTTCGTCACCTGCATTTTTCGTCATTTTTCGTCACCAGCATTTTTCGTCATTTTTCGTCACCAGCATTTTTTCGTCACCAGCATTTTTCGTCATTTTTCGTCACCAGCATTTTTCGTCATTTTTCGTCACCAGCATTTTTTTCCTCACCAGCATTTTTTGTCATTTTTCGTCACCAGCATTTTTTCGTCACCAGCATTTTTTGTCATTTTTCGTCACCAGCATTTTTCGTCACCAGCATTTTTTCGTCACCAGCATTTTTCGTCATTTTTCGTCACCAGCATTTTTTGTCGTTTTTCGTCACCAGCATTTTTTTCGTCACCAGCATTTTTTGTCATTTTTCGTCACCAGCATTTTTTCGTCACCAGCATTTTTTGTCATTTTTCGTCACCAGCATTTTTCGTCACCAGCATTTTTTCGTCACCAGCATTTTTCGTCATTTTTCGTCACCAGCATTTTTCGTCACCAGCATTTTTTCGTCACCAGCATTTTTTCGTCACCAGTATTTTTTGTCATTTTTCGTCACCAGCATTTTTCGTCATTTTTCGTCACCAGCATTTTTTCGTCACCAGCATTTTTCGTCATTTTTCCGTCACCAGCATTTTTCGTCATTTTTCGTCACCAGCATTTTTCGTCATTTTTCGTCACCAGCATTTTTTCGTCACCAGCATTTTTCGTCATTTTTCGTCACCAGCATTTTTCGTCACCAGCATTTTTTCTTCACCAGCATTTTTTCGTCACCAGTATTTTTTGTCATTTTTCGTCACCAGCATTTTTCGTCATTATTCGTCACCAGCATTTTTTCGTCACCAGCATTTTTCGTCATTTTTCCGTCACCAGCATTTTTCGTCACCAGCATTTTTCGTCATTTTTCGTCACCAGCATTTTTTCGTCACCAGCATTTTTTGTCATTTTTCGTCACCAGCATTTTTCGTCATTTTTCGTCACCAGTATTTTTCGTCATTTTTCGTCACCAGCATTTTTTGTCATTTTTCGTCACCAGCATTTTTCGTCATTTTTCGTCACCAGTATTTTTCGTCATTTTTCGTCACCAGCATTTTTTCGTCACCAGCATTTTTCGTCACCAGCATTTTTTCGTCACCAGCATTTTTCGTCATTTTTCGTCACCAGCATTTTTTCGTCACCAGCATTTTTCGTCATTTTTCGTCACCAGCATTTTTTCGTCACCAGCATTTTTCGTCATTTTTCGTCACCAGCATTTTTCGTCATTTTTCGTCACCAGCATTTTTTTCGTCACCAGCATTTTTCGTCAATTTTCGTCACCAGCATTTTCCGTCACCAGCATTTTTTCGTCACCAGCATTTTTTCGTCACCAGTATTTTTTGTCATTTTTCGTCACCAGCATTTTTCGTCATTTTTCGTCACCAGCATTTTTTCGTCACCAGCATTTTTCGTCATTTTTCCGTCACCAGCATTTTTCGTCATTTTTCGTCACCAGCATTTTTCGTCATTTTTCGTCACCAGCATTTTTCGTCATTTTTCGTCACCAGCATTTTTTCGTCACCACCATTTTTTGTCATTTTTCGTCACCAGCATCTTTTCGTCACCAGCATTTTTTCGTCACCAGCATTTTTTGTCATTTTTCGTCACCAGCATTTTTCGTCATTTTTCGTCACCAGCATTTTTTCGTCACCAGCATTTTTTCGTCACCAGCATTTTTCGTCACCAGCATTTTTTCGTCACCAGCATTTTTCGTCACCAGCATTTTTTCGTCACCAGCATTTTTCGTCATTTTTCGTCACCAGCATTTTTCGTCATTTTTCGTCACCAGCATTTTTTCGTCACCTGCATTTTTTCGTCACAAGCATTTTTCGTCATTTTTCGTCACCAGCATTTTTTGTCATTTTTCGTCACCAGCATTTTTCGTCATTTTTCGTCACCAGCATTTTTCGTCATTTTTCGTCACCAGCATTTTTTCGTCACCAGTGTTTTTCGTCACCAGCATTTTTTCGTCACCAGCATTTTTCGTCATTTTTCGTCACCAGCATTTTTTCGTCACCTGCATTTTTCGTCATTTTTCGTCACCAGCATTTTTCGTCATTTTTCGTCACCAGCATTTTTTCGTCACCTGCATTTTTCGTCATTTTTCGTCACCAGCATTTTTCGTCATTTTTCGTCACCAGCATTTTTTCGTCACCAGCATTTTTCGTCATTTTTCGTCACCAGCATTTTTCGTCATTTTTCGTCACCAGCATTTTTTTCCTCACCAGCATTTTTTGTCATTTTTCGTCACCAGCATTTTTTCGTCACCAGCATTTTTTGTCATTTTTCGTCACCAGCATTTTTCGTCACCAGCATTTTTTCGTCACCAGCATTTTTCGTCATTTTTCGTCACCAGCATTTTTTGTCGTTTTTCGTCACCAGCATTTTTTTCGTCACCAGCATTTTTTGTCATTTTTCGTCACCAGCATTTTTTCGTCACCAGCATTTTTTGTCATTTTTCGTCACCAGCATTTTTCGTCACCAGCATTTTTTCGTCACCAGCATTTTTCGTCATTTTTCGTCACCAGCATTTTTCGTCACCAGCATTTTTTCGTCACCAGCATTTTTTCGTCACCAGTATTTTTCGTCATTTTTCGTCACCAGCATTTTTTCGTCACCAGCATTTTTCGTCATTTTTCGTCACCAGCATTTTTTCGTCACCAGTATTTTTCGTCATTTTTCGTCACCAGCATTTTTTGTCACCAGCATTTTTTTGTCACCAGCATTTTTTGTCATTTTTCGTCACCAGCATTTTTTCGTCACCAGCATTTTTCGTCATTTTTCGTCACCAGCATTTTTTGTCATTTTTCGTCACCAACATTTTTTCGTCATTTTTCGTCACCAGCATTTTTTCGTCACCAACATTTTTTTCGTCACCAGCATTTTTCGTCATTTTTCGTCACCAACATTTTTTCGTCACCAGCATTTTTCGTCACCAGCATTTTTGGTCATTTTTCGTCACCAGCATTTTTCGTCACCAGCATTTTTGGTCATTTTTCGTCACCAGCATTTTTTCGTCATTTTTCGTCACCAGCATTTTTTCGTCACCAGCATTTTTCGTCATTTTTCGTCACCAGCATTTTTTGTCATTTTTCGTCACCAGCATTTTTCGTCACCAGTATTTTTCGTCATTTTTCGTCACCAGCATTTTTTCGTCACCAGCATTTTTCGTCACCAGCATTTTTCGTCATTTTTCTACACCAGCATTTTTTCGTCACCAGCATTTTTCGTCATTTTTCGTCACCAGCATTTTTTGTCATTTTTCGTCACCAGCATATTTTTCGTCACCAGCATTTTTCGTCATTTTTCGTCACCAGCATTTTTTTCGTCACCAGCATTTTTTCGTCACCAGTGTTTTTCGTCACCAACATTTTTTCGTCACCGGCATTTTTCGTCATTTTTCCGTCACCAGCATTTTTCGTCATTTTTCGTCACCAGCATTTTTTCGTCATATTTCGTCACCAGCATTTTTTCGTCACCAGCATTTTTCGTCATTTTTCGTCACCAGCATTTTTCGTCACCAGCATTTTTTCGTCACCAGCATTTTTTCGTCACCAGCATTTTTCGTCATTTTTCCGTCACCAGCATTTTTCGTCATTTTTCGTCACCAGCATTTTTCGTCATTTTTCGTCACCAGCATTTTTTCGTCACCAGCATTTTTTCGTCACCAGCATTTTTCGTCATTTTTCGTCACCAGCATTTTTTCGTCACCAGCATTTTTGGTCATTTTTCGTCACCAGCATTTTTTCGTCACCAGCATTTTTTCGTCACAAGCATTTTTCGTCATTTTTCGTCACCAGCATTTTTTGTCATTTTTCGTCACCAGCATTTTTCGTCACCAGCATTTTTCGTCATTTTTCGTCACCAGCATTTTTCGTCATTTTTCGTCACCAGCATTTTTTCGTCACCAGTGTTTTTCGTCACCAGCATTTTTTCGTCACCAGCATTTTTCGTCATTTTTCGTCACCAGCATTTTTTCGTCACCTGCATTTTTCGTCATTTTTCGTCACCAGCATTTTTCGTCATTTTTCGTCACCAGCATTTTTTCGTCACCTGCATTTTTCGTCATTTTTCGTCACCAGCATTTTTCGTCATTTTTCGTCACCAGCATTTTTTCGTCACCAGCATTTTTCGTCATTTTTCGTCACCAGCATTTTTCGTCATTTTTCGTCACCAGCATTTTTTTCCTCACCAGCATTTTTTGTCATTTTTCGTCACCAGCATTTTTTCGTCACCAGCATTTTTTGTCATTTTTCGTCACCAGCATTTTTCGTCACCAGCATTTTTTCGTCACCAGCATTTTTCGTCATTTTTCGTCACCAGCATTTTTCGTCACCAGCATTTTTTCGTCACCAGCATTTTTTCGTCACCAGCATTTTTCGTCATTTTTCCGTCACCAGCATTTTTCGTCATTTTTCGTCACCAGCATTTTTCGTCATTTTTCGTCACCAGCATTTTTTCGTCACCAGCATTTTTTCGTCACCAGCATTTTTCGTCATTTTTCGTCACCAGCATTTTTTCGTCACCAGCATTTTTGGTCATTTTTCGTCACCAGCATTTTTTCGTCACCAGCATTTTTTCGTCACAAGCATTTTTCGTCATTTTTCGTCACCAGCATTTTTTGTCATTTTTCGTCACCAGCATTTTTCGTCATTTTTCGTCACCAGCATTTTTCGTCATTTTTCGTCACCAGCATTTTTTCGTCACCAGTGTTTTTCGTCACCAGCATTTTTTCGTCACCAGCATTTTTCGTCATTTTTCGTCACCAGCATTTTTTCGTCACCTGCATTTTTCGTCATTTTTCGTCACCAGCATTTTTCGTCATTTTTCGTCACCAGCATTTTTTCGTCACCTGCATTTTTCGTCATTTTTCGTCACCAGCATTTTTCGTCATTTTTCGTCACCAGCATTTTTTCGTCACCAGCATTTTTCGTCATTTTTCGTCACCAGCATTTTTCGTCATTTTTCGTCACCAGCATTTTTTTCCTCACCAGCATTTTTTGTCATTTTTCGTCACCAGCATTTTTCGTCACCAGCATTTTTTCGTCACCAGCATTTTTCGTCATTTTTCGTCACCAGCATTTTTTGTCGTTTTTCGTCACCAGCATTTTTTTCGTCACCAGCATTTTTTGTCATTTTTCGTCACCAGCATTTTTTCGTCACCAGCATTTTTTGTCATTTTTCGTCACCAGCATTTTTCGTCACCAGCATTTTTTCGTCACCAGCATTTTTCGTCATTTTTCGTCACCAGCATTTTTCGTCACCAGCATTTTTTCGTCACCAGCATTTTTTCGTCACCAGTATTTTTTGTCATTTTTCGTCACCAGCATTTTTCGTCATTTTTCGTCACCAGCATTTTTTCGTCACCAGCATTTTTCGTCATTTTTCCGTCACCAGCATTTTTCGTCATTTTTCGTCACCAGCATTTTTTCGTCATATTTCGTCACCAGCATTTTTTCGTCACCAGCATTTTTCGTCATTTTTCGTCACCAGCATTTTTCGTCACCAGCATTTTTTCGTCACCAGCATTTTTTCGTCACCAGCATTTTTCGTCATTTTTCCGTCACCAGCATTTTTCGTCATTTTTCGTCACCAGCATTTTTCGTCATTTTTCGTCACCAGCATTTTTTCGTCACCAGCATTTTTTCGTCACCAGCATTTTTCGTCATTTTTCGTCACCAGCATTTTTTCGTCACCAGCATTTTTGGTCATTTTTCGTCACCAGCATTTATTCGTCACCAGCATTTTTTCGTCACAAGCATTTTTCGTCATTTTTCGTCACCAGCATTTTTTGTCATTTTTCGTCACCAGCATTTTTCGTCATTTTTCGTCACCAGCATTTTTCGTCATTTTTCGTCACCAGCATTTTTTCGTCACCAGTGTTTTTCGTCACCAGCATTTTTTCGTCACCAGCATTTTTCGTCATTTTTCGTCACCAGCATTTTTTCGTCACCTGCATTTTTCGTCATTTTTCGTCACCAGCATTTTTCGTCATTTTTCGTCACCAGCATTTTTTCGTCACCTGCATTTTTCGTCATTTTTCGTCACCAGCATTTTTCGTCATTTTTCGTCACCAGCATTTTTTCGTCACCAGCATTTTTCGTCATTTTTCGTCACCAGCATTTTTCGTCATTTTTCGTCACCAGCATTTTTTTCCTCACCAGCATTTTTTGTCATTTTTCGTCACCAGCATTTTTTCGTCACCAGCATTTTTCGTCATTTTTCGTCACCAGCATTTTTCGTCACCAGCATTTTTTCGTCACCAGCATTTTTTCGTCACCAGTATTTTTTGTCATTTTTCGTCACCAGCATTTTTCGTCATTTTTCGTCACCAGCATTTTTTCGTCACCAGCATTTTTCGTCATTTTTCCGTCACCAGCATTTTTCGTCATTTTTCGTCACCAGCATTTTTTCGTCATATTTCGTCACCAGCATTTTTTCGTCACCAGCATTTTTCGTCATTTTTCGTCACCAGCATTTTTCGTCACCAGCATTTTTTCGTCACCAGCATTTTTTCGTCACCAGCATTTTTCGTCATTTTTCCGTCACCAGCATTTTTCGTCATTTTTCGTCACCAGCATTTTTCGTCATTTTTCGTCACCAGCATTTTTTCGTCACCAGCATTTTTTCGTCACCAGCATTTTTCGTCATTTTTCGTCACCAGCATTTTTTCGTCACCAGCATTTTTGGTCATTTTTCGTCACCAGCATTTTTTCGTCACCAGCATTTTTTCGTCACAAGCATTTTTCGTCATTTTTCGTCACCAGCATTTTTTGTCATTTTTCGTCACCAGCATTTTTCGTCATTTTTCGTCACCAGCATTTTTCGTCATTTTTCGTCACCAGCATTTTTTCGTCACCAGTGTTTTTCGTCACCAGCATTTTTTCGTCACCAGCATTTTTCGTCATTTTTCGTCACCAGCATTTTTTCGTCACCTGCATTTTTCGTCATTTTTCGTCACCAGCATTTTTCGTCATTTTTCGTCACCAGCATTTTTTCGTCACCTGCATTTTTCGTCATTTTTCGTCACCAGCATTTTTCGTCATTTTTCGTCACCAGCATTTTTTCGTCACCAGCATTTTTCGTCATTTTTCGTCACCAGCATTTTTCGTCATTTTTCGTCACCAGCATTTTTTTCCTCACCAGCATTTTTTGTCATTTTTCGTCACCAGCATTTTTTCGTCACCAGCATTTTTTGTCATTTTTCGTCACCAGCATTTTTCGTCACCAGCATTTTTTCGTCACCAGCATTTTTCGTCATTTTTCGTCACCAGCATTTTTTGTCGTTTTTCGTCACCAGCATTTTTTTCGTCACCAGCATTTTTTGTCATTTTTCGTCACCAGCATTTTTTCGTCACCAGCATTTTTTGTCATTTTTCGTCACCAGCATTTTTCGTCACCAGCATTTTTTCGTCACCAGCATTTTTCGTCATTTTTCGTCACCAGCATTTTTCGTCACCAGCATTTTTTCGTCACCAGCATTTTTTCGTCACCAGTATTTTTTGTCATTTTTCGTCACCAGCATTTTTCGTCATTTTTCGTCACCAGCATTTTTTCGTCACCAGCATTTTTCGTCATTTTTCCGTCACCAGCATTTTTCGTCATTTTTCGTCACCAGCATTTTTCGTCATTTTTCGTCACCAGCATTTTTTCGTCACCAGCATTTTTCGTCATTTTTCGTCACCAGCATTTTTCGTCACCAGCATTTTTTCTTCACCAGCATTTTTTCGTCACCAGTATTTTTTGTCATTTTTCGTCACCAGCATTTTTCGTCATTATTCGTCACCAGCATTTTTTCGTCACCAGCATTTTTCGTCATTTTTCCGTCACCAGCATTTTTCGTCACCAGCATTTTTCGTCATTTTTCGTCACCAGCATTTTTTCGTCACCAGCATTTTTTGTCATTTTTCGTCACCAGCATTTTTCGTCATTTTTCGTCACCAGTATTTTTCGTCATTTTTCGTCACCAGCATTTTTTGTCATTTTTCGTCACCAGCATTTTTCGTCATTTTTCGTCACCAGTATTTTTCGTCATTTTTCGTCACCAGCATTTTTTCGTCACCAGCATTTTTCGTCACCAGCATTTTTTCGTCACCAGCATTTTTCGTCATTTTTCGTCACCAGCATTTTTTCGTCACCAGCATTTTTCGTCATTTTTCGTCACCAGCATTTTTTCGTCACCAGCATTTTTCGTCATTTTTCGTCACCAGCATTTTTCGTCATTTTTCGTCACCAGCATTTTTTTCGTCACCAGCATTTTTCGTCAATTTTCGTCACCAGCATTTTCCGTCACCAGCATTTTTTCGTCACCAGCATTTTTTCGTCACCAGTATTTTTTGTCATTTTTCGTCACCAGCATTTTTCGTCATTTTTCGTCACCAGCATTTTTTCGTCACCAGCATTTTTCGTCATTTTTCCGTCACCAGCATTTTTCGTCATTTTTCGTCACCAGCATTTTTCGTCATTTTTCGTCACCAGCATTTTTCGTCATTTTTCGTCACCAGCATTTTTTCGTCACCACCATTTTTTGTCATTTTTCGTCACCAGCATCTTTTCGTCACCAGCATTTTTTCGTCACCAGCATTTTTTGTCATTTTTCGTCACCAGCATTTTTCGTCATTTTTCGTCACCAGCATTTTTTCGTCACCAGCATTTTTTCGTCACCAGCATTTTTCGTCACCAGCATTTTTTCGTCACCAGCATTTTTCGTCACCAGCATTTTTTCGTCACCAGCATTTTTTCGTCACCAGCATTTTTCGTCATTTTTCATCACCAGCATTTTTCGTCATTTTTCGTCACCAGCATTTTTTCGTCACCAGCATTTTTCGCCATTTTTCCGTCACCAGCATTTTTCGTCATTTTTCGTCACCAGCATTTTTCGTCATTTTTCGTCACCAGCATTTTTTCGTCACCAGCATTTTTTCGTCACCAGCATTTTTCGTCATTTTTCGTCACCAGCATTTTTTCGTCACCAGCATTTTTGGTCATTTTTCGTCACCAGCATTTTTTCGTCACCAGCATTTTTTCGTCACAAGCATTTTTCGTCATTTTTCGTCACCAGCATTTTTTGTCATTTTTCGTCACCAGCATTTTTCGTCATTTTTCGTCACCAGCATTTTTCGTCATTTTTCGTCACCAGCATTTTTTCGTCACCAGTGTTTTTCGTCACCAGCATTTTTTCGTCACCAGCATTTTTCGTCATTTTTCGTCACCAGCATTTTTTCGTCACCTGCATTTTTCGTCATTTTTCGTCACCAGCATTTTTCGTCATTTTTCGTCACCAGCATTTTTTCGTCACCTGCATTTTTCGTCATTTTTCGTCACCAGCATTTTTCGTCATTTTTCGTCACCAGCATTTTTTCGTCACCAGCATTTTTCGTCATTTTTCGTCACCAGCATTTTTCGTCATTTTTCGTCACCAGCATTTTTTTCCTCACCAGCATTTTTTGTCATTTTTCGTCACCAGCATTTTTTCGTCACCAGCATTTTTTGTCATTTTTCGTCACCAGCATTTTTCGTCACCAGCATTTTTTCGTCACCAGCATTTTTCGTCATTTTTCGTCACCAGCATTTTTTGTCGTTTTTCGTCACCAGCATTTTTTTCGTCACCAGCATTTTTTGTCATTTTTCGTCACCAGCATTTTTTCGTCACCAGCATTTTTTGTCATTTTTCGTCACCAGCATTTTTCGTCACCAGCATTTTTTCGTCACCAGCATTTTTCGTCATTTTTCGTCACCAGCATTTTTCGTCACCAGCATTTTTTCGTCACCAGCATTTTTTCGTCACCAGTATTTTTTGTCATTTTTCGTCACCAGCATTTTTCGTCATTTTTCGTCACCAGCATTTTTTCGTCACCAGCATTTTTCGTCATTTTTCCGTCACCAGCATTTTTCGTCATTTTTCGTCACCAGCATTTTTTCGTCATATTTCGTCACCAGCATTTTTTCGTCACCAGCATTTTTCATCATTTTTCGTCACCAGCATTTTTCGTCACCAGCATTTTTTCGTCACCAGCATTTTTTCGTCACCAGCATTTTTCGTCATTTTTCCGTCACCAGCATTTTTCGTCATTTTTCGTCACCAGCATTTTTCGTCATTTTTCGTCACCAGCATTTTTTCGTCACCAGCATTTTTTCGTCACCAGCATTTTTCGTCATTTTTCGTCACCAGCATTTTTTCGTCACCAGCATTTTTGGTCATTTTTCGTCACCAGCATTTTTTCGTCACCAGCATTTTTTCGTCACAAGCATTTTTCGTCATTTTTCGTCACCAGCATTTTTTGTCATTTTTCGTCACCAGCATTTTTCGTCATTTTTCGTCACCAGCATTTTTCGTCATTTTTCGTCACCAGCATTTTTTCGTCACCAGTGTTTTTCGTCACCAGCATTTTTTCGTCACCAGCATTTTTCGTCATTTTTCGTCACCAGCATTTTTTCGTCACCTGCATTTTTCGTCATTTTTCGTCACCAGCATTTTTCGTCATTTTTCGTCACCAGCATTTTTTCGTCACCTGCATTTTTCGTCATTTTTCGTCACCAGCATTTTTCGTCATTTTTCGTCACCAGCATTTTTTCGTCACCAGCATTTTTCGTCATTTTTCGTCACCAGCATTTTTCGTCATTTTTCGTCACCAGCATTTTTTTCCTCACCAGCATTTTTTGTCATTTTTCGTCACCAGCATTTTTTCGTCACCAGCATTTTTTGTCATTTTTCGTCACCAGCATTTTTCGTCACCAGCATTTTTTCGTCACCAGCATTTTTCGTCATTTTTCGTCACCAGCATTTTTTGTCGTTTTTCGTCACCAGCATTTTTTTCGTCACCAGCATTTTTTGTCATTTTTCGTCACCAGCATTTTTTCGTCACCAGCATTTTTTGTCATTTTTCGTCACCAGCATTTTTCGTCACCAGCATTTTTTCGTCACCAGCATTTTTCGTCATTTTTCGTCACCAGCATTTTTCGTCACCAGCATTTTTTCGTCACCAGCATTTTTTCGTCACCAGTATTTTTTGTCATTTTTCGTCACCAGCATTTTTCGTCATTTTTCGTCACCAGCATTTTTTCGTCACCAGCATTTTTCGTCATTTTTCCGTCACCAGCATTTTTCGTCATTTTTCGTCACCAGCATTTTTCGTCATTTTTCGTCACCAGCATTTTTTCGTCACCAGCATTTTTCGTCATTTTTCGTCACCAGCATTTTTCGTCACCAGCATTTTTTCTTCACCAGCATTTTTTCGTCACCAGTATTTTTTGTCATTTTTCGTCACCAGCATTTTTCGTCATTATTCGTCACCAGCATTTTTTCGTCACCAGCATTTTTCGTCATTTTTCTACACCAGCATTTTTTCGTCACCAGCATTTTTCGTCATTTTTCGTCACCAGCATTTTTTGTCATTTTTCGTCACCAGCATATTTTTCGTCACCAGCATTTTTCGTCATTTTTCGTCACCAGCATTTTTTTCGTCACCAGCATTTTTTCGTCACCAGTGTTTTTCGTCACCAACATTTTTTCGTCACCGGCATTTTTCGTCATTTTTCCGTCACCAGCATTTTTCGTCATTTTTCGTCACCAGCATTTTTTCGTCATATTTCGTCACCAGCATTTTTTCGTCACCAGCATTTTTCGTCATTTTTCGTCACCAGCATTTTTCGTCACCAGCATTTTTTCGTCACCAGCATTTTTTCGTCACCAGCATTTTTCGTCATTTTTCCGTCACCAGCATTTTTCGTCATTTTTCGTCACCAGCATTTTTCGTCATTTTTCGTCACCAGCATTTTTTCGTCACCAGCATTTTTTCGTCACCAGCATTTTTCGTCATTTTTCGTCACCAGCATTTTTTCGTCACCAGCATTTTTGGTCATTTTTCGTCACCAGCATTTTTTCGTCACCAGCATTTTTTCGTCACAAGCATTTTTCGTCATTTTTCGTCACCAGCATTTTTTGTCATTTTTCGTCACCAGCATTTTTCGTCATTTTTCGTCACCAGCATTTTTCGTCATTTTTCGTCACCAGCATTTTTTCGTCACCAGTGTTTTTCGTCACCAGCATTTTTTCGTCACCAGCATTTTTCGTCATTTTTCGTCACCAGCATTTTTTCGTCACCTGCATTTTTCGTCATTTTTCGTCACCAGCATTTTTCGTCATTTTTCGTCACCAGCATTTTTTCGTCACCTGCATTTTTCGTCATTTTTCGTCACCAGCATTTTTCGTCATTTTTCGTCACCAGCATTTTTTCGTCACCAGCATTTTTCGTCATTTTTCGTCACCAGCATTTTTCGTCATTTTTCGTCACCAGCATTTTTTTCCTCACCAGCATTTTTTGTCATTTTTCGTCACCAGCATTTTTTCGTCACCAGCATTTTTTGTCATTTTTCGTCACCAGCATTTTTCGTCACCAGCATTTTTTCGTCACCAGCATTTTTCGTCATTTTTCGTCACCAGCATTTTTTGTCGTTTTTCGTCACCAGCATTTTTTTCGTCACCAGCATTTTTTGTCATTTTTCGTCACCAGCATTTTTTCGTCACCAGCATTTTTTGTCATTTTTCGTCACCAGCATTTTTCGTCACCAGCATTTTTTCGTCACCAGCATTTTTCGTCATTTTTCGTCACCAGCATTTTTCGTCACCAGCATTTTTTCGTCACCAGCATTTTTTCGTCACCAGTATTTTTCGTCATTTTTCGTCACCAGCATTTTTTCGTCACCAGCATTTTTCGTCATTTTTCGTCACCAGCATTTTTTCGTCACCAGTATTTTTCGTCATTTTTCGTCACCAGCATTTTTTGTCACCAGCATTTTTTTGTCACCAGCATTTTTTGTCATTTTTCGTCACCAGCATTTTTTCGTCACCAGCATTTTTAGTCATTTTTCGTCACCAGCATTTTTTGTCATTTTTCGTCACCAACATTTTTTCGTCATTTTTCGTCACCAGCATTTTTTCGTCACCAACATTTTTTTCGTCACCAGCATTTTTCGTCATTTTTCGTCACCAACATTTTTTCGTCACCAGCATTTTTCGTCACCAGCATTTTTGGTCATTTTTCGTCACCAGCATTTTTCGTCACCAGCATTTTTGGTCATTTTTCGTCACCAGCATTTTTTCGTCATTTTTCGTCACCAGCATTTTTTCGTCACCAGCATTTTTCGTCATTTTTCGTCACCAGCATTTTTTGTCATTTTTCGTCACCAGCATTTTTCGTCACCAGTATTTTTCGTCATTTTTCGTCACCAGCATTTTTTCGTCACCAGCATTTTTCGTCACCAGCATTTTTCGTCATTTTTCTACACCAGCATTTTTTCGTCACCAGCATTTTTCGTCATTTTTCGTCACCAGCATTTTTTGTCATTTTTCGTCACCAGCATATTTTTCGTCACCAGCATTTTTCGTCATTTTTCGTCACCAGCATTTTTTTCGTCACCAGCATTTTTTCGTCACCAGTGTTTTTCGTCACCAACATTTTTTCGTCACCGGCATTTTTCGTCATTTTTCCGTCACCAGCATTTTTCGTCATTTTTCGTCACCAGCATTTTTTCGTCATATTTCGTCACCAGCATTTTTTCGTCACCAGCATTTTTCGTCATTTTTCGTCACCAGCATTTTTCGTCACCAGCATTTTTTCGTCACCAGCATTTTTTCGTCACCAGCATTTTTCGTCATTTTTCCGTCACCAGCATTTTTCGTCATTTTTCGTCACCAGCATTTTTCGTCATTTTTCGTCACCAGCATTTTTTCGTCACCAGCATTTTTTCGTCACCAGCATTTTTCGTCATTTTTCGTCACCAGCATTTTTTCGTCACCAGCATTTTTGGTCATTTTTCGTCACCAGCATTTTTTCGTCACCAGCATTTTTTCGTCACAAGCATTTTTCGTCATTTTTCGTCACCAGCATTTTTTGTCATTTTTCGTCACCAGCATTTTTCGTCATTTTTCGTCACCAGCATTTTTCGTCATTTTTCGTCACCAGCATTTTTTCGTCACCAGTGTTTTTCGTCACCAGCATTTTTTCGTCACCAGCATTTTTCGTCATTTTTCGTCACCAGCATTTTTTCGTCACCTGCATTTTTCGTCATTTTTCGTCACCAGCATTTTTCGTCATTTTTCGTCACCAGCATTTTTTCGTCACCTGCATTTTTCGTCATTTTTCGTCACCAGCATTTTTCGTCATTTTTCGTCACCAGCATTTTTTCGTCACCAGCATTTTTCGTCATTTTTCGTCACCAGCATTTTTCGTCATTTTTCGTCACCAGCATTTTTTTCCTCACCAGCATTTTTTGTCATTTTTCGTCACCAGCATTTTTTCGTCACCAGCATTTTTTGTCATTTTTCGTCACCAGCATTTTTCGTCACCAGCATTTTTTCGTCACCAGCATTTTTCGTCATTTTTCGTCACCAGCATTTTTCGTCACCAGCATTTTTTCGTCACCAGCATTTTTTCGTCACCAGCATTTTTCGTCATTTTTCCGTCACCAGCATTTTTCGTCATTTTTCGTCACCAGCATTTTTCGTCATTTTTCGTCACCAGCATTTTTTCGTCACCAGCATTTTTTCGTCACCAGCATTTTTCGTCATTTTTCGTCACCAGCATTTTTTCGTCACCAGCATTTTTGGTCATTTTTCGTCACCAGCATTTTTTCGTCACCAGCATTTTTTCGTCACAAGCATTTTTCGTCATTTTTCGTCACCAGCATTTTTTGTCATTTTTCGTCACCAGCATTTTTCGTCATTTTTCGTCACCAGCATTTTTCGTCATTTTTCGTCACCAGCATTTTTTCGTCACCAGTGTTTTTCGTCACCAGCATTTTTTCGTCACCAGCATTTTTCGTCATTTTTCGTCACCAGCATTTTTTCGTCACCTGCATTTTTCGTCATTTTTCGTCACCAGCATTTTTCGTCATTTTTCGTCACCAGCATTTTTTCGTCACCTGCATTTTTCGTCATTTTTCGTCACCAGCATTTTTCGTCATTTTTCGTCACCAGCATTTTTTCGTCACCAGCATTTTTCGTCATTTTTCGTCACCAGCATTTTTCGTCATTTTTCGTCACCAGCATTTTTTTCCTCACCAGCATTTTTTGTCATTTTTCGTCACCAGCATTTTTCGTCACCAGCATTTTTTCGTCACCAGCATTTTTCGTCATTTTTCGTCACCAGCATTTTTTGTCGTTTTTCGTCACCAGCATTTTTTTCGTCACCAGCATTTTTTGTCATTTTTCGTCACCAGCATTTTTTCGTCACCAGCATTTTTTGTCATTTTTCGTCACCAGCATTTTTCGTCACCAGCATTTTTTCGTCACCAGCATTTTTCGTCATTTTTCGTCACCAGCATTTTTCGTCACCAGCATTTTTTCGTCACCAGCATTTTTTCGTCACCAGTATTTTTTGTCATTTTTCGTCACCAGCATTTTTCGTCATTTTTCGTCACCAGCATTTTTTCGTCACCAGCATTTTTCGTCATTTTTCCGTCACCAGCATTTTTCGTCATTTTTCGTCACCAGCATTTTTTCGTCATATTTCGTCACCAGCATTTTTTCGTCACCAGCATTTTTCGTCATTTTTCGTCACCAGCATTTTTCGTCACCAGCATTTTTTCGTCACCAGCATTTTTTCGTCACCAGCATTTTTCGTCATTTTTCCGTCACCAGCATTTTTCGTCATTTTTCGTCACCAGCATTTTTCGTCATTTTTCGTCACCAGCATTTTTTCGTCACCAGCATTTTTTCGTCACCAGCATTTTTCGTCATTTTTCGTCACCAGCATTTTTTCGTCACCAGCATTTTTGGTCATTTTTCGTCACCAGCATTTTTTCGTCACCAGCATTTTTTCGTCACAAGCATTTTTCGTCATTTTTCGTCACCAGCATTTTTTGTCATTTTTCGTCACCAGCATTTTTCGTCATTTTTCGTCACCAGCATTTTTCGTCATTTTTCGTCACCAGCATTTTTTCGTCACCAGTGTTTTTCGTCACCAGCATTTTTTCGTCACCAGCATTTTTCGTCATTTTTCGTCACCAGCATTTTTTCGTCACCTGCATTTTTCGTCATTTTTCGTCACCAGCATTTTTCGTCATTTTTCGTCACCAGCATTTTTTCGTCACCTGCATTTTTCGTCATTTTTCGTCACCAGCATTTTTCGTCATTTTTCGTCACCAGCATTTTTTCGTCACCAGCATTTTTCGTCATTTTTCGTCACCAGCATTTTTCGTCATTTTTCGTCACCAGCATTTTTTTCCTCACCAGCATTTTTTGTCATTTTTCGTCACCAGCATTTTTTCGTCACCAGCATTTTTCGTCATTTTTCGTCACCAGCATTTTTCGTCACCAGCATTTTTTCGTCACCAGCATTTTTTCGTCACCAGTATTTTTTGTCATTTTTCGTCACCAGCATTTTTCGTCATTTTTCGTCACCAGCATTTTTTCGTCACCAGCATTTTTCGTCATTTTTCCGTCACCAGCATTTTTCGTCATTTTTCGTCACCAGCATTTTTTCGTCATATTTCGTCACCAGCATTTTTTCGTCACCAGCATTTTTCGTCATTTTTCGTCACCAGCATTTTTCGTCACCAGCATTTTTTCGTCACCAGCATTTTTTCGTCACCAGCATTTTTCGTCATTTTTCCGTCACCAGCATTTTTCGTCATTTTTCGTCACCAGCATTTTTCGTCATTTTTCGTCACCAGCATTTTTTCGTCACCAGCATTTTTTCGTCACCAGCATTTTTCGTCATTTTTCGTCACCAGCATTTTTTCGTCACCAGCATTTTTGGTCATTTTTCGTCACCAGCATTTTTTCGTCACCAGCATTTTTTCGTCACAAGCATTTTTCGTCATTTTTCGTCACCAGCATTTTTTGTCATTTTTCGTCACCAGCATTTTTCGTCATTTTTCGTCACCAGCATTTTTCGTCATTTTTCGTCACCAGCATTTTTTCGTCACCAGTGTTTTTCGTCACCAGCATTTTTTCGTCACCAGCATTTTTCGTCATTTTTCGTCACCAGCATTTTTTCGTCACCTGCATTTTTCGTCATTTTTCGTCACCAGCATTTTTCGTCATTTTTCGTCACCAGCATTTTTTCGTCACCTGCATTTTTCGTCATTTTTCGTCACCAGCATTTTTCGTCATTTTTCGTCACCAGCATTTTTTCGTCACCAGCATTTTTCGTCATTTTTCGTCACCAGCATTTTTCGTCATTTTTCGTCACCAGCATTTTTTGTCATTTTTCGTCACCAGCATTTTTTCGTCACCAGCATTTTTTGTCATTTTTCGTCACCAGCATTTTTCGTCACCAGCATTTTTTCGTCACCAGCATTTTTCGTCATTTTTCGTCACCAGCATTTTTTGTCGTTTTTCGTCACCAGCATTTTTTTCGTCACCAGCATTTTTTGTCATTTTTCGTCACCAGCATTTTTTCGTCACCAGCATTTTTTGTCATTTTTCGTCACCAGCATTTTTCGTCACCAGCATTTTTTCGTCACCAGCATTTTTCGTCATTTTTCGTCACCAGCATTTTTCGTCACCAGCATTTTTTCGTCACCAGCATTTTTTCGTCACCAGTATTTTTTGTCATTTTTCGTCACCAGCATTTTTCGTCATTTTTCGTCACCAGCATTTTTTCGTCACCAGCATTTTTCGTCATTTTTCCGTCACCAGCATTTTTCGTCATTTTTCGTCACCAGCATTTTTCGTCATTTTTCGTCACCAGCATTTTTTCGTCACCAGCATTTTTCGTCATTTTTCGTCACCAGCATTTTTCGTCACCAGCATTTTTTCTTCACCAGCATTTTTTCGTCACCAGTATTTTTTGTCATTTTTCGTCACCAGCATTTTTCGTCATTATTCGTCACCAGCATTTTTTCGTCACCAGCATTTTTCGTCATTTTTCCGTCACCAGCATTTTTCGTCACCAGCATTTTTCGTCATTTTTCGTCACCAGCATTTTTTCGTCACCAGCATTTTTTGTCATTTTTCGTCACCAGCATTTTTCGTCATTTTTCGTCACCAGTATTTTTCGTCATTTTTCGTCACCAGCATTTTTTGTCATTTTTCGTCACCAGCATTTTTCGTCATTTTTCGTCACCAGTATTTTTCGTCATTTTTCGTCACCAGCATTTTTTCGTCACCAGCATTTTTCGTCACCAGCATTTTTTCGTCACCAGCATTTTTCGTCATTTTTCGTCACCAGCATTTTTTCGTCACCAGCATTTTTCGTCATTTTTCGTCACCAGCATTTTTTCGTCACCAGCATTTTTCGTCATTTTTCGTCACCAGCATTTTTCGTCATTTTTCGTCACCAGCATTTTTTTCGTCACCAGCATTTTTCGTCAATTTTCGTCACCAGCATTTTCCGTCACCAGCATTTTTTCGTCACCAGCATTTTTTCGTCACCAGTATTTTTTGTCATTTTTCGTCACCAGCATTTTTCGTCATTTTTCGTCACCAGCATTTTTTCGTCACCAGCATTTTTCGTCATTTTTCCGTCACCAGCATTTTTCGTCATTTTTCGTCACCAGCATTTTTCGTCATTTTTCGTCACCAGCATTTTTCGTCATTTTTCGTCACCAGCATTTTTTCGTCACCACCATTTTTTGTCATTTTTCGTCACCAGCATCTTTTCGTCACCAGCATTTTTTCGTCACCAGCATTTTTTGTCATTTTTCGTCACCAGCATTTTTCGTCATTTTTCGTCACCAGCATTTTTTCGTCACCAGCATTTTTTCGTCACCAGCATTTTTCGTCACCAGCATTTTTTCGTCACCAGCATTTTTCGTCACCAGCATTTTTTCGTCACCAGCATTTTTTCGTCACCAGCATTTTTCGTCATTTTTCATCACCAGCATTTTTCGTCATTTTTCGTCACCAGCATTTTTTCGTCACCAGCATTTTTCGCCATTTTTCCGTCACCAGCATTTTTCGTCATTTTTCGTCACCAGCATTTTTCGTCATTTTTCGTCACCAGCATTTTTTCGTCACCAGCATTTTTTCGTCACCAGCATTTTTCGTCATTTTTCGTCACCAGCATTTTTTCGTCACCAGCATTTTTGGTCATTTTTCGTCACCAGCATTTTTTCGTCACCAGCATTTTTTCGTCACAAGCATTTTTCGTCATTTTTCGTCACCAGCATTTTTTGTCATTTTTCGTCACCAGCATTTTTCGTCATTTTTCGTCACCAGCATTTTTCGTCATTTTTCGTCACCAGCATTTTTTCGTCACCAGTGTTTTTCGTCACCAGCATTTTTTCGTCACCAGCATTTTTCGTCATTTTTCGTCACCAGCATTTTTTCGTCACCTGCATTTTTCGTCATTTTTCGTCACCAGCATTTTTCGTCATTTTTCGTCACCAGCATTTTTTCGTCACCTGCATTTTTCGTCATTTTTCGTCACCAGCATTTTTCGTCATTTTTCGTCACCAGCATTTTTTCGTCACCAGCATTTTTCGTCATTTTTCGTCACCAGCATTTTTCGTCATTTTTCGTCACCAGCATTTTTTTCCTCACCAGCATTTTTTGTCATTTTTCGTCACCAGCATTTTTTCGTCACCAGCATTTTTTGTCATTTTTCGTCACCAGCATTTTTCGTCACCAGCATTTTTTCGTCACCAGCATTTTTCGTCATTTTTCGTCACCAGCATTTTTTGTCGTTTTTCGTCACCAGCATTTTTTTCGTCACCAGCATTTTTTGTCATTTTTCGTCACCAGCATTTTTTCGTCACCAGCATTTTTTGTCATTTTTCGTCACCAGCATTTTTCGTCACCAGCATTTTTTCGTCACCAGCATTTTTCGTCATTTTTCGTCACCAGCATTTTTCGTCACCAGCATTTTTTCGTCACCAGCATTTTTTCGTCACCAGTATTTTTTGTCATTTTTCGTCACCAGCATTTTTCGTCATTTTTCGTCACCAGCATTTTTTCGTCACCAGCATTTTTCGTCATTTTTCCGTCACCAGCATTTTTCGTCATTTTTCGTCACCAGCATTTTTTCGTCATATTTCGTCACCAGCATTTTTTCGTCACCAGCATTTTTCATCATTTTTCGTCACCAGCATTTTTCGTCACCAGCATTTTTTCGTCACCAGCATTTTTTCGTCACCAGCATTTTTCGTCATTTTTCCGTCACCAGCATTTTTCGTCATTTTTCGTCACCAGCATTTTTCGTCATTTTTCGTCACCAGCATTTTTTCGTCACCAGCATTTTTTCGTCACCAGCATTTTTCGTCATTTTTCGTCACCAGCATTTTTTCGTCACCAGCATTTTTGGTCATTTTTCGTCACCAGCATTTTTTCGTCACCAGCATTTTTTCGTCACAAGCATTTTTCGTCATTTTTCGTCACCAGCATTTTTTGTCATTTTTCGTCACCAGCATTTTTCGTCATTTTTCGTCACCAGCATTTTTCGTCATTTTTCGTCACCAGCATTTTTTCGTCACCAGTGTTTTTCGTCACCAGCATTTTTTCGTCACCAGCATTTTTCGTCATTTTTCGTCACCAGCATTTTTTCGTCACCTGCATTTTTCGTCATTTTTCGTCACCAGCATTTTTCGTCATTTTTCGTCACCAGCATTTTTTCGTCACCTGCATTTTTCGTCATTTTTCGTCACCAGCATTTTTCGTCATTTTTCGTCACCAGCATTTTTTCGTCACCAGCATTTTTCGTCATTTTTCGTCACCAGCATTTTTCGTCATTTTTCGTCACCAGCATTTTTTTCCTCACCAGCATTTTTTGTCATTTTTCGTCACCAGCATTTTTTCGTCACCAGCATTTTTTGTCATTTTTCGTCACCAGCATTTTTCGTCACCAGCATTTTTTCGTCACCAGCATTTTTCGTCATTTTTCGTCACCAGCATTTTTTGTCGTTTTTCGTCACCAGCATTTTTTTCGTCACCAGCATTTTTTGTCATTTTTCGTCACCAGCATTTTTTCGTCACCAGCATTTTTTGTCATTTTTCGTCACCAGCATTTTTCGTCACCAGCATTTTTTCGTCACCAGCATTTTTCGTCATTTTTCGTCACCAGCATTTTTCGTCACCAGCATTTTTTCGTCACCAGCATTTTTTCGTCACCAGTATTTTTTGTCATTTTTCGTCACCAGCATTTTTCGTCATTTTTCGTCACCAGCATTTTTTCGTCACCAGCATTTTTCGTCATTTTTCCGTCACCAGCATTTTTCGTCATTTTTCGTCACCAGCATTTTTCGTCATTTTTCGTCACCAGCATTTTTTCGTCACCAGCATTTTTCGTCATTTTTCGTCACCAGCATTTTTCGTCACCAGCATTTTTTCTTCACCAGCATTTTTTCGTCACCAGTATTTTTTGTCATTTTTCGTCACCAGCATTTTTCGTCATTATTCGTCACCAGCATTTTTTCGTCACCAGCATTTTTCGTCATTTTTCTACACCAGCATTTTTTCGTCACCAGCATTTTTCGTCATTTTTCGTCACCAGCATTTTTTGTCATTTTTCGTCACCAGCATATTTTTCGTCACCAGCATTTTTCGTCATTTTTCGTCACCAGCATTTTTTTCGTCACCAGCATTTTTTCGTCACCAGTGTTTTTCGTCACCAACATTTTTTCGTCACCGGCATTTTTCGTCATTTTTCCGTCACCAGCATTTTTCGTCATTTTTCGTCACCAGCATTTTTTCGTCATATTTCGTCACCAGCATTTTTTCGTCACCAGCATTTTTCGTCATTTTTCGTCACCAGCATTTTTCGTCACCAGCATTTTTTCGTCACCAGCATTTTTTCGTCACCAGCATTTTTCGTCATTTTTCCGTCACCAGCATTTTTCGTCATTTTTCGTCACCAGCATTTTTCGTCATTTTTCGTCACCAGCATTTTTTCGTCACCAGCATTTTTTCGTCACCAGCATTTTTCGTCATTTTTCGTCACCAGCATTTTTTCGTCACCAGCATTTTTGGTCATTTTTCGTCACCAGCATTTTTTCGTCACCAGCATTTTTTCGTCACAAGCATTTTTCGTCATTTTTCGTCACCAGCATTTTTTGTCATTTTTCGTCACCAGCATTTTTCGTCATTTTTCGTCACCAGCATTTTTCGTCATTTTTCGTCACCAGCATTTTTTCGTCACCAGTGTTTTTCGTCACCAGCATTTTTTCGTCACCAGCATTTTTCGTCATTTTTCGTCACCAGCATTTTTTCGTCACCTGCATTTTTCGTCATTTTTCGTCACCAGCATTTTTCGTCATTTTTCGTCACCAGCATTTTTTCGTCACCTGCATTTTTCGTCATTTTTCGTCACCAGCATTTTTCGTCATTTTTCGTCACCAGCATTTTTTCGTCACCAGCATTTTTCGTCATTTTTCGTCACCAGCATTTTTCGTCATTTTTCGTCACCAGCATTTTTTCGTCACCAGCATTTTTTGTCTTTTTTCGTCACCAGCATTTTTCGTCACCAGCATTTTTTCGTCACCAGCATTTTTCGTCATTTTTCGTCACCAGCATTTTTTGTCGTTTTTCGTCACCAGCATTTTTTTCGTCACCAGCATTTTTTGTCATTTTTCGTCACCAGCATTTTTTCGTCACCAGCATTTTTTGTCATTTTTCGTCACCAGCATTTTTCGTCACCAGCATTTTTTCGTCACCAGCATTTTTCGTCATTTTTCGTCACCAGCATTTTTCGTCACCAGCATTTTTTCGTCACCAGCATTTTTTCGTCACCAGTATTTTTCGTCATTTTTCGTCACCAGCATTTTTTCGTCACCAGCATTTTTCGTCATTTTTCGTCACCAGCATTTTTTCGTCACCAGTATTTTTCGTCATTTTTCGTCACCAGCATTTTTTGTCACCAGCATTTTTTTGTCACCAGCATTTTTTGTCATTTTTCGTCACCAGCATTTTTTCGTCACCAGCATTTTTCGTCATTTTTCGTCACCAGCATTTTTTGTCATTTTTCGTCACCAACATTTTTTCGTCATTTTTCGTCACCAGCATTTTTTCGTCACCAACATTTTTTTCGTCACCAGCATTTTTCGTCATTTTTCGTCACCAACATTTTTTCGTCACCAGCATTTTTCGTCACCAGCATTTTTGGTCATTTTTCGTCACCAGCATTTTTCGTCACCAGCATTTTTGGTCATTTTTCGTCACCAGCATTTTTTCGTCATTTTTCGTCACCAGCATTTTTTCGTCACCAGCATTTTTCGTCATTTTTCGTCACCAGCATTTTTTGTCATTTTTCGTCACCAGCATTTTTCGTCACCAGTATTTTTCGTCATTTTTCGTCACCAGCATTTTTTCGTCACCAGCATTTTTCGTCACCAGCATTTTTCGTCATTTTTCTACACCAGCATTTTTTCGTCACCAGCATTTTTCGTCATTTTTCGTCACCAGCATTTTTTGTCATTTTTCGTCACCAGCATATTTTTCGTCACCAGCATTTTTCGTCATTTTTCGTCACCAGCATTTTTTTCGTCACCAGCATTTTTTCGTCACCAGTGTTTTTCGTCACCAACATTTTTTCGTCACCGGCATTTTTCGTCATTTTTCCGTCACCAGCATTTTTCGTCATTTTTCGTCACCAGCATTTTTTCGTCATATTTCGTCACCAGCATTTTTTCGTCACCAGCATTTTTCGTCATTTTTCGTCACCAGCATTTTTCGTCACCAGCATTTTTTCGTCACCAGCATTTTTTCGTCACCAGCATTTTTCGTCATTTTTCCGTCACCAGCATTTTTCGTCATTTTTCGTCACCAGCATTTTTCGTCATTTTTCGTCACCAGCATTTTTTCGTCACCAGCATTTTTTCGTCACCAGCATTTTTCGTCATTTTTCGTCACCAGCATTTTTTCGTCACCAGCATTTTTGGTCATTTTTCGTCACCAGCATTTTTTCGTCACCAGCATTTTTTCGTCACAAGCATTTTTCGTCATTTTTCGTCACCAGCATTTTTTGTCATTTTTCGTCACCAGCATTTTTCGTCATTTTTCGTCACCAGCATTTTTCGTCATTTTTCGTCACCAGCATTTTTTCGTCACCAGTGTTTTTCGTCACCAGCATTTTTTCGTCACCAGCATTTTTCGTCATTTTTCGTCACCAGCATTTTTTCGTCACCTGCATTTTTCGTCATTTTTCGTCACCAGCATTTTTCGTCATTTTTCGTCACCAGCATTTTTTCGTCACCTGCATTTTTCGTCATTTTTCGTCACCAGCATTTTTCGTCATTTTTCGTCACCAGCATTTTTTCGTCACCAGCATTTTTCGTCATTTTTCGTCACCAGCATTTTTCGTCATTTTTCGTCACCAGCATTTTTTTCCTCACCAGCATTTTTTGTCATTTTTCGTCACCAGCATTTTTTCGTCACCAGCATTTTTTGTCATTTTTCGTCACCAGCATTTTTCGTCACCAGCATTTTTTCGTCACCAGCATTTTTCGTCATTTTTCGTCACCAGCATTTTTTGTCGTTTTTCGTCACCAGCATTTTTTTCGTCACCAGCATTTTTTGTCATTTTTCGTCACCAGCATTTTTTCGTCACCAGCATTTTTTGTCATTTTTCGTCACCAGCATTTTTCGTCACCAGCATTTTTTCGTCACCAGCATTTTTCGTCATTTTTCGTCACCAGCATTTTTCGTCACCAGCATTTTTTCGTCACCAGCATTTTTTCGTCACCAGTATTTTTTGTCATTTTTCGTCACCAGCATTTTTCGTCATTTTTCGTCACCAGCATTTTTTCGTCACCAGCATTTTTCGTCATTTTTCCGTCACCAGCATTTTTCGTCATTTTTCGTCACCAGCATTTTTTCGTCATATTTCGTCACCAGCATTTTTTCGTCACCAGCATTTTTCGTCATTTTTCGTCACCAGCATTTTTCGTCACCAGCATTTTTTCGTCACCAGCATTTTTTCGTCACCAGCATTTTTCGTCATTTTTCCGTCACCAGCATTTTTCGTCATTTTTCGTCACCAGCATTTTTCGTCATTTTTCGTCACCAGCATTTTTTCGTCACCAGCATTTTTTCGTCACCAGCATTTTTCGTCATTTTTCGTCACCAGCATTTTTTCGTCACCAGCATTTTTGGTCATTTTTCGTCACCAGCATTTTTTCGTCACCTGCATTTTTCGTCATTTTTCGTCACCAGCATTTTTCGTCATTTTTCGTCACCAGCATTTTTTCGTCACCAGCATTTTTCGTCATTTTTCGTCACCAGCATTTTTCGTCATTTTTCGTCACCAGCATTTTTTTCCTCACCAGCATTTTTTGTCATTTTTCGTCACCAGCATTTTTTCGTCACCAGCATTTTTCGTCATTTTTCGTCACCAGCATTTTTCGTCACCAGCATTTTTTCGTCACCAGCATTTTTTCGTCACCAGTATTTTTTGTCATTTTTCGTCACCAGCATTTTTCGTCATTTTTCGTCACCAGCATTTTTTCGTCACCAGCATTTTTCGTCATTTTTCCGTCACCAGCATTTTTCGTCATTTTTCGTCACCAGCATTTTTTCGTCATATTTCGTCACCAGCATTTTTTCGTCACCAGCATTTTTCGTCATTTTTCGTCACCAGCATTTTTCGTCACCAGCATTTTTTCGTCACCAGCATTTTTTCGTCACCAGCATTTTTCGTCATTTTTCCGTCACCAGCATTTTTCGTCATTTTTCGTCACCAGCATTTTTCGTCATTTTTCGTCACCAGCATTTTTTCGTCACCAGCATTTTTTCGTCACCAGCATTTTTCGTCATTTTTCGTCACCAGCATTTTTTCGTCACCAGCATTTTTGGTCATTTTTCGTCACCAGCATTTTTTCGTCACCAGCATTTTTTCGTCACAAGCATTTTTCGTCATTTTTCGTCACCAGCATTTTTTGTCATTTTTCGTCACCAGCATTTTTCGTCATTTTTCGTCACCAGCATTTTTCGTCATTTTTCGTCACCAGCATTTTTTCGTCACCAGTGTTTTTCGTCACCAGCATTTTTTCGTCACCAGCATTTTTCGTCATTTTTCGTCACCAGCATTTTTTCGTCACCTGCATTTTTCGTCATTTTTCGTCACCAGCATTTTTCGTCATTTTTCGTCACCAGCATTTTTTCGTCACCTGCATTTTTCGTCATTTTTCGTCACCAGCATTTTTCGTCATTTTTCGTCACCAGCATTTTTTCGTCACCAGCATTTTTCGTCATTTTTCGTCACCAGCATTTTTCGTCATTTTTCGTCACCAGCATTTTTTTCCTCACCAGCATTTTTTGTCATTTTTCGTCACCAGCATTTTTTCGTCACCAGCATTTTTTGTCATTTTTCGTCACCAGCATTTTTCGTCACCAGCATTTTTTCGTCACCAGCATTTTTCGTCATTTTTCGTCACCAGCATTTTTTGTCGTTTTTCGTCACCAGCATTTTTTTCGTCACCAGCATTTTTTGTCATTTTTCGTCACCAGCATTTTTTCGTCACCAGCATTTTTTGTCATTTTTCGTCACCAGCATTTTTCGTCACCAGCATTTTTTCGTCACCAGCATTTTTCGTCATTTTTCGTCACCAGCATTTTTCGTCACCAGCATTTTTTCGTCACCAGCATTTTTTCGTCACCAGTATTTTTTGTCATTTTTCGTCACCAGCATTTTTCGTCATTTTTCGTCACCAGCATTTTTTCGTCACCAGCATTTTTCGTCATTTTTCCGTCACCAGCATTTTTCGTCATTTTTCGTCACCAGCATTTTTCGTCATTTTTCGTCACCAGCATTTTTTCGTCACCAGCATTTTTCGTCATTTTTCGTCACCAGCATTTTTCGTCACCAGCATTTTTTCTTCACCAGCATTTTTTCGTCACCAGTATTTTTTGTCATTTTTCGTCACCAGCATTTTTCGTCATTATTCGTCACCAGCATTTTTTCGTCACCAGCATTTTTCGTCATTTTTCTACACCAGCATTTTTTCGTCACCAGCATTTTTCGTCATTTTTCGTCACCAGCATTTTTTGTCATTTTTCGTCACCAGCATATTTTTCGTCACCAGCATTTTTCGTCATTTTTCGTCACCAGCATTTTTTTCGTCACCAGCATTTTTTCGTCACCAGTGTTTTTCGTCACCAACATTTTTTCGTCACCGGCATTTTTCGTCATTTTTCCGTCACCAGCATTTTTCGTCATTTTTCGTCACCAGCATTTTTTCGTCATATTTCGTCACCAGCATTTTTTCGTCACCAGCATTTTTCGTCATTTTTCGTCACCAGCATTTTTCGTCACCAGCATTTTTTCGTCACCAGCATTTTTTCGTCACCAGCATTTTTCGTCATTTTTCCGTCACCAGCATTTTTCGTCATTTTTCGTCACCAGCATTTTTCGTCATTTTTCGTCACCAGCATTTTTTCGTCACCAGCATTTTTTCGTCACCAGCATTTTTCGTCATTTTTCGTCACCAGCATTTTTTCGTCACCAGCATTTTTGGTCATTTTTCGTCACCAGCATTTTTTCGTCACCAGCATTTTTTCGTCACAAGCATTTTTCGTCATTTTTCGTCACCAGCATTTTTTGTCATTTTTCGTCACCAGCATTTTTCGTCATTTTTCGTCACCAGCATTTTTCGTCATTTTTCGTCACCAGCATTTTTTCGTCACCAGTGTTTTTCGTCACCAGCATTTTTTCGTCACCAGCATTTTTCGTCATTTTTCGTCACCAGCATTTTTTCGTCACCTGCATTTTTCGTCATTTTTCGTCACCAGCATTTTTCGTCATTTTTCGTCACCAGCATTTTTTCGTCACCTGCATTTTTCGTCATTTTTCGTCACCAGCATTTTTCGTCATTTTTCGTCACCAGCATTTTTTCGTCACCAGCATTTTTCGTCATTTTTCGTCACCAGCATTTTTCGTCATTTTTCGTCACCAGCATTTTTTTCCTCACCAGCATTTTTTGTCATTTTTCGTCACCAGCATTTTTTCGTCACCAGCATTTTTTGTCATTTTTCGTCACCAGCATTTTTCGTCACCAGCATTTTTTCGTCACCAGCATTTTTCGTCATTTTTCGTCACCAGCATTTTTTGTCGTTTTTCGTCACCAGCATTTTTTTCGTCACCAGCATTTTTTGTCATTTTTCGTCACCAGCATTTTTTCGTCACCAGCATTTTTTGTCATTTTTCGTCACCAGCATTTTTCGTCACCAGCATTTTTTCGTCACCAGCATTTTTCGTCATTTTTCGTCACCAGCATTTTTCGTCACCAGCATTTTTTCGTCACCAGCATTTTTTCGTCACCAGTATTTTTCGTCATTTTTCGTCACCAGCATTTTTTCGTCACCAGCATTTTTCGTCATTTTTCGTCACCAGCATTTTTTCGTCACCAGTATTTTTCGTCATTTTTCGTCACCAGCATTTTTTGTCACCAGCATTTTTTTGTCACCAGCATTTTTTGTCATTTTTCGTCACCAGCATTTTTTCGTCACCAGCATTTTTCGTCATTTTTCGTCACCAGCATTTTTTGTCATTTTTCGTCACCAACATTTTTTCGTCATTTTTCGTCACCAGCATTTTTTCGTCACCAACATTTTTTTCGTCACCAGCATTTTTCGTCATTTTTCGTCACCAACATTTTTTCGTCACCAGCATTTTTCGTCACCAGCATTTTTGGTCATTTTTCGTCACCAGCATTTTTCGTCACCAGCATTTTTGGTCATTTTTCGTCACCAGCATTTTTTCGTCATTTTTCGTCACCAGCATTTTTTCGTCACCAGCATTTTTCGTCATTTTTCGTCACCAGCATTTTTTGTCATTTTTCGTCACCAGCATTTTTCGTCACCAGTATTTTTCGTCATTTTTCGTCACCAGCATTTTTTCGTCACCAGCATTTTTCGTCACCAGCATTTTTCGTCATTTTTCTACACCAGCATTTTTTCGTCACCAGCATTTTTCGTCATTTTTCGTCACCAGCATTTTTTGTCATTTTTCGTCACCAGCATATTTTTCGTCACCAGCATTTTTCGTCATTTTTCGTCACCAGCATTTTTTTCGTCACCAGCATTTTTTCGTCACCAGTGTTTTTCGTCACCAACATTTTTTCGTCACCGGCATTTTTCGTCATTTTTCCGTCACCAGCATTTTTCGTCATTTTTCGTCACCAGCATTTTTTCGTCATATTTCGTCACCAGCATTTTTTCGTCACCAGCATTTTTCGTCATTTTTCGTCACCAGCATTTTTCGTCACCAGCATTTTTTCGTCACCAGCATTTTTTCGTCACCAGCATTTTTCGTCATTTTTCCGTCACCAGCATTTTTCGTCATTTTTCGTCACCAGCATTTTTCGTCATTTTTCGTCACCAGCATTTTTTCGTCACCAGCATTTTTTCGTCACCAGCATTTTTCGTCATTTTTCGTCACCAGCATTTTTTCGTCACCAGCATTTTTGGTCATTTTTCGTCACCAGCATTTTTTCGTCACCAGCATTTTTTCGTCACAAGCATTTTTCGTCATTTTTCGTCACCAGCATTTTTTGTCATTTTTCGTCACCAGCATTTTTCGTCATTTTTCGTCACCAGCATTTTTCGTCATTTTTCGTCACCAGCATTTTTTCGTCACCAGTGTTTTTCGTCACCAGCATTTTTTCGTCACCAGCATTTTTCGTCATTTTTCGTCACCAGCATTTTTTCGTCACCTGCATTTTTCGTCATTTTTCGTCACCAGCATTTTTCGTCATTTTTCGTCACCAGCATTTTTTCGTCACCTGCATTTTTCGTCATTTTTCGTCACCAGCATTTTTCGTCATTTTTCGTCACCAGCATTTTTTCGTCACCAGCATTTTTCGTCATTTTTCGTCACCAGCATTTTTCGTCATTTTTCGTCACCAGCATTTTTTTCCTCACCAGCATTTTTTGTCATTTTTCGTCACCAGCATTTTTTCGTCACCAGCATTTTTTGTCATTTTTCGTCACCAGCATTTTTCGTCACCAGCATTTTTTCGTCACCAGCATTTTTCGTCATTTTTCGTCACCAGCATTTTTCGTCACCAGCATTTTTTCGTCACCAGCATTTTTTCGTCACCAGCATTTTTCGTCATTTTTCCGTCACCAGCATTTTTCGTCATTTTTCGTCACCAGCATTTTTCGTCATTTTTCGTCACCAGCATTTTTTCGTCACCAGCATTTTTTCGTCACCAGCATTTTTCGTCATTTTTCGTCACCAGCATTTTTTCGTCACCAGCATTTTTGGTCATTTTTCGTCACCAGCATTTTTTCGTCACCAGCATTTTTTCGTCACAAGCATTTTTCGTCATTTTTCGTCACCAGCATTTTTTGTCATTTTTCGTCACCAGCATTTTTTGTCATTTTTCGTCACCAGCATTTTTCGTCATTTTTCGTCACCAGCATTTTTCGTCATTTTTCGTCACCAGCATTTTTTCGTCACCAGTGTTTTTCGTCACCAGCATTTTTTCGTCACCAGCATTTTTCGTCATTTTTCGTCACCAGCATTTTTTCGTCACCTGCATTTTTCGTCATTTTTCGTCACCAGCATTTTTCGTCATTTTTCGTCACCAGCATTTTTTCGTCACCTGCATTTTTCGTCATTTTTCGTCACCAGCATTTTTCGTCATTTTTCGTCACCAGCATTTTTTCGTCACCAGCATTTTTCGTCATTTTTCGTCACCAGCATTTTTCGTCATTTTTCGTCACCAGCATTTTTTTCCTCACCAGCATTTTTTGTCATTTTTCGTCACCAGCATTTTTCGTCACCAGCATTTTTTCGTCACCAGCATTTTTCGTCATTTTTCGTCACCAGCATTTTTTGTCGTTTTTCGTCACCAGCATTTTTTTCGTCACCAGCATTTTTTGTCATTTTTCGTCACCAGCATTTTTTCGTCACCAGCATTTTTTGTCATTTTTCGTCACCAGCATTTTTCGTCACCAGCATTTTTTCGTCACCAGCATTTTTCGTCATTTTTCGTCACCAGCATTTTTCGTCACCAGCATTTTTTCGTCACCAGCATTTTTTCGTCACCAGTATTTTTTGTCATTTTTCGTCACCAGCATTTTTCGTCATTTTTCGTCACCAGCATTTTTTCGTCACCAGCATTTTTCGTCATTTTTCCGTCACCAGCATTTTTCGTCATTTTTCGTCACCAGCATTTTTTCGTCATATTTCGTCACCAGCATTTTTTCGTCACCAGCATTTTTCGTCATTTTTCGTCACCAGCATTTTTCGTCACCAGCATTTTTTCGTCACCAGCATTTTTTCGTCACCAGCATTTTTCGTCATTTTTCCGTCACCAGCATTTTTCGTCATTTTTCGTCACCAGCATTTTTCGTCATTTTTCGTCACCAGCATTTTTTCGTCACCAGCATTTTTTCGTCACCAGCATTTTTCGTCATTTTTCGTCACCAGCATTTTTTCGTCACCAGCATTTTTGGTCATTTTTCGTCACCAGCATTTTTTCGTCACCAGCATTTTTTCGTCACAAGCATTTTTCGTCATTTTTCGTCACCAGCATTTTTTGTCATTTTTCGTCACCAGCATTTTTCGTCATTTTTCGTCACCAGCATTTTTCGTCATTTTTCGTCACCAGCATTTTTTCGTCACCAGTGTTTTTCGTCACCAGCATTTTTTCGTCACCAGCATTTTTCGTCATTTTTCGTCACCAGCATTTTTTCGTCACCTGCATTTTTCGTCATTTTTCGTCACCAGCATTTTTCGTCATTTTTCGTCACCAGCATTTTTTCGTCACCTGCATTTTTCGTCATTTTTCGTCACCAGCATTTTTCGTCATTTTTCGTCACCAGCATTTTTTCGTCACCAGCATTTTTCGTCATTTTTCGTCACCAGCATTTTTCGTCATTTTTCGTCACCAGCATTTTTTTCCTCACCAGCATTTTTTGTCATTTTTCGTCACCAGCATTTTTTCGTCACCAGCATTTTTCGTCATTTTTCGTCACCAGCATTTTTCGTCACCAGCATTTTTTCGTCACCAGCATTTTTTCGTCACCAGTATTTTTTGTCATTTTTCGTCACCAGCATTTTTCGTCATTTTTCGTCACCAGCATTTTTTCGTCACCAGCATTTTTCGTCATTTTTCCGTCACCAGCATTTTTCGTCATTTTTCGTCACCAGCATTTTTTCGTCATATTTCGTCACCAGCATTTTTTCGTCACCAGCATTTTTCGTCATTTTTCGTCACCAGCATTTTTCGTCACCAGCATTTTTTCGTCACCAGCATTTTTTCGTCACCAGCATTTTTCGTCATTTTTCCGTCACCAGCATTTTTCGTCATTTTTCGTCACCAGCATTTTTCGTCATTTTTCGTCACCAGCATTTTTTCGTCACCAGCATTTTTTCGTCACCAGCATTTTTCGTCATTTTTCGTCACCAGCATTTTTTCGTCACCAGCATTTTTGGTCATTTTTCGTCACCAGCATTTTTTCGTCACCAGCATTTTTTCGTCACAAGCATTTTTCGTCATTTTTCGTCACCAGCATTTTTTGTCATTTTTCGTCACCAGCATTTTTCGTCATTTTTCGTCACCAGCATTTTTCGTCATTTTTCGTCACCAGCATTTTTTCGTCACCAGTGTTTTTCGTCACCAGCATTTTTTCGTCACCAGCATTTTTCGTCATTTTTCGTCACCAGCATTTTTTCGTCACCTGCATTTTTCGTCATTTTTCGTCACCAGCATTTTTCGTCATTTTTCGTCACCAGCATTTTTTCGTCACCTGCATTTTTCGTCATTTTTCGTCACCAGCATTTTTCGTCATTTTTCGTCACCAGCATTTTTTCGTCACCAGCATTTTTCGTCATTTTTCGTCACCAGCATTTTTCGTCATTTTTCGTCACCAGCATTTTTTTCCTCACCAGCATTTTTTGTCATTTTTCGTCACCAGCATTTTTTCGTCACCAGCATTTTTTGTCATTTTTCGTCACCAGCATTTTTCGTCACCAGCATTTTTTCGTCACCAGCATTTTTCGTCATTTTTCGTCACCAGCATTTTTTGTCGTTTTTCGTCACCAGCATTTTTTTCGTCACCAGCATTTTTTGTCATTTTTCGTCACCAGCATTTTTTCGTCACCAGCATTTTTTGTCATTTTTCGTCACCAGCATTTTTCGTCACCAGCATTTTTTCGTCACCAGCATTTTTCGTCATTTTTCGTCACCAGCATTTTTCGTCACCAGCATTTTTTCGTCACCAGCATTTTTTCGTCACCAGTATTTTTTGTCATTTTTCGTCACCAGCATTTTTCGTCATTTTTCGTCACCAGCATTTTTTCGTCACCAGCATTTTTCGTCATTTTTCCGTCACCAGCATTTTTCGTCATTTTTCGTCACCAGCATTTTTCGTCATTTTTCGTCACCAGCATTTTTTCGTCACCAGCATTTTTCGTCATTTTTCGTCACCAGCATTTTTCGTCACCAGCATTTTTTCTTCACCAGCATTTTTTCGTCACCAGTATTTTTTGTCATTTTTCGTCACCAGCATTTTTCGTCATTATTCGTCACCAGCATTTTTTCGTCACCAGCATTTTTCGTCATTTTTCCGTCACCAGCATTTTTCGTCACCAGCATTTTTCGTCATTTTTCGTCACCAGCATTTTTTCGTCACCAGCATTTTTTGTCATTTTTCGTCACCAGCATTTTTCGTCATTTTTCGTCACCAGTATTTTTCGTCATTTTTCGTCACCAGCATTTTTTGTCATTTTTCGTCACCAGCATTTTTCGTCATTTTTCGTCACCAGTATTTTTCGTCATTTTTCGTCACCAGCATTTTTTCGTCACCAGCATTTTTCGTCACCAGCATTTTTTCGTCACCAGCATTTTTCGTCATTTTTCGTCACCAGCATTTTTTCGTCACCAGCATTTTTCGTCATTTTTCGTCACCAGCATTTTTTCGTCACCAGCATTTTTCGTCATTTTTCGTCACCAGCATTTTTCGTCATTTTTCGTCACCAGCATTTTTTTCGTCACCAGCATTTTTCGTCAATTTTCGTCACCAGCATTTTCCGTCACCAGCATTTTTTCGTCACCAGCATTTTTTCGTCACCAGTATTTTTTGTCATTTTTCGTCACCAGCATTTTTCGTCATTTTTCGTCACCAGCATTTTTTCGTCACCAGCATTTTTCGTCATTTTTCCGTCACCAGCATTTTTCGTCATTTTTCGTCACCAGCATTTTTCGTCATTTTTCGTCACCAGCATTTTTCGTCATTTTTCGTCACCAGCATTTTTTCGTCACCACCATTTTTTGTCATTTTTCGTCACCAGCATCTTTTCGTCACCAGCATTTTTTCGTCACCAGCATTTTTTGTCATTTTTCGTCACCAGCATTTTTCGTCATTTTTCGTCACCAGCATTTTTTCGTCACCAGCATTTTTTCGTCACCAGCATTTTTCGTCACCAGCATTTTTTCGTCACCAGCATTTTTCGTCACCAGCATTTTTTCGTCACCAGCATTTTTTCGTCACCAGCATTTTTCGTCATTTTTCATCACCAGCATTTTTCGTCATTTTTCGTCACCAGCATTTTTTCGTCACCAGCATTTTTCGCCATTTTTCCGTCACCAGCATTTTTCGTCATTTTTCGTCACCAGCATTTTTCGTCATTTTTCGTCACCAGCATTTTTTCGTCACCAGCATTTTTTCGTCACCAGCATTTTTCGTCATTTTTCGTCACCAGCATTTTTTCGTCACCAGCATTTTTGGTCATTTTTCGTCACCAGCATTTTTTCGTCACCAGCATTTTTTCGTCACAAGCATTTTTCGTCATTTTTCGTCACCAGCATTTTTTGTCATTTTTCGTCACCAGCATTTTTCGTCATTTTTCGTCACCAGCATTTTTCGTCATTTTTCGTCACCAGCATTTTTTCGTCACCAGTGTTTTTCGTCACCAGCATTTTTTCGTCACCAGCATTTTTCGTCATTTTTCGTCACCAGCATTTTTTCGTCACCTGCATTTTTCGTCATTTTTCGTCACCAGCATTTTTCGTCATTTTTCGTCACCAGCATTTTTTCGTCACCTGCATTTTTCGTCATTTTTCGTCACCAGCATTTTTCGTCATTTTTCGTCACCAGCATTTTTTCGTCACCAGCATTTTTCGTCATTTTTCGTCACCAGCATTTTTCGTCATTTTTCGTCACCAGCATTTTTTTCCTCACCAGCATTTTTTGTCATTTTTCGTCACCAGCATTTTTTCGTCACCAGCATTTTTTGTCATTTTTCGTCACCAGCATTTTTCGTCACCAGCATTTTTTCGTCACCAGCATTTTTCGTCATTTTTCGTCACCAGCATTTTTTGTCGTTTTTCGTCACCAGCATTTTTTTCGTCACCAGCATTTTTTGTCATTTTTCGTCACCAGCATTTTTTCGTCACCAGCATTTTTTGTCATTTTTCGTCACCAGCATTTTTCGTCACCAGCATTTTTTCGTCACCAGCATTTTTCGTCATTTTTCGTCACCAGCATTTTTCGTCACCAGCATTTTTTCGTCACCAGCATTTTTTCGTCACCAGTATTTTTTGTCATTTTTCGTCACCAGCATTTTTCGTCATTTTTCGTCACCAGCATTTTTTCGTCACCAGCATTTTTCGTCATTTTTCCGTCACCAGCATTTTTCGTCATTTTTCGTCACCAGCATTTTTTCGTCATATTTCGTCACCAGCATTTTTTCGTCACCAGCATTTTTCATCATTTTTCGTCACCAGCATTTTTCGTCACCAGCATTTTTTCGTCACCAGCATTTTTTCGTCACCAGCATTTTTCGTCATTTTTCCGTCACCAGCATTTTTCGTCATTTTTCGTCACCAGCATTTTTCGTCATTTTTCGTCACCAGCATTTTTTCGTCACCAGCATTTTTTCGTCACCAGCATTTTTCGTCATTTTTCGTCACCAGCATTTTTTCGTCACCAGCATTTTTGGTCATTTTTCGTCACCAGCATTTTTTCGTCACCAGCATTTTTTCGTCACAAGCATTTTTCGTCATTTTTCGTCACCAGCATTTTTTGTCATTTTTCGTCACCAGCATTTTTCGTCATTTTTCGTCACCAGCATTTTTCGTCATTTTTCGTCACCAGCATTTTTTCGTCACCAGTGTTTTTCGTCACCAGCATTTTTTCGTCACCAGCATTTTTCGTCATTTTTCGTCACCAGCATTTTTTCGTCACCTGCATTTTTCGTCATTTTTCGTCACCAGCATTTTTCGTCATTTTTCGTCACCAGCATTTTTTCGTCACCTGCATTTTTCGTCATTTTTCGTCACCAGCATTTTTCGTCATTTTTCGTCACCAGCATTTTTTCGTCACCAGCATTTTTCGTCATTTTTCGTCACCAGCATTTTTCGTCATTTTTCGTCACCAGCATTTTTTTCCTCACCAGCATTTTTTGTCATTTTTCGTCACCAGCATTTTTTCGTCACCAGCATTTTTTGTCATTTTTCGTCACCAGCATTTTTCGTCACCAGCATTTTTTCGTCACCAGCATTTTTCGTCATTTTTCGTCACCAGCATTTTTTGTCGTTTTTCGTCACCAGCATTTTTTTCGTCACCAGCATTTTTTGTCATTTTTCGTCACCAGCATTTTTTCGTCACCAGCATTTTTTGTCATTTTTCGTCACCAGCATTTTTCGTCACCAGCATTTTTTCGTCACCAGCATTTTTCGTCATTTTTCGTCACCAGCATTTTTCGTCACCAGCATTTTTTCGTCACCAGCATTTTTTCGTCACCAGTATTTTTTGTCATTTTTCGTCACCAGCATTTTTCGTCATTTTTCGTCACCAGCATTTTTTCGTCACCAGCATTTTTCGTCATTTTTCCGTCACCAGCATTTTTCGTCATTTTTCGTCACCAGCATTTTTCGTCATTTTTCGTCACCAGCATTTTTTCGTCACCAGCATTTTTCGTCATTTTTCGTCACCAGCATTTTTCGTCACCAGCATTTTTTCTTCACCAGCATTTTTTCGTCACCAGTATTTTTTGTCATTTTTCGTCACCAGCATTTTTCGTCATTATTCGTCACCAGCATTTTTTCGTCACCAGCATTTTTCGTCATTTTTCTACACCAGCATTTTTTCGTCACCAGCATTTTTCGTCATTTTTCGTCACCAGCATTTTTTGTCATTTTTCGTCACCAGCATATTTTTCGTCACCAGCATTTTTCGTCATTTTTCGTCACCAGCATTTTTTTCGTCACCAGCATTTTTTCGTCACCAGTGTTTTTCGTCACCAACATTTTTTCGTCACCGGCATTTTTCGTCATTTTTCCGTCACCAGCATTTTTCGTCATTTTTCGTCACCAGCATTTTTTCGTCATATTTCGTCACCAGCATTTTTTCGTCACCAGCATTTTTCGTCATTTTTCGTCACCAGCATTTTTCGTCACCAGCATTTTTTCGTCACCAGCATTTTTTCGTCACCAGCATTTTTCGTCATTTTTCCGTCACCAGCATTTTTCGTCATTTTTCGTCACCAGCATTTTTCGTCATTTTTCGTCACCAGCATTTTTTCGTCACCAGCATTTTTTCGTCACCAGCATTTTTCGTCATTTTTCGTCACCAGCATTTTTTCGTCACCAGCATTTTTGGTCATTTTTCGTCACCAGCATTTTTTCGTCACCAGCATTTTTTCGTCACAAGCATTTTTCGTCATTTTTCGTCACCAGCATTTTTTGTCATTTTTCGTCACCAGCATTTTTCGTCATTTTTCGTCACCAGCATTTTTCGTCATTTTTCGTCACCAGCATTTTTTCGTCACCAGTGTTTTTCGTCACCAGCATTTTTTCGTCACCAGCATTTTTCGTCATTTTTCGTCACCAGCATTTTTTCGTCACCTGCATTTTTCGTCATTTTTCGTCACCAGCATTTTTCGTCATTTTTCGTCACCAGCATTTTTTCGTCACCTGCATTTTTCGTCATTTTTCGTCACCAGCATTTTTCGTCATTTTTCGTCACCAGCATTTTTTCGTCACCAGCATTTTTCGTCATTTTTCGTCACCAGCATTTTTCGTCATTTTTCGTCACCAGCATTTTTTTCCTCACCAGCATTTTTTGTCATTTTTCGTCACCAGCATTTTTTCGTCACCAGCATTTTTTGTCATTTTTCGTCACCAGCATTTTTCGTCACCAGCATTTTTTCGTCACCAGCATTTTTCGTCATTTTTCGTCACCAGCATTTTTTGTCGTTTTTCGTCACCAGCATTTTTTTCGTCACCAGCATTTTTTGTCATTTTTCGTCACCAGCATTTTTTCGTCACCAGCATTTTTTGTCATTTTTCGTCACCAGCATTTTTCGTCACCAGCATTTTTTCGTCACCAGCATTTTTCGTCATTTTTCGTCACCAGCATTTTTCGTCACCAGCATTTTTTCGTCACCAGCATTTTTTCGTCACCAGTATTTTTCGTCATTTTTCGTCACCAGCATTTTTTCGTCACCAGCATTTTTCGTCATTTTTCGTCACCAGCATTTTTTCGTCACCAGTATTTTTCGTCATTTTTCGTCACCAGCATTTTTTGTCACCAGCATTTTTTTGTCACCAGCATTTTTTGTCATTTTTCGTCACCAGCATTTTTTCGTCACCAGCATTTTTCGTCATTTTTCGTCACCAGCATTTTTTGTCATTTTTCGTCACCAACATTTTTTCGTCATTTTTCGTCACCAGCATTTTTTCGTCACCAACATTTTTTTCGTCACCAGCATTTTTCGTCATTTTTCGTCACCAACATTTTTTCGTCACCAGCATTTTTCGTCACCAGCATTTTTGGTCATTTTTCGTCACCAGCATTTTTCGTCACCAGCATTTTTGGTCATTTTTCGTCACCAGCATTTTTTCGTCATTTTTCGTCACCAGCATTTTTTCGTCACCAGCATTTTTTCGTCACCAGCATTTTTCGTCATTTTTCCGTCACCAGCATTTTTCGTCATTTTTCGTCACCAGCATTTTTCGTCATTTTTCGTCACCAGCATTTTTTCGTCACCAGCATTTTTTCGTCACCAGCATTTTTCGTCATTTTTCGTCACCAGCATTTTTTCGTCACCAGCATTTTTGGTCATTTTTCGTCACCAGCATTTTTTCGTCACCAGCATTTTTTCGTCACAAGCATTTTTCGTCATTTTTCGTCACCAGCATTTTTTGTCATTTTTCGTCACCAGCATTTTTCGTCATTTTTCGTCACCAGCATTTTTCGTCATTTTTCGTCACCAGCATTTTTTCGTCACCAGTGTTTTTCGTCACCAGCATTTTTTCGTCACCAGCATTTTTCGTCATTTTTCGTCACCAGCATTTTTTCGTCACCTGCATTTTTCGTCATTTTTCGTCACCAGCATTTTTCGTCATTTTTCGTCACCAGCATTTTTTCGTCACCTGCATTTTTCGTCATTTTTCGTCACCAGCATTTTTCGTCATTTTTCGTCACCAGCATTTTTTCGTCACCAGCATTTTTCGTCATTTTTCGTCACCAGCATTTTTCGTCATTTTTCGTCACCAGCATTTTTTTCCTCACCAGCATTTTTTGTCATTTTTCGTCACCAGCATTTTTTCGTCACCAGCATTTTTTGTCATTTTTCGTCACCAGCATTTTTCGTCACCAGCATTTTTTCGTCACCAGCATTTTTCGTCATTTTTCGTCACCAGCATTTTTTGTCGTTTTTCGTCACCAGCATTTTTTTCGTCACCAGCATTTTTTGTCATTTTTCGTCACCAGCATTTTTTCGTCACCAGCATTTTTTGTCATTTTTCGTCACCAGCATTTTTCGTCACCAGCATTTTTTCGTCACCAGCATTTTTCGTCATTTTTCGTCACCAGCATTTTTCGTCACCAGCATTTTTTCGTCACCAGCATTTTTTCGTCACCAGTATTTTTCGTCATTTTTCGTCACCAGCATTTTTTCGTCACCAGCATTTTTCGTCATTTTTCGTCACCAGCATTTTTTCGTCACCAGTATTTTTCGTCATTTTTCGTCACCAGCATTTTTTGTCACCAGCATTTTTTTGTCACCAGCATTTTTTGTCATTTTTCGTCACCAGCATTTTTTCGTCACCAGCATTTTTCGTCATTTTTCGTCACCAGCATTTTTTGTCATTTTTCGTCACCAACATTTTTTCGTCATTTTTCGTCACCAGCATTTTTTCGTCACCAACATTTTTTTCGTCACCAGCATTTTTCGTCATTTTTCGTCACCAACATTTTTTCGTCACCAGCATTTTTCGTCACCAGCATTTTTGGTCATTTTTCGTCACCAGCATTTTTCGTCACCAGCATTTTTGGTCATTTTTCGTCACCAGCATTTTTTCGTCATTTTTCGTCACCAGCATTTTTTCGTCACCAGCATTTTTCGTCATTTTTCGTCACCAGCATTTTTTGTCATTTTTCGTCACCAGCATTTTTCGTCACCAGTATTTTTCGTCATTTTTCGTCACCAGCATTTTTTCGTCACCAGCATTTTTCGTCACCAGCATTTTTCGTCATTTTTCTACACCAGCATTTTTTCGTCACCAGCATTTTTCGTCATTTTTCGTCACCAGCATTTTTTGTCATTTTTCGTCACCAGCATATTTTTCGTCACCAGCATTTTTCGTCATTTTTCGTCACCAGCATTTTTTTCGTCACCAGCATTTTTTCGTCACCAGTGTTTTTCGTCACCAACATTTTTTCGTCACCGGCATTTTTCGTCATTTTTCCGTCACCAGCATTTTTCGTCATTTTTCGTCACCAGCATTTTTTCGTCATATTTCGTCACCAGCATTTTTTCGTCACCAGCATTTTTCGTCATTTTTCGTCACCAGCATTTTTCGTCACCAGCATTTTTTCGTCACCAGCATTTTTTCGTCACCAGCATTTTTCGTCATTTTTCCGTCACCAGCATTTTTCGTCATTTTTCGTCACCAGCATTTTTCGTCATTTTTCGTCACCAGCATTTTTTCGTCACCAGCATTTTTTCGTCACCAGCATTTTTCGTCATTTTTCGTCACCAGCATTTTTTCGTCACCAGCATTTTTGGTCATTTTTCGTCACCAGCATTTTTTCGTCACCAGCATTTTTTCGTCACAAGCATTTTTCGTCATTTTTCGTCACCAGCATTTTTTGTCATTTTTCGTCACCAGCATTTTTCGTCATTTTTCGTCACCAGCATTTTTCGTCATTTTTCGTCACCAGCATTTTTTCGTCACCAGTGTTTTTCGTCACCAGCATTTTTTCGTCACCAGCATTTTTCGTCATTTTTCGTCACCAGCATTTTTTCGTCACCTGCATTTTTCGTCATTTTTCGTCACCAGCATTTTTCGTCATTTTTCGTCACCAGCATTTTTTCGTCACCTGCATTTTTCGTCATTTTTCGTCACCAGCATTTTTCGTCATTTTTCGTCACCAGCATTTTTTCGTCACCAGCATTTTTCGTCATTTTTCGTCACCAGCATTTTTCGTCATTTTTCGTCACCAGCATTTTTTTCCTCACCAGCATTTTTTGTCATTTTTCGTCACCAGCATTTTTTCGTCACCAGCATTTTTTGTCATTTTTCGTCACCAGCATTTTTCGTCACCAGCATTTTTTCGTCACCAGCATTTTTCGTCATTTTTCGTCACCAGCATTTTTCGTCACCAGCATTTTTTCGTCACCAGCATTTTTTCGTCACCAGCATTTTTCGTCATTTTTCCGTCACCAGCATTTTTCGTCATTTTTCGTCACCAGCATTTTTCGTCATTTTTCGTCACCAGCATTTTTTCGTCACCAGCATTTTTTCGTCACCAGCATTTTTCGTCATTTTTCGTCACCAGCATTTTTTCGTCACCAGCATTTTTGGTCATTTTTCGTCACCAGCATTTTTTCGTCACCAGCATTTTTTCGTCACAAGCATTTTTCGTCATTTTTCGTCACCAGCATTTTTTGTCATTTTTCGTCACCAGCATTTTTCGTCATTTTTCGTCACCAGCATTTTTCGTCATTTTTCGTCACCAGCATTTTTTCGTCACCAGTGTTTTTCGTCACCAGCATTTTTTCGTCACCAGCATTTTTCGTCATTTTTCGTCACCAGCATTTTTTCGTCACCTGCATTTTTCGTCATTTTTCGTCACCAGCATTTTTCGTCATTTTTCGTCACCAGCATTTTTTCGTCACCTGCATTTTTCGTCATTTTTCGTCACCAGCATTTTTCGTCATTTTTCGTCACCAGCATTTTTTCGTCACCAGCATTTTTCGTCATTTTTCGTCACCAGCATTTTTCGTTATTTTTCGTCACCAGCATTTTTTTCCTCACCAGCATTTTTTGTCATTTTTCGTCACCAGCATTTTTTCGTCACCAGCATTTTTTGTCATTTTTCGTCACCAGCATTTTTCGTCACCAGCATTTTTTCGTCACCAGCATTTTTCGTCATTTTTCGTCACCAGCATTTTTTGTCGTTTTTCGTCACCAGCATTTTTTTCGTCACCAGCATTTTTTGTCATTTTTCGTCACCAGCATTTTTTCGTCACCAGCATTTTTTGTCATTTTTCGTCACCAGCATTTTTCGTCACCAGCATTTTTTCGTCACCAGCATTTTTCGTCATTTTTCGTCACCAGCATTTTTCGTCACCAGCATTTTTTCGTCACCAGCATTTTTTCGTCACCAGTATTTTTTGTCATTTTTCGTCACCAGCATTTTTCGTCATTTTTCGTCACCAGCATTTTTTCGTCACCAGCATTTTTCGTCATTTTTCCGTCACCAGCATTTTTCGTCATTTTTCGTCACCAGCATTTTTTCGTCATATTTCGTCACCAGCATTTTTTCGTCACCAGCATTTTTCGTCATTTTTCGTCACCAGCATTTTTCGTCACCAGCATTTTTTCGTCACCAGCATTTTTTCGTCACCAGCATTTTTCGTCATTTTTCCGTCACCAGCATTTTTCGTCATTTTTCGTCACCAGCATTTTTCGTCATTTTTCGTCACCAGCATTTTTTCGTCACCAGCATTTTTTCGTCACCAGCATTTTTCGTCATTTTTCGTCACCAGCATTTTTTCGTCACCAGCATTTTTGGTCATTTTTCGTCACCAGCATTTTTTCGTCACCAGCATTTTTTCGTCACAAGCATTTTTCGTCATTTTTCGTCACCAGCATTTTTTGTCATTTTTCGTCACCAGCATTTTTCGTCATTTTTCGTCACCAGCATTTTTCGTCATTTTTCGTCACCAGCATTTTTTCGTCACCAGTGTTTTTCGTCACCAGCATTTTTTCGTCACCAGCATTTTTCGTCATTTTTCGTCACCAGCATTTTTTCGTCACCTGCATTTTTCGTCATTTTTCGTCACCAGCATTTTTCGTCATTTTTCGTCACCAGCATTTTTTCGTCACCTGCATTTTTCGTCATTTTTCGTCACCAGCATTTTTCGTCATTTTTCGTCACCAGCATTTTTTCGTCACCAGCATTTTTCGTCATTTTTCGTCACCAGCATTTTTCGTCATTTTTCGTCACCAGCATTTTTTTCCTCACCAGCATTTTTTGTCATTTTTCGTCACCAGCATTTTTTCGTCACCAGCATTTTTCGTCATTTTTCGTCACCAGCATTTTTCGTCACCAGCATTTTTTCGTCACCAGCATTTTTTCGTCACCAGTATTTTTTGTCATTTTTCGTCACCAGCATTTTTCGTCATTTTTCGTCACCAGCATTTTTTCGTCACCAGCATTTTTCGTCATTTTTCCGTCACCAGCATTTTTCGTCATTTTTCGTCACCAGCATTTTTTCGTCATATTTCGTCACCAGCATTTTTTCGTCACCAGCATTTTTCGTCATTTTTCGTCACCAGCATTTTTCGTCACCAGCATTTTTTCGTCACCAGCATTTTTTCGTCACCAGCATTTTTCGTCATTTTTCCGTCACCAGCATTTTTCGTCATTTTTCGTCACCAGCATTTTTCGTCATTTTTCGTCACCAGCATTTTTTCGTCACCAGCATTTTTTCGTCACCAGCATTTTTCGTCATTTTTCGTCACCAGCATTTTTTCGTCACCAGCATTTTTGGTCATTTTTCGTCACCAGCATTTTTTCGTCACCAGCATTTTTTCGTCACAAGCATTTTTCGTCATTTTTCGTCACCAGCATTTTTTGTCATTTTTCGTCACCAGCATTTTTCGTCATTTTTCGTCACCAGCATTTTTCGTCATTTTTCGTCACCAGCATTTTTTCGTCACCAGTGTTTTTCGTCACCAGCATTTTTTCGTCACCAGCATTTTTCGTCATTTTTCGTCACCAGCATTTTTTCGTCACCTGCATTTTTCGTCATTTTTCGTCACCAGCATTTTTCGTCATTTTTCGTCACCAGCATTTTTTCGTCACCTGCATTTTTCGTCATTTTTCGTCACCAGCATTTTTCGTCATTTTTCGTCACCAGCATTTTTTCGTCACCAGCATTTTTCGTCATTTTTCGTCACCAGCATTTTTCGTCATTTTTCGTCACCAGCATTTTTTTCCTCACCAGCATTTTTTGTCATTTTTCGTCACCAGCATTTTTTCGTCACCAGCATTTTTTGTCATTTTTCGTCACCAGCATTTTTCGTCACCAGCATTTTTTCGTCACCAGCATTTTTCGTCATTTTTCGTCACCAGCATTTTTTGTCGTTTTTCGTCACCAGCATTTTTTTCGTCACCAGCATTTTTTGTCATTTTTCGTCACCAGCATTTTTTCGTCACCAGCATTTTTTGTCATTTTTCGTCACCAGCATTTTTCGTCACCAGCATTTTTTCGTCACCAGCATTTTTCGTCATTTTTCGTCACCAGCATTTTTCGTCACCAGCATTTTTTCGTCACCAGCATTTTTTCGTCACCAGTATTTTTTGTCATTTTTCGTCACCAGCATTTTTCGTCATTTTTCGTCACCAGCATTTTTTCGTCACCAGCATTTTTCGTCATTTTTCCGTCACCAGCATTTTTCGTCATTTTTCGTCACCAGCATTTTTCATCATTTTTCGTCACCAGCATTTTTTCGTCACCAGCATTTTTCGTCATTTTTCGTCACCAGCATTTTTCGTCACCAGCATTTTTTCTTCACCAGCATTTTTTCGTCACCAGTATTTTTTGTCATTTTTCGTCACCAGCATTTTTCGTCATTATTCGTCACCAGCATTTTTTCGTCACCAGCATTTTTCGTCATTTTTCCGTCACCAGCATTTTTCGTCACCAGCATTTTTCGTCATTTTTCGTCACCAGCATTTTTTCGTCACCAGCATTTTTTGTCATTTTTCGTCACCAGCATTTTTCGTCATTTTTCGTCACCAGTATTTTTCGTCATTTTTCGTCACCAGCATTTTTTGTCATTTTTCGTCACCAGCATTTTTCGTCATTTTTCGTCACCAGTATTTTTCGTCATTTTTCGTCACCAGCATTTTTTCGTCACCAGCATTTTTCGTCACCAGCATTTTTTCGTCACCAGCATTTTTCGTCATTTTTCGTCACCAGCATTTTTTCGTCACCAGCATTTTTCGTCATTTTTCGTCACCAGCATTTTTTCGTCACCAGCATTTTTCGTCATTTTTCGTCACCAGCATTTTTCGTCATTTTTCGTCACCAGCATTTTTTTCGTCACCAGCATTTTTCGTCAATTTTCGTCACCAGCATTTTCCGTCACCAGCATTTTTTCGTCACCAGCATTTTTTCGTCACCAGTATTTTTTGTCATTTTTCGTCACCAGCATTTTTCGTCATTTTTCGTCACCAGCATTTTTTCGTCACCAGCATTTTTCGTCATTTTTCCGTCACCAGCATTTTTCGTCATTTTTCGTCACCAGCATTTTTCGTCATTTTTCGTCACCAGCATTTTTCGTCATTTTTCGTCACCAGCATTTTTTCGTCACCACCATTTTTTGTCATTTTTCGTCACCAGCATCTTTTCGTCACCAGCATTTTTTCGTCACCAGCATTTTTTGTCATTTTTCGTCACCAGCATTTTTCGTCATTTTTCGTCACCAGCATTTTTTCGTCACCAGCATTTTTCGTCATTTTTCGTCACCAGCATTTTTCGTCATTTTTCGTCACCAGCATTTTTTCGTCACCTGCATTTTTCGTCATTTTTCGTCACCAGCATTTTTCGTCATTTTTCGTCACCAGCATTTTTTCGTCACCTGCATTTTTCGTCATTTTTCGTCACCAGCATTTTTCGTCATTTTTCGTCACCAGCATTTTTTCGTCACCAGCATTTTTCGTCATTTTTCGTCACCAGCATTTTTCGTCATTTTTCGTCACCAGCATTTTTTTCCTCACCAGCATTTTTTGTCATTTTTCGTCACCAGCATTTTTTCGTCACCAGCATTTTTTGTCATTTTTCGTCACCAGCATTTTTCGTCACCAGCATTTTTTCGTCACCAGCATTTTTCGTCATTTTTCGTCACCAGCATTTTTTGTCGTTTTTCGTCACCAGCATTTTTTTCGTCACCAGCATTTTTTGTCATTTTTCGTCACCAGCATTTTTTCGTCACCAGCATTTTTTGTCATTTTTCGTCACCAGCATTTTTCGTCACCAGCATTTTTTCGTCACCAGCATTTTTCGTCATTTTTCGTCACCAGCATTTTTCGTCACCAGCATTTTTTCGTCACCAGCATTTTTTCGTCACCAGTATTTTTTGTCATTTTTCGTCACCAGCATTTTTCGTCATTTTTCGTCACCAGCATTTTTTCGTCACCAGCATTTTTCGTCATTTTTCCGTCACCAGCATTTTTCGTCATTTTTCGTCACCAGCATTTTTTCGTCATATTTCGTCACCAGCATTTTTTCGTCACCAGCATTTTTCATCATTTTTCGTCACCAGCATTTTTCGTCACCAGCATTTTTTCGTCACCAGCATTTTTTCGTCACCAGCATTTTTCGTCATTTTTCCGTCACCAGCATTTTTCGTCATTTTTCGTCACCAGCATTTTTCGTCATTTTTCGTCACCAGCATTTTTTCGTCACCAGCATTTTTTCGTCACCAGCATTTTTCGTCATTTTTCGTCACCAGCATTTTTTCGTCACCAGCATTTTTGGTCATTTTTCGTCACCAGCATTTTTTCGTCACCAGCATTTTTTCGTCACAAGCATTTTTCGTCATTTTTCGTCACCAGCATTTTTTGTCATTTTTCGTCACCAGCATTTTTCGTCATTTTTCGTCACCAGCATTTTTCGTCATTTTTCGTCACCAGCATTTTTTCGTCACCAGTGTTTTTCGTCACCAGCATTTTTTCGTCACCAGCATTTTTCGTCATTTTTCGTCACCAGCATTTTTTCGTCACCTGCATTTTTCGTCATTTTTCGTCACCAGCATTTTTCGTCATTTTTCGTCACCAGCATTTTTTCGTCACCTGCATTTTTCGTCATTTTTCGTCACCAGCATTTTTCGTCATTTTTCGTCACCAGCATTTTTTCGTCACCAGCATTTTTCGTCATTTTTCGTCACCAGCATTTTTCGTCATTTTTCGTCACCAGCATTTTTTTCCTCACCAGCATTTTTTGTCATTTTTCGTCACCAGCATTTTTTCGTCACCAGCATTTTTTGTCATTTTTCGTCACCAGCATTTTTCGTCACCAGCATTTTTTCGTCACCAGCATTTTTCGTCATTTTTCGTCACCAGCATTTTTTGTCGTTTTTCGTCACCAGCATTTTTTTCGTCACCAGCATTTTTTGTCATTTTTCGTCACCAGCATTTTTTCGTCACCAGCATTTTTTGTCATTTTTCGTCACCAGCATTTTTCGTCACCAGCATTTTTTCGTCACCAGCATTTTTCGTCATTTTTCGTCACCAGCATTTTTCGTCACCAGCATTTTTTCGTCACCAGCATTTTTTCGTCACCAGTATTTTTTGTCATTTTTCGTCACCAGCATTTTTCGTCATTTTTCGTCACCAGCATTTTTTCGTCACCAGCATTTTTCGTCATTTTTCCGTCACCAGCATTTTTCGTCATTTTTCGTCACCAGCATTTTTCGTCATTTTTCGTCACCAGCATTTTTTCGTCACCAGCATTTTTCGTCATTTTTCGTCACCAGCATTTTTCGTCACCAGCATTTTTTCTTCACCAGCATTTTTTCGTCACCAGTATTTTTTGTCATTTTTCGTCACCAGCATTTTTCGTCATTATTCGTCACCAGCATTTTTTCGTCACCAGCATTTTTCGTCATTTTTCTACACCAGCATTTTTTCGTCACCAGCATTTTTCGTCATTTTTCGTCACCAGCATTTTTTGTCATTTTTCGTCACCAGCATATTTTTCGTCACCAGCATTTTTCGTCATTTTTCGTCACCAGCATTTTTTTCGTCACCAGCATTTTTTCGTCACCAGTGTTTTTCGTCACCAACATTTTTTCGTCACCGGCATTTTTCGTCATTTTTCCGTCACCAGCATTTTTCGTCATTTTTCGTCACCAGCATTTTTTCGTCATATTTCGTCACCAGCATTTTTTCGTCACCAGCATTTTTCGTCATTTTTCGTCACCAGCATTTTTCGTCACCAGCATTTTTTCGTCACCAGCATTTTTTCGTCACCAGCATTTTTCGTCATTTTTCCGTCACCAGCATTTTTCGTCATTTTTCGTCACCAGCATTTTTCGTCATTTTTCGTCACCAGCATTTTTTCGTCACCAGCATTTTTTCGTCACCAGCATTTTTCGTCATTTTTCGTCACCAGCATTTTTTCGTCACCAGCATTTTTGGTCATTTTTCGTCACCAGCATTTTTTCGTCACCAGCATTTTTTCGTCACAAGCATTTTTCGTCATTTTTCGTCACCAGCATTTTTTGTCATTTTTCGTCACCAGCATTTTTCGTCATTTTTCGTCACCAGCATTTTTCGTCATTTTTCGTCACCAGCATTTTTTCGTCACCAGTGTTTTTCGTCACCAGCATTTTTTCGTCACCAGCATTTTTCGTCATTTTTCGTCACCAGCATTTTTTCGTCACCTGCATTTTTCGTCATTTTTCGTCACCAGCATTTTTCGTCATTTTTCGTCACCAGCATTTTTTCGTCACCTGCATTTTTCGTCATTTTTCGTCACCAGCATTTTTCGTCATTTTTCGTCACCAGCATTTTTTCGTCACCAGCATTTTTCGTCATTTTTCGTCACCAGCATTTTTCGTCATTTTTCGTCACCAGCATTTTTTTCCTCACCAGCATTTTTTGTCATTTTTCGTCACCAGCATTTTTTCGTCACCAGCATTTTTTGTCATTTTTCGTCACCAGCATTTTTCGTCACCAGCATTTTTTCGTCACCAGCATTTTTCGTCATTTTTCGTCACCAGCATTTTTTGTCGTTTTTCGTCACCAGCATTTTTTTCGTCACCAGCATTTTTTGTCATTTTTCGTCACCAGCATTTTTTCGTCACCAGCATTTTTTGTCATTTTTCGTCACCAGCATTTTTCGTCACCAGCATTTTTTCGTCACCAGCATTTTTCGTCATTTTTCGTCACCAGCATTTTTCGTCACCAGCATTTTTTCGTCACCAGCATTTTTTCGTCACCAGTATTTTTCGTCATTTTTCGTCACCAGCATTTTTTCGTCACCAGCATTTTTCGTCATTTTTCGTCACCAGCATTTTTTCGTCACCAGTATTTTTCGTCATTTTTCGTCACCAGCATTTTTTGTCACCAGCATTTTTTTGTCACCAGCATTTTTTGTCATTTTTCGTCACCAGCATTTTTTCGTCACCAGCATTTTTCGTCATTTTTCGTCACCAGCATTTTTTGTCATTTTTCGTCACCAACATTTTTTCGTCATTTTTCGTCACCAGCATTTTTTCGTCACCAACATTTTTTTCGTCACCAGCATTTTTCGTCATTTTTCGTCACCAACATTTTTTCGTCACCAGCATTTTTCGTCACCAGCATTTTTGGTCATTTTTCGTCACCAGCATTTTTCGTCACCAGCATTTTTGGTCATTTTTCGTCACCAGCATTTTTTCGTCATTTTTCGTCACCAGCATTTTTTCGTCACCAGCATTTTTCGTCATTTTTCGTCACCAGCATTTTTTGTCATTTTTCGTCACCAGCATTTTTCGTCACCAGTATTTTTCGTCATTTTTCGTCACCAGCATTTTTTCGTCACCAGCATTTTTCGTCACCAGCATTTTTCGTCATTTTTCTACACCAGCATTTTTTCGTCACCAGCATTTTTCGTCATTTTTCGTCACCAGCATTTTTTGTCATTTTTCGTCACCAGCATATTTTTCGTCACCAGCATTTTTCGTCATTTTTCGTCACCAGCATTTTTTTCGTCACCAGCATTTTTTCGTCACCAGTGTTTTTCGTCACCAACATTTTTTCGTCACCGGCATTTTTCGTCATTTTTCCGTCACCAGCATTTTTCGTCATTTTTCGTCACCAGCATTTTTTCGTCATATTTCGTCACCAGCATTTTTTCGTCACCAGCATTTTTCGTCATTTTTCGTCACCAGCATTTTTCGTCACCAGCATTTTTTCGTCACCAGCATTTTTTCGTCACCAGCATTTTTCGTCATTTTTCCGTCACCAGCATTTTTCGTCATTTTTCGTCACCAGCATTTTTCGTCATTTTTCGTCACCAGCATTTTTTCGTCACCAGCATTTTTTCGTCACCAGCATTTTTCGTCATTTTTCGTCACCAGCATTTTTTCGTCACCAGCATTTTTGGTCATTTTTCGTCACCAGCATTTTTTCGTCACCAGCATTTTTTCGTCACAAGCATTTTTCGTCATTTTTCGTCACCAGCATTTTTTGTCATTTTTCGTCACCAGCATTTTTCGTCATTTTTCGTCACCAGCATTTTTCGTCATTTTTCGTCACCAGCATTTTTTCGTCACCAGTGTTTTTCGTCACCAGCATTTTTTCGTCACCAGCATTTTTCGTCATTTTTCGTCACCAGCATTTTTTCGTCACCTGCATTTTTCGTCATTTTTCGTCACCAGCATTTTTCGTCATTTTTCGTCACCAGCATTTTTTCGTCACCTGCATTTTTCGTCATTTTTCGTCACCAGCATTTTTCGTCATTTTTCGTCACCAGCATTTTTTCGTCACCAGCATTTTTCGTCATTTTTCGTCACCAGCATTTTTCGTCATTTTTCGTCACCAGCATTTTTTTCCTCACCAGCATTTTTTGTCATTTTTCGTCACCAGCATTTTTTCGTCACCAGCATTTTTTGTCATTTTTCGTCACCAGCATTTTTCGTCACCAGCATTTTTTCGTCACCAGCATTTTTCGTCATTTTTCGTCACCAGCATTTTTCGTCACCAGCATTTTTTCGTCACCAGCATTTTTTCGTCACCAGCATTTTTCGTCATTTTTCCGTCACCAGCATTTTTCGTCATTTTTCGTCACCAGCATTTTTCGTCATTTTTCGTCACCAGCATTTTTTCGTCACCAGCATTTTTTCGTCACCAGCATTTTTCGTCATTTTTCGTCACCAGCATTTTTTCGTCACCAGCATTTTTGGTCATTTTTCGTCACCAGCATTTTTTCGTCACCAGCATTTTTTCGTCACAAGCATTTTTCGTCATTTTTCGTCACCAGCATTTTTTGTCATTTTTCGTCACCAGCATTTTTCGTCATTTTTCGTCACCAGCATTTTTCGTCATTTTTCGTCACCAGCATTTTTTCGTCACCAGTGTTTTTCGTCACCAGCATTTTTTCGTCACCAGCATTTTTCGTCATTTTTCGTCACCAGCATTTTTTCGTCACCTGCATTTTTCGTCATTTTTCGTCACCAGCATTTTTCGTCATTTTTCGTCACCAGCATTTTTTCGTCACCTGCATTTTTCGTCATTTTTCGTCACCAGCATTTTTCGTCATTTTTCGTCACCAGCATTTTTTCGTCACCAGCATTTTTCGTCATTTTTCGTCACCAGCATTTTTCGTTATTTTTCGTCACCAGCATTTTTTTCCTCACCAGCATTTTTTGTCATTTTTCGTCACCAGCATTTTTTCGTCACCAGCATTTTTTGTCATTTTTCGTCACCAGCATTTTTCGTCACCAGCATTTTTTCGTCACCAGCATTTTTCGTCATTTTTCGTCACCAGCATTTTTTGTCGTTTTTCGTCACCAGCATTTTTTTCGTCACCAGCATTTTTTGTCATTTTTCGTCACCAGCATTTTTTCGTCACCAGCATTTTTTGTCATTTTTCGTCACCAGCATTTTTCGTCACCAGCATTTTTTCGTCACCAGCATTTTTCGTCATTTTTCGTCACCAGCATTTTTCGTCACCAGCATTTTTTCGTCACCAGCATTTTTTCGTCACCAGTATTTTTTGTCATTTTTCGTCACCAGCATTTTTCGTCATTTTTCGTCACCAGCATTTTTTCGTCACCAGCATTTTTCGTCATTTTTCCGTCACCAGCATTTTTCGTCATTTTTCGTCACCAGCATTTTTTCGTCATATTTCGTCACCAGCATTTTTTCGTCACCAGCATTTTTCGTCATTTTTCGTCACCAGCATTTTTCGTCACCAGCATTTTTTCGTCACCAGCATTTTTTCGTCACCAGCATTTTTCGTCATTTTTCCGTCACCAGCATTTTTCGTCATTTTTCGTCACCAGCATTTTTCGTCATTTTTCGTCACCAGCATTTTTTCGTCACCAGCATTTTTTCGTCACCAGCATTTTTCGTCATTTTTCGTCACCAGCATTTTTTCGTCACCAGCATTTTTGGTCATTTTTCGTCACCAGCATTTTTTCGTCACCAGCATTTTTTCGTCACAAGCATTTTTCGTCATTTTTCGTCACCAGCATTTTTTGTCATTTTTCGTCACCAGCATTTTTCGTCATTTTTCGTCACCAGCATTTTTCGTCATTTTTCGTCACCAGCATTTTTTCGTCACCAGTGTTTTTCGTCACCAGCATTTTTTCGTCACCAGCATTTTTCGTCATTTTTCGTCACCAGCATTTTTTCGTCACCTGCATTTTTCGTCATTTTTCGTCACCAGCATTTTTCGTCATTTTTCGTCACCAGCATTTTTTCGTCACCTGCATTTTTCGTCATTTTTCGTCACCAGCATTTTTCGTCATTTTTCGTCACCAGCATTTTTTCGTCACCAGCATTTTTCGTCATTTTTCGTCACCAGCATTTTTCGTCATTTTTCGTCACCAGCATTTTTTTCCTCACCAGCATTTTTTGTCATTTTTCGTCACCAGCATTTTTTCGTCACCAGCATTTTTCGTCATTTTTCGTCACCAGCATTTTTCGTCACCAGCATTTTTTCGTCACCAGCATTTTTTCGTCACCAGTATTTTTTGTCATTTTTCGTCACCAGCATTTTTCGTCATTTTTCGTCACCAGCATTTTTTCGTCACCAGCATTTTTCGTCATTTTTCCGTCACCAGCATTTTTCGTCATTTTTCGTCACCAGCATTTTTTCGTCATATTTCGTCACCAGCATTTTTTCGTCACCAGCATTTTTCGTCATTTTTCGTCACCAGCATTTTTCGTCACCAGCATTTTTTCGTCACCAGCATTTTTTCGTCACCAGCATTTTTCGTCATTTTTCCGTCACCAGCATTTTTCGTCATTTTTCGTCACCAGCATTTTTCGTCATTTTTCGTCACCAGCATTTTTTCGTCACCAGCATTTTTTCGTCACCAGCATTTTTCGTCATTTTTCGTCACCAGCATTTTTTCGTCACCAGCATTTTTGGTCATTTTTCGTCACCAGCATTTTTTCGTCACCAGCATTTTTTCGTCACAAGCATTTTTCGTCATTTTTCGTCACCAGCATTTTTTGTCATTTTTCGTCACCAGCATTTTTCGTCATTTTTCGTCACCAGCATTTTTCGTCATTTTTCGTCACCAGCATTTTTTCGTCACCAGTGTTTTTCGTCACCAGCATTTTTTCGTCACCAGCATTTTTCGTCATTTTTCGTCACCAGCATTTTTTCGTCACCTGCATTTTTCGTCATTTTTCGTCACCAGCATTTTTCGTCATTTTTCGTCACCAGCATTTTTTCGTCACCTGCATTTTTCGTCATTTTTCGTCACCAGCATTTTTCGTCATTTTTCGTCACCAGCATTTTTTCGTCACCAGCATTTTTCGTCATTTTTCGTCACCAGCATTTTTCGTCATTTTTCGTCACCAGCATTTTTTTCCTCACCAGCATTTTTTGTCATTTTTCGTCACCAGCATTTTTTCGTCACCAGCATTTTTTGTCATTTTTCGTCACCAGCATTTTTCGTCACCAGCATTTTTTCGTCACCAGCATTTTTCGTCATTTTTCGTCACCAGCATTTTTTGTCGTTTTTCGTCACCAGCATTTTTTTCGTCACCAGCATTTTTTGTCATTTTTCGTCACCAGCATTTTTTCGTCACCAGCATTTTTTGTCATTTTTCGTCACCAGCATTTTTCGTCACCAGCATTTTTTCGTCACCAGCATTTTTCGTCATTTTTCGTCACCAGCATTTTTCGTCACCAGCATTTTTTCGTCACCAGCATTTTTTCGTCACCAGTATTTTTTGTCATTTTTCGTCACCAGCATTTTTCGTCATTTTTCGTCACCAGCATTTTTTCGTCACCAGCATTTTTCGTCATTTTTCCGTCACCAGCATTTTTCGTCATTTTTCGTCACCAGCATTTTTCGTCATTTTTCGTCACCAGCATTTTTTCGTCACCAGCATTTTTCGTCATTTTTCGTCACCAGCATTTTTCGTCACCAGCATTTTTTCTTCACCAGCATTTTTTCGTCACCAGTATTTTTTGTCATTTTTCGTCACCAGCATTTTTCGTCATTATTCGTCACCAGCATTTTTTCGTCACCAGCATTTTTCGTCATTTTTCCGTCACCAGCATTTTTCGTCACCAGCATTTTTCGTCATTTTTCGTCACCAGCATTTTTTCGTCACCAGCATTTTTTGTCATTTTTCGTCACCAGCATTTTTCGTCATTTTTCGTCACCAGTATTTTTCGTCATTTTTCGTCACCAGCATTTTTTGTCATTTTTCGTCACCAGCATTTTTCGTCATTTTTCGTCACCAGTATTTTTCGTCATTTTTCGTCACCAGCATTTTTTCGTCACCAGCATTTTTCGTCACCAGCATTTTTTCGTCACCAGCATTTTTCGTCATTTTTCGTCACCAGCATTTTTTCGTCACCAGCATTTTTCGTCATTTTTCGTCACCAGCATTTTTTCGTCACCAGCATTTTTCGTCATTTTTCGTCACCAGCATTTTTCGTCATTTTTCGTCACCAGCATTTTTTTCGTCACCAGCATTTTTCGTCAATTTTCGTCACCAGCATTTTCCGTCACCAGCATTTTTTCGTCACCAGCATTTTTTCGTCACCAGTATTTTTTGTCATTTTTCGTCACCAGCATTTTTCGTCATTTTTCGTCACCAGCATTTTTTCGTCACCAGCATTTTTCGTCATTTTTCCGTCACCAGCATTTTTCGTCATTTTTCGTCACCAGCATTTTTCGTCATTTTTCGTCACCAGCATTTTTCGTCATTTTTCGTCACCAGCATTTTTTCGTCACCACCATTTTTTGTCATTTTTCGTCACCAGCATCTTTTCGTCACCAGCATTTTTTCGTCACCAGCATTTTTTGTCATTTTTCGTCACCAGCATTTTTCGTCATTTTTCGTCACCAGCATTTTTTCGTCACCAGCATTTTTTCGTCACCAGCATTTTTCGTCACCAGCATTTTTTCGTCACCAGCATTTTTCGTCACCAGCATTTTTTCGTCACCAGCATTTTTTCGTCACCAGCATTTTTCGTCATTTTTCATCACCAGCATTTTTCGTCATTTTTCGTCACCAGCATTTTTTCGTCACCAGCATTTTTCGCCATTTTTCCGTCACCAGCATTTTTCGTCATTTTTCGTCACCAGCATTTTTCGTCATTTTTCGTCACCAGCATTTTTTCGTCACCAGCATTTTTTCGTCACCAGCATTTTTCGTCATTTTTCGTCACCAGCATTTTTTCGTCACCAGCATTTTTGGTCATTTTTCGTCACCAGCATTTTTTCGTCACCAGCATTTTTTCGTCACAAGCATTTTTCGTCATTTTTCGTCACCAGCATTTTTTGTCATTTTTCGTCACCAGCATTTTTCGTCATTTTTCGTCACCAGCATTTTTCGTCATTTTTCGTCACCAGCATTTTTTCGTCACCAGTGTTTTTCGTCACCAGCATTTTTTCGTCACCAGCATTTTTCGTCATTTTTCGTCACCAGCATTTTTTCGTCACCTGCATTTTTCGTCATTTTTCGTCACCAGCATTTTTCGTCATTTTTCGTCACCAGCATTTTTTCGTCACCTGCATTTTTCGTCATTTTTCGTCACCAGCATTTTTCGTCATTTTTCGTCACCAGCATTTTTTCGTCACCAGCATTTTTCGTCATTTTTCGTCACCAGCATTTTTCGTCATTTTTCGTCACCAGCATTTTTTTCCTCACCAGCATTTTTTGTCATTTTTCGTCACCAGCATTTTTTCGTCACCAGCATTTTTTGTCATTTTTCGTCACCAGCATTTTTCGTCACCAGCATTTTTTCGTCACCAGCATTTTTCGTCATTTTTCGTCACCAGCATTTTTTGTCGTTTTTCGTCACCAGCATTTTTTTCGTCACCAGCATTTTTTGTCATTTTTCGTCACCAGCATTTTTTCGTCACCAGCATTTTTTGTCATTTTTCGTCACCAGCATTTTTCGTCACCAGCATTTTTTCGTCACCAGCATTTTTCGTCATTTTTCGTCACCAGCATTTTTCGTCACCAGCATTTTTTCGTCACCAGCATTTTTTCGTCACCAGTATTTTTTGTCATTTTTCGTCACCAGCATTTTTCGTCATTTTTCGTCACCAGCATTTTTTCGTCACCAGCATTTTTCGTCATTTTTCCGTCACCAGCATTTTTCGTCATTTTTCGTCACCAGCATTTTTTCGTCATATTTCGTCACCAGCATTTTTTCGTCACCAGCATTTTTCATCATTTTTCGTCACCAGCATTTTTCGTCACCAGCATTTTTTCGTCACCAGCATTTTTTCGTCACCAGCATTTTTCGTCATTTTTCCGTCACCAGCATTTTTCGTCATTTTTCGTCACCAGCATTTTTCGTCATTTTTCGTCACCAGCATTTTTTCGTCACCAGCATTTTTTCGTCACCAGCATTTTTCGTCATTTTTCGTCACCAGCATTTTTTCGTCACCAGCATTTTTGGTCATTTTTCGTCACCAGCATTTTTTCGTCACCAGCATTTTTTCGTCACAAGCATTTTTCGTCATTTTTCGTCACCAGCATTTTTTGTCATTTTTCGTCACCAGCATTTTTCGTCATTTTTCGTCACCAGCATTTTTCGTCATTTTTCGTCACCAGCATTTTTTCGTCACCAGTGTTTTTCGTCACCAGCATTTTTTCGTCACCAGCATTTTTCGTCATTTTTCGTCACCAGCATTTTTTCGTCACCTGCATTTTTCGTCATTTTTCGTCACCAGCATTTTTCGTCATTTTTCGTCACCAGCATTTTTTCGTCACCTGCATTTTTCGTCATTTTTCGTCACCAGCATTTTTCGTCATTTTTCGTCACCAGCATTTTTTCGTCACCAGCATTTTTCGTCATTTTTCGTCACCAGCATTTTTCGTCATTTTTCGTCACCAGCATTTTTTTCCTCACCAGCATTTTTTGTCATTTTTCGTCACCAGCATTTTTTCGTCACCAGCATTTTTTGTCATTTTTCGTCACCAGCATTTTTCGTCACCAGCATTTTTTCGTCACCAGCATTTTTCGTCATTTTTCGTCACCAGCATTTTTTGTCGTTTTTCGTCACCAGCATTTTTTTCGTCACCAGCATTTTTTGTCATTTTTCGTCACCAGCATTTTTTCGTCACCAGCATTTTTTGTCATTTTTCGTCACCAGCATTTTTCGTCACCAGCATTTTTTCGTCACCAGCATTTTTCGTCATTTTTCGTCACCAGCATTTTTCGTCACCAGCATTTTTTCGTCACCAGCATTTTTTCGTCACCAGTATTTTTTGTCATTTTTCGTCACCAGCATTTTTCGTCATTTTTCGTCACCAGCATTTTTTCGTCACCAGCATTTTTCGTCATTTTTCCGTCACCAGCATTTTTCGTCATTTTTCGTCACCAGCATTTTTCGTCATTTTTCGTCACCAGCATTTTTTCGTCACCAGCATTTTTCGTCATTTTTCGTCACCAGCATTTTTCGTCACCAGCATTTTTTCTTCACCAGCATTTTTTCGTCACCAGTATTTTTTGTCATTTTTCGTCACCAGCATTTTTCGTCATTATTCGTCACCAGCATTTTTTCGTCACCAGCATTTTTCGTCATTTTTCCGTCACCAGCATTTTTCGTCACCAGCATTTTTCGTCATTTTTCGTCACCAGCATTTTTTCGTCACCAGCATTTTTTGTCATTTTTCGTCACCAGCATTTTTTCGTCACCAGCATTTTTTCGTCACCAGCATTTTTCGTCATTTTTCGTCACCAGCATTTTTCGTCATTTTTCGTCACCAGTATTTTTCGTCATTTTTCGTCACCAGCATTTTTTCGTCACCAGCATTTTTCGTCACCAGCATTTTTTCGTCACCAGCATTTTTCGTCATTTTTCGTCACCAGCATTTTTTCGTCACCAGCATTTTTCGTCATTTTTCGTCACCAGCATTTTTTCGTCACCAGCATTTTTCGTCATTTTTCGTCACCAGCATTTTTCGTCATTTTTCGTCACCAGCATTTTTTTCGTCACCAGCATTTTTCGTCAATTTTCGTCACCAGCATTTTCCGTCACCAGCATTTTTTCGTCACCAGCATTTTTTCGTCACCAGTATTTTTTGTCATTTTTCGTCACCAGCATTTTTCGTCATTTTTCGTCACCAGCATTTTTTCGTCACCAGCATTTTTCGTCATTTTTCCGTCACCAGCATTTTTCGTCATTTTTCGTCACCAGCATTTTTCGTCATTTTTCGTCACCAGCATTTTTCGTCATTTTTCGTCACCAGCATTTTTTCGTCACCACCATTTTTTGTCATTTTTCGTCACCAGCATCTTTTCGTCACCAGCATTTTTTCGTCACCAGCATTTTTTGTCATTTTTCGTCACCAGCATTTTTCGTCATTTTTCGTCACCAGCATTTTTTCGTCACCAGCATTTTTTCGTCACCAGCATTTTTCGTCACCAGCATGTTTTCGTCACCAGCATTTTTCGTCACCAGCATTTTTTCGTCACCAGCATTTTTTCGTCACCAGCATTTTTCGTCATTTTTCATCACCAGCATTTTTCGTCATTTTTCGTCATTTTTCGTCACCAGCATTTTTTCGTCACCAGCATTTTTCGTCACCAGCATTTTTCGTCACCAGCATTTTTCGTCACCAGCATTTTTTCGTCACCAGTATTTTTTGTCATTTTTCGTCACCAGCATTTTTCGTCATTTTTCGTCACCAGCATTTTTTCGTCATTTTTCCGTCACCAGCATTTTTCGTCATTTTTCGTCACCAGCATTTTTCGTCATTTTTCGTCACCAGCATTTTTTCGTCACCAGCATTTTTTCGTCACCAGCATTTTTCGTCACCAGCATTTTTTCGTCACCAGCATTTTTTGTCATTTTTCGTCACCAGCATTTTTTCGTCACCAGCATTTTTTGTCATTTTTCGTCACCAGCATTTTTTCGTCACCAGCATTTTTCGTCATTTTTCGTCACCAGCATTTTTTGTCATTTTTCGTCACCAGCATTTTTTCGTCATTTTTCGTCACCAGCATTTTTTCGTCACCAGCATTTTTTGTCATTTTTCGTCACCAGCATTTTTTCGTCATTTTTCGTCACCAGCATTTTTTTCGTCACCAGCATTTTTCGTCATTTTTCGTCACCAGCATTTTTTCGTCACCAGCATTTTTCGTCATTTTTCGTCACCAGCATTTTTGGTCATTTTTCGTCACCAGCATTTTTTTCGTCACCAGCATTTTTTCGTCACCAGCATTTTTCGTCATTTTTCGTCACCAGCATTTTTCGTCATTTTTCGTCACCAGCATTTTTTCGTCACCAGCATTTTTCGTCACCAGCATTTTTTCGTCACCAGCATTTTTCGTCATTCTTCGTCACCAGCATTTTTTCGTCACCAGCATTTTTCGTCATTTTTCGTCACCAGCATTTTTTCGTCACCAGCATTTTTCGTAATTTTTCGTCACCAGCATTTTTTCGTCACCAGCATTTTTCGTCATTTTTCGTCACCAGCATTTTTTTCGTCACCAGCATTTAAAAAAAAAGTATCAATACTACGATGTAGAAGTACTCTGTTACAATTAAAAGTCCGGAATTCAAAATGTACTTGAGTAAAAGTACAAAAGTATTGGCATCAAAATGGACTTAAAGTACTAAAATGTTTTACTGAAGTAAAAGTATCAAAAGTATCAATAATGACTGTTACAAGTAAAAGTCTGGTGTACAAAAGTATTGGTATCAAAATGTACTTAAAGTACCAAAAGTACTGAAGTACTGAAATGTTTGAAAATAGCAGATCTACAAGCTCACAACGTGGTAGTTAGTTACTTTCCCACCACTTAGATTGGATACTTTCAAACAGCTGATGCATAAAATAGGGTCAAAGTGGTTCAACTGATTTTGACAGTTTTTCGTTTCGGTTGTGTCACTACCGAAACGGAAAAAAAAATTACTAAGTCCAGAGCTCGATGAATGTTAGGGACCAAAAAAAAGTCACTACCAATCAACTTTAAATTGCCTGAAACGTACTCCTAACAGGTTTTTGGGGGAACATTTTTTTTTCGTTTCGGTAGTGTCACTACCGAAACGGAAAAAAAATGACTAAGTCCAGAGCTCGATGAATGTTAGGGACCAAAAAAAAAGTCACTACCAATCAACTTTAAATTGCCTGAAACGTACTCCTAACAGGTTTTTGGGGGAACATTTTTTTTTCGTTTCGGTAGTGTCACTACCGAAACGGGAAAAAAATTACTAAGTCCAGAGCTCGATGAATGTTAGGGACCAAAAAAAAAGTCACTACCAATCAACTTTAAATTGCCTGAAACGTACTCCTAACAGGTTTTTGGGGGAACAATTTTTTTTTCGTTTCGGTAGTGACACCATTGTGTCACTACCGAAACGAAAAAAAAATGACTAAGTCTAGAGCTCTATGAATGTTAGGGACCGAAAAAAAAGTCACTACCAATCAACTTTAAATTGCCTGAAACGTACTCCTAACAGGTTTTTGGGGGAACATTTCTTTTTTCGTTTCGGTAGTGTCACTACCGAAACGGAAAAACAAATTACTAAGTACAGAGCTCGATGAATGTTAGGGACCGAAAAAAAAGTCACTACCAATCAACTTTAAATTGCCTGAAACGTACTCCTAACAGGTTTGTGGGGGAACAATTTTTTTTTCTCGTTTCGGTAGTGTCACTACCGAAACGGAAAAAAAATGACTAAGTCCAGAGCTCGATGAATGTTAGGGACCAAAAAAAAAGTCACTACCAATCAACTTTAAATTGCCTGAAACGTACTCCTAACAGGTTTTTGGGGGAACATTTTTTTTTCGTTTCGGTAGTGTCACTACCGAAACGGGAAAAAAATTACTAAGTCCAGAGCTCGATGAATGTTAGGGACCAAAAAAAAAGTCACTACCAATCAACTTTAAATTGCCTGAAACGTACTCCTAACAGGTTTTTGGGGGAACAATTTTTTTTTCGTTTCGGTAGTGACACCATTGTGTCACTACCGAAACGAAAAAAAAATGACTAAGTCCAGAGCTCGATGAATGTTAGGGACCGAAAAAAAAGTCACTACCAATCAACTTTAAATTGCCTGAAACGTACTCCTAACAGGTTTTTGGGGGAACATTTCTTTTTTCGTTTCGGTAGTGTCACTACCGAAACGGAAAAACAAATTACTAAGTCCAGAGCTCGATGAATGTTAGGGACCAAAAAAAAAGTCACTACCAATCAACTTTAAATTGCCTGAAACGTACTCCTAACAGGTTTGTGGGGGAACAATTTTTTTTTTCGTTTCGGTAGTGTCACTACCGAAACGGAAAAAAAATTACTAAGTCCAGAGCTCGATGAATGTTAGGGACCAAAAAAAAAGTCACTACCAATCAACTTTAAATTGCCTGAAACGTACTCCTAACAGGTTTGTGGGGGAACAATTTTTTTTTTCGTTTCGGTAGTGTCACTACCGAAACGGAAAAAAAATTACTAAGTCCAGAGCTCGATGAATGTTAGGGACCAAAAAAAAAGTCATTACAAATCAACTTTAAATTGCCTGAAACGTGATTTTTTCGGATTTAACTTTCGTTTCGGTAGTGACAAACTTTCGTTTCGGTAGTGACACAATGGTGAAAAAATAAATGTACTAAGTCCAGAGCTCGATGAATGTTAGGGACCAAAAAAAGTCACTACAAAGTACTACCAATCAACTCTATTTTGCCTGAAACGTACTCCTAACAGGTTTTTGGGGGGACGATTGTGGCCTCCACACTTAGTGATTTTTTCGGATTTAACTTTCGTTTCGGTGGTGACCAACTTTCGTTTCGGTAGTTTGATTACAAAATGTAAGTTGTGTAAAAAATAATCTGACTATACTAAGTTGTTATTTGTTTGTTTAAGTCAGGCTATACTCTACTCAGAGTCATAAGTTTACAAAATGTACTAAAGTACAGTGAACGTCTGTGCGGTTTGTCTTCATCACTGAAAATAACGTACATGTAAACTGATATAAAACTGCTGTCATGTGCAGTTGGGGTGAAGAAACACAACCATTTCACTCCTAATAATACCTATTTGATTTGACATCCTGACTTGCTGCTGTAGCTGAGGCTTGAACCTGTTACCTGCGGCTCAGTAGTCAGTGACTCTATCCATTCACCTACAGCTGTTTCCTTGGAATTTGTGGTTCTGAAACGTTTTGTTGTTAACCCCCCAAATTGACATGTATTTGGGCAGTGGACCCCAATGTGAAAAGATGTAGTGTCAGGGCCCCCCATGAAAAAGATTTATATTTATGCTGTAACACATTTTTTTAAAGTTATTTGTCTTGTTTGTTGTTCAAGTCAAAGCACCAGGAAGGCTGCACTTGTCAGCCATCTGTTAGCTCAATGGGTTGAGACGCAGTATTCATGATCCAGAGGCCATGAGTTCAAATCCCATTGATGTCTTTCCTATGATTCTTTCCTTTGCAGACTGGCTTCCAGAAGATCAACTGAAAAGTACCAGGAAGGCTATATTTGTCATCCAGCTGTTAGCTCAATGGGTTGAGACGCAGTATACATGACCCAGAGGCCATGAGTTCAAATCCCATTGATGTCTTTCCTATGATTCTTTCCTTTGCAGACTGGCTTCCAGAAGATCAACTGAAAACTACCAGAAAGGCTGTACTTGTCAGCCATCTGTTAGCTCAATGGGTTGAGACGCAGTATTCATGATCCAGAGGCCATGAGTTCAAATCCCATTGATGTCTTTCCTATGATTCTTTCCTTTGCAGACTGGCTTCCAGAAGATCAACTGAAAACTACCAGGAAGGCTGTACTTGTCAGCCATCTGTTAGCTCAATGGGTTGAGACGCAGTATACATGATCCAGAGGCCATGAGTTCAAATCCCACTGGTGTCATTACTGTGATGCTTTCCTTTGCAGACTAACTTCTAGAAAAAAAAGTTAAAATCACCAGGAAACCTGTAACTCTCAGCCAACAGCTTAGCTCAACTGGTAGAGCGTCTGTCCAATAACATGACTTGACTTGACTTGAGTGGGTTCGATTCCCACTCCGAGTCATGTGTCCCCGGTAACTTGGGGCAACGGATAAATTGACTGATATCGTTAGTGATGCTTCCCTTTGCAGACTAACTTCTAGAAAAACAAGTTAAAACCACCAGGAAACCTGTAACTCTCAGCCAACAGCTTAGCTCAACTGGTAGAGCGTCTGTCCAATAACATGACTTGACTTGAGTGGGTTCGATTCCCACTCCGAGTCATGTGCCCCCGGTAACTTATCCGTTGCCCCAAGATACCGGGGACACTTGACTCGAGTGGGAATCGAACCCACTCAAGTCAAGTCAAGTTATTGGACAGACGCTCTACCAGTTGAGCTATGCTGTAGGCTGAGAGTTACAGGTTTCCTGGTGGGTTTAACTTGTTTTTCTAGAAGTTAGTCTGCAAAGGGAAGCATCACTAAGGATATCAGTCAATTTATCCGTTGCCCCAAGTTACCGGGGACACTTGACTCGGGTGGGAATCGAACCCACTCAAGTCAAGTCAAGTCATGTTATTGGACCGACGCTCTACCAGTTGAGCTATGCTGTTGGCTGAGAGATACAGGTTTCCTGGTGGTTTTAACTTGTTCTTCTAGAAGTTAGTCTGCAAAGGAAAGCATCACAGTAAAGACACCAGTGGGATTTGAACTCATGGCCTCTGGATCATGAATACTGCGTCTCAACCCATTGAGCTAACAGATGGCTGACAAGTACAGCCTTCCTGGTACTTTTCAGTTGATATTCTGGAAGCCAGTCTGCAATGGAAAGAATCATAGGAAAGACATCAATGGGATTTGAACTCATGGCCTCTGGATCATGTATACTGCGTCTCAACCCATTGAGCTAACAGTTGGATGACAAATATAGCCTTCCTGGTAGTTTTCAGTTGATCTTCTGGAAGCCAGTCTGCAAAGGAAAGAATCATAGGAAAGACATCAATGGGTTACTTGTCTAGATGTTTCAATGTTAATGAACACCAATGGAAACAAGCTTTTCTGTCATTGCCTATTTGGCCTTCAAATCTTGGCATGGCACAGTGGCCCACTGGATAAAGAGCCTGCCTGAGAAACAAAAGGTTATGAGTTTGATTCTTAACCATGACATCGTGTGAAAATATCAACACATTAAATAGATATATTATTTTTAAGTTTTAAATATAAATCTTTTTCATGGGGGGCACTGATACTACATCTTTTCACATTGGGGTCCACTGCCAAATAAAAGTCAACTTGGGGGGTCCTTGAAAACTAAATGTTTTAGAACCACAGATTCAAAGAAGACAGCAGTAGGCAAAGTACTACCAATCAACTCTAAATTGCCTGAAACGTACTCTTAACAGGTTTTTGGGGGGACGATTTTGGCCTCCACACTTAGTGATTTTTTCGGATTTAACTTTCGTTTTGGTAAAATAAATTTTACCGAAACGAAAATTACCAATCAACTCTAAATTGCCTGAAACGTACTCCTAACAGGTTTTTGGGGGGACGATTTTGGCCTCCACACTTAGTGATTTTTTCGCATTTAACTTTCGTTTCGGTAAAATAAATTTTACCGAAACGAAAATTACCAATCAACTCTAAATTGCCTGAAACGTACTCCTAACAGTTTTTTTGGGGGACGATTTTGGCCTCCACAATTAGTGATTTTTTCGGATTTAACTTTCGTTTCGGTAGTGACAAACTTTCGTTCCGGTAGTGACACAATGGTTTAAAAATAAATGTACTAAGTCCAGAGCTCGATGAATGTTAGGGACCAAAAAAAGTCACTACAAAGTACTACCAATCAACTCTAAATTGCCTGAAACGTACTCCTAACAGGTTTTTGGGGGGACGATTTTGGCCTCCACACTTAGTGATTTTTTCGCATTTAACTTTCGTTTCGGTAAAATAAATTTTACCGAAACGAAAATTACCAATCAACTCTAAATTGCCTGAAACGTACTCCTAACAGGTTTTTGGGGGGACGATTTTGGCCTCCACACTTAGTGATTTTTTCGGATTTAACTTTCGTTTCGGTAAAATAAATTTCGGTAAAAATACATTTTATTTTTACCGAAAACAAATAAATTTTACCGAAACGAAATTACCAATCAACTCTAAATTGCCTGAAACGTACTCCTAACAGGTTTTTGGGGGGACGATTTTGGCCTCCACACTTAGTGATTTTTTCGGATTTAACTTTCGTTTCGGTAAAATAAATTTTACCGAAACGAATCCTTTTCGTTGGAAAAAAAAAATGGCAAAGACATTCTTTGATTTTTATTCTGGGATGAAAGAACAAAAAAAAAACTATTTTGAGCTTTTCTCAGTGTCAGTCCCAAATCAAAAGAAGCCAAAATACTAAGCAGAATATCAGAAAAATGGAGCATTTTCCTGATTTTTTGGTGGGATAGAACATTGAAAAAATGAAGCAATACGATACGATACGATACGATACGATACAACTTTATTGTCAGCTTTCACCGAAATTTTCTTTGTGTCCATGACGTCACCGTTCAAGATACAGGCAGGACATACACAATACATTACACAAAGTACATTACAGGACATACATCACAGAAGCAGACAGAAACAAGCAATGTTTTATTTAGGTTCTGAAACGAAAATCAGTAAGATAGACTTGAGAAGTGAATTCGAATTGAATCTCAGATTATACTAAGATACCTTCACAGGGCCCGGGGGATCTTAGTATAATCTGAGCTTCAAATTGGAAGTGAATATTTGAAAAATTGAGCAATATCTAATTTGGGGTCTGAAAGGAAAATCAGTAAAATAATTGTTTAAAAAGTGAATTGGAATAGAATGTGAGATTATTCTAAGATCCCCTGACCGACATGCATGCTTGAGATTTAAAAAAAAAGAAAAAAATGTGGTTTTGGAGATATTTAACTTTAAGCGCCTCATGTATTGTCGATGCGGCAATGGACATTTAAAGGCAGGCCTACAACTACATACTTACGCCTAGTAACCTCATTCATACTTTAAAATGTTCATCTTACTGTGGACATGTTTGCCTGAAAAGGAATCTTTGAAATGTTGCATAGTTTTAGAATTGTACTCCTTTAAAAGTTCAGAGATTTATAATGGAGGCGGATGGAAGGTTTTGGGACCTCAAAAAAACACTTTCACCTAGAAACTCCATTCACAGTTCAAAAATTCCACCTTACTGTGGACATGCATGCTTGAGATTTTTTCTTTGAAATCATTTATAGTTTGGGAGATATTTAACTTTAAGCGCCCCATGAATTGTCGATGCGGCAATGGACATTTAAAGGCAGGCTTACAACTACATACTTACGCCTAGTAACCTCATTCATACTTTAAAATGTTCATCTTACTGTGGATATGTTTGCCTGAAAAGGAATCTTTGAAATGTTGCATAGTTTTAGAATTGTACTCCTTTAACCAACGGTTCATAAATCACTGATTTATCTCAGATGCTAGCTGGCATGGAAGATGCAAGAGAGAATGTATTACTTCACCCACCTTTGAGAATTTAGACGGAGAGTGATTTTTTTTTCTTCTGGAGTTTTGGCCCTTAAACTTTCTGTTTATAAACCACTGATTTAACGTTTGAGCAACACTGGCATTGAAGATGCAACTGAGAATGTAATATTTAACCCACCTTTTAGAATTTAGATAGAGTGATGATAATGTTCTTCATGAGGTTTGATCCCTGAACCTTTTATTTATAAAACCCTTAATAATACCTCGAGCCACACTAACATGGAAAACTCACGTAAGAATGCAATACTTAACCAACCTCTTCGATTTTAGATTGAGAGTGAAAAATTATATTAAGGAGTTCCAAACTCTAAACCTTCAGTTTATAAATCCCTGGTATAATTTGGGGGTCCTTGACAAAACAAATTGAGAACCACTGATATAGCAATATATGTTTTTCAGAAAATTGTCTAGAAGACATTGTGTAGAATCTGCCTTCAGGTCTTAAAGGGTTAAAAGTTCAGAAATGTATAATGGAGGTCGATGGAGGATTTTGGCACCTAAAAAAACCCTCAAAAACACTTTCACCTAGAAACTCCATTCACAATTTTAAAATTCCACCTTACTGTTGACATGCATGCTTGAGATTTCTTCTTTGAAATCATTTGTAGTTTTGGAAATATTTAACTTTAAGCGCCCAATGCATCGTCAATGTGGCAATGGACATGGGGGGAGGAGGGAATGACCCATCACGTTCATGTAATGTCAATGTACAAAGCTTAGTGTGCTTGTCTACTGTCTTTACCATTAGCTGTGGTTCAGACTCTATAGCCGTAGAACCATTCACAGTTATCGTTCTTGGTGTGGAGGGACAGCCCTCTACACTTATTTACATTTCACATCACATTTGTCATTGTGTAAAATGATCTAAAACACAGCATGAGGACTTGTTAGAGTCAGGTTACTTTTGGTCAAAGCGGGGATCGAACTGGAGACCTTGGGATCCATACTTCCCCTTCTTAGAAATGCTAGTTTTTAACATTTCAGTGCTTTTTGAAAATATTCGGATACATAATTGCTTGCAGCAGGATTTTACATGAAGCTGAGTTAGAATTGCATCCATTCCCTTCCCTTTTTCTCGAAATTTCTCTCCTTTTCCCTTTCCCTTTGCAGAAAAAAATATTGCCTAGGGCGCCAAATTATCCAGACATAATATACATAAAGCGACAGTAAAAGAGTAACATTCCCATTCTCTCAGAAAGAGGGTGTGTGTGCCAGAATCAAAGAGAGAGAGGAAGAACAGGAGTTGTCCAGGAGAAATGGTCAAATAACAGGAGTCTCCTGGTGAAAACAGGAGAGTTGGTAGGTATACAGTGAGGAGGAGCCCCCACCAGGAGGACGTAGAGTCTTCGTCCTACTCCTCCCGCCCAACACTCCCCCCCCCCGCCGACAGGCTCCACCCCCAGCCCGTATAGGATTACATACAGTGACAAGTATAACCCATAGACATATAAAGGTAGACGCCTCCTCTGGCTCAGTTCAGTTCAGTTCAGTTTATTCTCCAGCTCTTTTGTACAACAGAAAGATACATATATACAAGTGCATTAATGCAAATTTGAAAATCATAATGACACGAAAAATGAGGTCCAAGGCACAAGTTCAAGGGCGCCGATAACGTGGGTGCCCCGGGGCTAAAGCACCCACTGTGGTAAAAAAAAAAATATATATATATATATATATATTATTTTTCAAAATCAGATCGCCTGGTTCAGATCGCCACTGAACAACCGAATTAACCGAAATAAAGTTACAAACCCCCCCCAAAAAAGTCAATTATCCGACCAAAACCCGCAAATTTTTTCACGCACCGCGTGCATGTGTGCCTTGTTGGGCACCCGCTAGAGCTTATAAATATCGGCGCCCCTGCACAAGTTGGAAAAGGGGACAGGGAGAAGTATCTAGCCCTTCCCCTGGCTCAGTTTGCAAAGAGAAATACATTAATAATAAGGTACAGTGTTTGCAACACAATTCATATGAAAAGAATGTATGTATAAAAAATGATATACTGTAAATATATACATCATTTATATGTTATATTTACATTAATTGATACATTCATTGATACAGCACGCTCATATTCATAACTCTCTCTCATGTGAGAGTCACGACAGCAAAGAGCATCGGAGTGTCACCGCGGAACGGGCGGCGCAGGTCTCATTGTAATTATGATTAAATGACAATAATCATATATTGATAGTGTATAACACTAATATAATATATAATACCAATAATAATTACAATCATTTCATAATATATATTATCATCATAATAGTATGCTAATACCATTATTTTTCCCTGTAGTGACTATCTTAACTATTTTGACTATTTCAGTCTATTACTCATATATATTTATGTATTATTATTAGGTTAATACAATAATATATGATGGCAATAGAATAATAGTACATAATTATATAGTGATAAGATACAATACAGTGTATAATACATCAATTTACTCTACTAGGGTATCTTCCAGTTTATAAATGTCAAAGAATATTTGTTTTAGTTTCCTTTTGAATAGGTTGATGTCGGGGCTTTTTTGTACATCACCTGCTAGCCCATTCCACAGTGACACTCCACAGGACGAAACACACATGAACTTGAGTGTAGTACCGACTAGCGGTTGTTCAAAGTCTGATGGGTTTCTTAGGTTATAGTAATTGTCTTTGTCTGGAAATCTGTTTTGTATATTAGATGGGAGTGTTTTATTTTTTGCTCTGTACATGACTTGGGCTGTTTTGAATTTGATAAGATCAGGGAATTTTAGGATGTGGGAATTACAGAAGAGAATGTTTGTGTGATCACGGTACCCGGCGTTGTGTACGATTCTTACGGCCCTTTTTTGTAGAATGGATAGTGAGTGAAATGCAGTTTTATATGTGTTTCCCCATACTTCTACGCAGTATGAAAGATATGGTAAGATCATGGTGCAGTACAGGATATGGAGTGATTTGGTATCGAGGATGTGTTTCGCCCTGTTTAATGACAGCAATGCTCTTTGCTATCTTGACTCCCACATGCCTTATGTGAGGCCTCCAGCAGATCCTGTGGTCCAAGACATCACCTAGGAATTTGTTTTCGTAAACCCGCACAATTTCGATGTTGTTGATTGTAAGTTTCGGGATTTCGGTAATTTCACGGTTACCGAAGATCATGAATTTAGTTTTTGATAGATTTAGGGATAATTTATTTTTATCAAACCACTGTTTGTATTTGTTTAGTTCAGTTGTCATGGACTGTAAGAGCTGCTGGATATCTTCCCCAGTGCAAAATATATTTGTGTCATCTGCAAATAGTACACATTTTGTAATATTTGATACTGTACACAGATCATTGATATAAAGGATAAATAATTTGGGGCCCAAAATTGATCCCTGTGGTACCCCGCACTTGATGTATTGATGACTCGATTTAAATTCTCCTACTTGTACATACTGTTGTCGGTTTTCAATGTAACTCCCCAGCCATTTTGATGCAACACCTCTGATGCCGTATCTCTCTAGTTTAGTTATTAATATTTTGTGGTCTATAGTGTCAAAGGCTTTTTTTAGGTCAATAAATACCCCAACAGTGAACTGTTTTTTTTGTATGTAATCTGTTATGTCTTCTGTGAGGTCAATTAGTGCGAGTGATGGCGATCAAAAGCGTGTGTATGGCGGACGCACTTCCGCTTCTGGGGGGCAGCTGGAAATTTCCGCGTATGTCACAGAAGGGGGCGTCCAGTAGGCCAATGAGAGGCAGGTGGGGGCGGGACAACTAGATTCTGACAAGTCCTGGAAAAGACGCGCTGTGATTGGCCAGTGCCCGTCCCCCCCGGAAATATGGCGGCCACCATACCAAGCACGTCGCTCCAATGAACTGCAGAGGCCAATGAGGTATCTAGGTTTCTATATCTGTGGTATAACCCTCCTCACCGCCCGGCTTCCCTCCCTCCTCCGGAAACGGGCCAATTGTGTTCGCACTTAGACGGCTGTCAAAGCCCCGAATGCACGACCACGGGTGGATTCAACCCCACAACCTCCGTGGTGGTGGTGGTGGGCAGGGGACTTTACCACTGTGCCACCCGAGCGCTTCTAGTTTATGTTTTAGATACCGTAGATATATTCTCAATTGTAAAGTAGGTGTGTTTTGAGTAGTGGTGGGAAAAAAGGTTCATTTCAGTGAACGAACGATTTTGTTCACGTTCACGACAATGATTCGTTCAAATGATTCGTTCGCGTTCTCGTTCAGTAGCGCTATTTTCTACCGTTCAAAATGTACTTGAGTAAAAGTACAAAAGTATTGGCATCAAAATATACTTAAAGTACCAAAAGTAAAAGTTACAACATTATTTGAAAATAGCCGATCTACAAGCTCACAACGCGTCGCGATGCGACGCGTTGTGATCTATGTTGTGAGCTATTTTCAAATAGCCTGGGTATAAAATAGGGCTAAAGTGGTTAATGTATGTTTTATAACGTGTGTAAAACACCATCGCGGGAGCGTGTTTTTTTTTTACGTTGCGCGTGAACGTAACAGTTTCAGAAAGTGAACGAACTAGTTCTTTTGAACGAATCGATCATGAACGACACATCAGTAGTTTTGAGGATGGAATACGCTTTGTTTTTTTAAGAGCAGGGGTCTTCAACGTTTTTCAGTTCAAGGACCCTTAGCTGAGAGAAAGATGAAGCAGGGACCCCCCCCCCCCCCCCCCCCCACCCACTACGTTGTACATTAAAATTGTGCTGCAGATTTAACTTTTTCATAGACTTCATAGATAAGCGTCATAGACTTGCTTCATCCATCAGTGTTGGATTCATGTTAATGTGTATTTTCGGTATTTTCTGTACTTGGTCTGCTCTTTTTATCTCCCCCTCTACACCAGACCTATTTGCCAAAAATTGACCAGCATGATCTACAAGCTCACAATGCATCGGCAAATGGTTCCCTCCAGAATAGGGATGCTACTACAAGGGTTCAAGTGGTTATCACAGAAAGACTTGGTGGCCCCCCTGTAGTAACTCTGAGGACCCCCTAGTGGCCACGGAGCCCCTGTTGAAGACCCATGCTTTAGAGCATTGGTTTGTCAACCAGTGGTCCGGGGACCACCAGTGGTCCTTGGAAGGGTCCCAGGGGGTCCCCAGCTAAAGTAGTTAACATAGCGTCACAATCATTTTAACCGCTTAGCTTTTGGCTATTCAAAAATAGCAGATATACAAGCTCATAGCACGGCACCGAGTGCCATGCTATGAGCTTGTAAATCTGCTATTTTTGGAAAATCTTGAAAATGTGTGCATGTCTTTGAATATTTATATTTTTCAAAGCGAACATTTGTAACTCAAATCTTTGCTTATGGGGGTCCCTGGCACAACATTTTCAGATGAGGGGTCTGCAGCCAAATGTATATCAATTTAGGGGTCCTTGGCATGAAAAAGGTTGAAAACCACTGCTTTAGAGGAATGAACTGCATTCTTTTTTGTATAGCAAAGCTCCAAATAAGTGACCAAGAATGAAGACTGAGTACTATATGTATAGATGCAATGCTGTTTTCCCCTCCTATAAGGATAATCACATTAACATGCATACATAAAGGATTTAAAGTATTTAGTGTACAGTAGGCCTCTCTGTCACAGTAAAGCTGGCGTTCAGTATGTAATGTATGCACGTGTGCATGGATGTGAAGCCACTTGGCTTAGATTGTTTAAACGTGATGTTATGAAATAAAATAGTAACCTCTTACAATCTCTACTTTGGGCAGAGTAACAACTTCTTTTTTTTTAACAATTTTTTTTATCCCACGATTTTGTAACCCTTATTTTTCACCCGGTGGCAATTTTCTAAGTGATCCTGGGCGCTACACTCCCCTCACCAGCCTAGGGAGACCACGGCCGAGCTCATGCCTCCTTCAATGCATGAGAGCCAACTGACCTATAGCGACCAGGATTACTACATGTTTTTGTGAGGGTATTAACTACCCTAGGACAGTGGTTCTCAAACCTTTTCATGTCAGGGACCCCCAAATTGACACTTATTAGCCCACGGACCCCCATTTAAAAAGATATGCCAAGGACCCCAAAAATAGAAGATTTTTTACGTCTCTAGCAGTAATTTTCAACCATTTACATTTCAAGGACCCCGAGTTTGACATGCTTTAGGCCACGGACTCCCCATTTAATGGCATTTCTATCTCTGGGAGCCCGATTTATATTGTAAAATCAATCTTAATGTAACTCTGAGAGTGTACAAATGGAACCAAATGGACCCCAACGGGTCCATTTGGTTCCATTTGTACACTCTCAGAGTTACAGACCTATAAGGGTCCATTTGATTCCTAACTATCTATCATTTAGCGGGGACCCCCTGGAACTCCCTCAAGGACCCCTGGGGGTCCCCGGACCCCACTTTGAGAACCAATGCCCTTGGAGACACGGGGAAAACATGCAAACTCCACACAGAGTAGGCCCTTTCGCCAACCCCACCTAGGGTATGGGCGCTGATGACGTGGAGGAGAAGACACGCCCCCCATGCAGTGCCCACAGCGTCCCCGGCGGGAGAGTAACAACTTTTACCAGCATACCGTATATTCCTACCCAGGTTCCACCGCAAGTACCAACATGTCTACTGCTGAGTGCTGAGCTACTGCAAAAAGTCCATTTGGTTGGAGGAAATATTGCTTTTGAGCTTCATGCAACACCAGTGCCAACCAGTAGTGGTCCTAGTACGGTGCATGTACCAACAAATCAACCAACAAATGTAGCTACTGTAGGGATAGCAGCTTTAACCCTTTAGGACCGGGAACGCATCTGTGTCATTTTAGATTTATTTGGCTATTTAAAAATAGCAGATATACAAGCTCATAAGATCTGCTATTTTTTTTTTTATCGTGATTTTTTTTTGCAAATCTTTGAATATATATGTATGTAAATTTAGCTTCTGGGGATTCTACAAATGTCTAAATGTCTAAATGTCTAAATCCTAAAAAAAAACTTATGTTGCTATGTCAGTGGAGCTCCAATTTTCCATGTCAAGGACACCCAAAAGGATGTCTTTGGCGGCGGACCCCCCCCATCTCAAAATATGTTGTTCTAGGGACCCCCAGAAGCACAGATCGGAGTTGAAAATGTTGGAGAAAAAAACCCAACGTATATATTCAAAATCATGATTTTTCAAAAAATAGCAGATCTACAAGCTCGTAGCGCGGCACTCGGTGCCGCGCTATGAGCTTGTAGATCTGCTATTTTTTGAATAGCCCAAAGAAATCTTAAAATGACACACAGATGCGTTCCCGGCAACTTTGATGATGGAGAGGGCCACTATATTTCCACACTCACTCCAGAGGGCCACATTGCATATACTGTCTCGCCGCATTTTAACTTTTTTCGCCATTCTATGTCACACAAAAGTAGCAAAAATAGCCGATCTACAAGCTCAAAACGCGTCGCCTCACGGCGTGTTTTGAGCTTGTAGATTTTTTTAATTGGAATCCTGAAAAGTAACATTTTTTATTTCAAATGCATTTAGTTATATTTATGTTAACTTTATGAACTACAAATACATTGGACATAAAAGACAATAGAATTGTAATACTAGTCAATAAGCTACTAATATAGACTGAAGTAATTAGAGCGGGTCATGTTTGCATATTTGGAACTGTAACAGCTGAAGTCAATAATATATCAGTATTCTGATATTAACCTGCGGGCCGCATTAAGTGAATGTGGGGGCCGCATGTGGCCCCCGGGCCGCCAATTGCCCATGTATGTTCTAGACCATTAAGATTTTATGGAAGATGTTTCTGAACATATTGCAAGTGTGACCACTTCAAATGCTTATATCTTCTTTCTTTTTTTAAGATTTATTTTGGGCTTTGTATGCCTTTATAGATGGGACAGCATAGACTGACAGGAAATGGGGGAGAGAGATGGGGAGTGACCCGCAGCACAGGCCGTCGGGACCGGGACTCAAACCCGTGACACGCTGACAGGCTACATTGTAGCCTAGGGTGACCGGATCGCTATGTCAGCAGTCTGGGCCACAAATGCTCTCATCTCAAAAATAACCAGAGAATCTTAAAATAATAACCTAAAATAGCCAATCTACAAGCTCTGTGACGCATTGAGAGCTTGTAGATCGGCTATTTTCTCTGCGCAACATGCTTCCATAGAAGACATGCTGGCTTCTTCTTCTTCTTCTTCTTCTTCTTAAAACGCACTTTTATTCCTTAGCTTTCAATCACATCTAAGTTCATGTCTTTATCTCTTGTTGTATGTGATCTGTGACTTTGTTGTTGTTACACTTGCATACTTTCTTGTTTCGATGTTTCTTTTGTCTCACCATGTACAGCACTTTGGTTCAGTTTCGATTGTTGTAAATGTGCTTTATAAATAAAGTTTGATTTGATTTGATTTGATTATGGAATCCACATGACTGAGATAAGTCGTGGCGACTGAGAACTTTTAATCCATGAGCTTTTTTGAACCTCCCACACCGACCCAGACCCAGGACAGCGCTACACGTGCTATAGGGTTAGCATGCCACACACACACACACACACACACACACACACAATGTTATGTTTGTACACTCTCAGGTCTGCCTCTGGCTCCATGGGACGGAGGGGGGACGGGGGGGGGGACGGGACGGGAAGAGACCAGATGCTCGTAACAGGAAGCGACTAACGTGCTCCAGATGTGGAGCATATCGGGGGACCCCCCCCCCGTCCCCCGTCATCACAGCTGGAAAAAGTGGGCGACTTCAGACACTGATTACACACCATCCTCTTACATGTTAGATTACAGAGAATACAGCTTGACTTGTAAGATTGTATGAGCTCAATTTAAAGCTTCATGCAGAAGTATATGTGTAATTACAAGTAGCGACAGTTTTCTGGGGAGGAGGGAGGGGGACCGTCCATCGGTCCCGCCTTCGTTACTTTCAGGAACTCAAGAGTGAAACGATAATTGGGTCAAAATGGATCGTATAAATCATTGGTTCTCAAAGTGGGGTCTGGGGACCCCCAGGGGTCCTTGAGGGAGTTCTAGGGGGTCCCCAGCTAAATGATAGATTAGGAACCAAATGGACCCTTGTGGGTCTGTAACTCTGAGAGTGTACAAATGGAACCAAATGGACCCGAACGGGTCCATTTGGTTCCATTTGTACACTCTCAGAGTTAAATTAACATTGATTTTTACTATATGAATTGGGGTCCCAGAGATAGAAATGCCATTAAATGGGGGTCCGTAGCCTAATGCATGTCAAACTGGGGGTCCTTGAAATTAATAATGGTTGAGAGTCACTGCTAAAGCCATGCAAATCTTCTCTTATGGGGGTCCCTGGCATATCTTTTCAAATTGGGGTCCGTGGGATAATAAGTGTCAATTTGGGGGTCCTTGACATGAAAAAGTTTGAGAACCACTGGTATAAATCAGGGGCCTTCAATGTTTTTCAGGCCAAGGACCCCTTAGCTATCTATCACACAAAGATTTTGCTGTAGTAACTCTGAGAGGGGGGGTCCCAGAACCACCTGTTGAATAACTGTAGCTTCCTTCAAAAAGCATCGTTAGAAATGCATAATTCAACAGCAGCCGTTCATTCAAGGCTGACCGACACACAAGTCACAGATGTAATTGGTCAGTGTGCCCTCTAGTGGTTAAAATCTGGTACTGGGCCTGGTACGGATTATTACTAAACATAATTATTACTATTATTAGTAGTATATCAAGATAGGTTGATTAATGGTGAAACATCACTTACTATACAGTCTTATACTATGTTTGTTTATTTTACTTGGTTGTATGTATTGTTTCCGTTACTTTGTTCTTGACATTTGTGTTTGGTATGTCTCATAAAAAAAGAAATATATTGAAAGAAATTGTACACTACAGACTTAGAAAACCAACGGTTTCACAACACTGTCTTTTTTATTTATCATTAAGCAATATACATAAGTTTAACTCTTAAAACAAAGACTTTTTTTTTTTTTGCGCAAACCCAATTTCTGCAGAGTGTAGGAAAAAAAGTGTAGAAAATGCCTATTATTACCATTGAAGTGTAAAATCACCTTTTAGTACACATGGTTTATAACTTAACGCCCCACACTGAACTGGTACTGAACATGTAAAGAGAACAATCACACCTATACTGTAAGTAAAAAAAAACATTTCTAATCAACCGTTTCCAGTGATTAAACAACATCGTCTCTGTCGGGTGGAAACCTCATACGTCCAAAAATGTAACTTTTCTGGACTCACAAATAGCAAAAGTAGCAGATCTACAAGCTCGAAACACGGCACGGCTCGTTTTGAGCCTGTAGTGTGATCAAGTAGGGCGTTAATTTACGAACACAAAGCCAAAAGTTAAAATATGGAGATAAGACACTTCTGCCCGACAGCGACGAAATAGAACTTCCGTACAAACAGGATCTTAGAACAATTTTCTCTAACAGAGGCAACGTGGAAATCACAGTTTCCAACATCTCTTTGGCGGTACATGGATCTACAGCCCTTCCCCCGAGAAGCCTCACATCTCATTCATGTGTGTTTGGCCTCGTTAGTACTAATCGTCGTCGTCGTCATCGATGAGCGCCATCTTCCGCCGACGCTTGGGCGGAGCGGAGAGCGTCTCGGCGTCAGAGTCGTCTCGGTCAGAATCGCCGCCGTCTTTGCTCAAGTCCATCACCAGGGCGGGCGAGTCGTCCTCTGTAAGGACAGTTTACTTTGTCAGTAAAAGCGGTGTTGATTTCGTCGACTAAAACTGTTGACGATTTTTGTCGACTACCTTTTTTCACTGACGAAAACTAAGTTTAGATACAGATGTGCCATTTCAAAACTTCACATGTCCTGCCATCGCCAAGACAGTACATTTTCAGGGGATTCCCAGGGCAATAAGAGGGACAAAGAAGGGCATTTAAAATGCTGAATTATTTTGATGATCACTGCTTTTATGATGCTGATTAATTTGAGCAACTGGTCAAATCACCTTTCGCCTCATAATGAGTCTGACACCTTGTTCAACACACATTCTTTTGTTCTCATGTATATGGATGTCTGTTGAAGGGAAAAACGGGGGTGTGTAGTGACAACTTCTTTTCAGGGGAAAAACAGTGCATTTTAAGTGCAGAAAAGGGAGGAAAAAAATGAATTATCAGGGCACTATCAGGGAAAGAACAGTAACGTGTGAAGTTTTGAAGTGGCACATCTGTATATTGACAATCTCTTGACAAACAAAAACTAGATTAAAACGTTAGGGAGGGACTAGTGGAGTAGAACTAAGAGAAGTCACTTTATGCTTGGCTGCGCGTGGGTGTCGCTCTCCAAAAATAGATGATCTACAAGCTCACAGCGCATCACAGACGAGCTTGAAGATCGGCTATGTTCGGTATCCGGTCTACAAATCAGGCATATATTTGTGACGCCATCAAAGCCTGCCAAAATACATTTTAGTCGACTAAATCAACCGTAGATTTAGTCGACTAACATCTTTTTTCACAATGTTTAACTTTTTTCTCCTTCCTTTTTTTGGCTCAGTAATGTATATAAGATTATTGTGCAGCCGAGTCTAATTTCTACCTGACAGCATTACATACCATGGTCATCATCTTCATCGTCCAGCACTCTGCTTCTTTTATTTGAGACCTTCTTCTCTGGAGATCTGCAATAAAAAAATGCATAAATAATTTACTGTTAAAAATACTGGTAAAGTAGGAATATAAAAGATGAGCTTTAGTAATTAACCCATTAAGACCTGAGGCCGATTCTAAATGTCTTCTAAATCCTAACAGTATTGTGATAAACTTAAATGTTGCTATGTCAGTGGTTCTCCAACATTTTCATGTCAAGGACCTCCCAAAATGACATGCATTTGGCCACGGACCCCCATCTCAAAATATTTTGTTCCAGGGACCCCCCCAGAAGCAAAGATTTTTGTTACGAAATGTTAGCTTTAAAAATATACGTATATATATTTAAAGTTTGCACACATTTAAAAAAAAAAAAGATCTACAAGCTCATAGCGTGGCACTCGGTGCCGCGGTAAGAGCTTGTATATCTGCTATTTTTGAATAGTCAATTGTGTTCCTTGTTTTAATGGGTTAAAGTCATTGATAAAGATAATTGTCCATGATGACTCACCCAGTTACAGTGTTTACTTCTGGTTCCTCAACAGGACTGACATCTGCGGCGTCTGTGTAAAAATAAAATGTTACCATAACATCTCGGGCTGTCGTGATCATGACATTTTATTTGACCATTAACTGTCAAGTAAACAGTCACATACCACGTAGTACAGTATGCATGTACTGTACACAGTAAAAATCCTTTGTGTTGTGTAACTTTTAAAGTGTACAAATGGAACCAAAGCAACTTCTAAACTAGAGAGAGAGAGAGAGAGCAACTCATAGGAATAAATGCATAACAGCGCGTCTTTCTCTCTCTCTCTTTCTCCATCTTTCTCGGAAGGAGGTCCTGGTAGGACCAATCCCGAGTAAAGAGTGTCCTAGCCCAGAGATTTACTGCTGTGTTATGGACTTACTATTGCTATTTTTGAAAATGTTTTTGCCTAAAATTACATGCTATCCTATTTTTTTTAAATAATTTTTATCCCTCGATTTTGTAACCCTTTTTTCACCCGGTGCCAATTTGCTAGGAGATCCTGGGCACTACACTCCCCCCACCAGCCTAGGGAGGCCAGGGCCGAGCTCATGCCTCCTTCAATGCATGAGAGCCAACTGACCTTCTTATCACCTGACAGGGGGGGGAGTTTCCCTGGTTGGACGTAGCGTGTGGAAGGAACACGTTATTCCAACCAGTTCCTTTCCCCTCCATCAGGCGCCCCGGCTGACCAGGAGGAGGCAGTATAGTGACCAGGATTACTGCATGTTTTTGTGAGGGTATTAACTACCCTAGGAGACACGGAGAGAACATGCAAACTCCACACAGAGTAGACCCTTTCGCCAACCCCACCTGCCATGCTATCCTATTTTTATATTACAGAAGAGAGCCAAAGGAATAATAGATAGATCTGAATATTATGAATCGATCGACTAATAAACTCTTTATTAAATATAATACTATAAAATGGTATGATATAGTAGCTCAAAAACAGTTTTATTAACCTACAAAACAGAAACAGAAATTGCTTCCAAGCTGCATTCAGAAATTGTTCAGAATAAAAGAAAGCCGGTATGAGCTGAGGGGAACACACAATGTTCCAAACTACTAGAGCTAGAACAAACATTAAAAGGAGATGTACATCGTTATGGCAACGACTTAAAAAAGTGCAGCTCAATCTATAAATTCAAGACATTTTCTAAAGATAATATAGTAGATACATACACAATATTATTACTAGTATGTGAAACATTAACATTTTTGTCTTTGTTTTTTGTATCAATGTATTGCCATCCTTTTTGTTTTATGTATATAAGTAAAAAGGGTAAGCATTATAAGCTACGGCTTCAGCCTGTCCATGTGTTGTTTTTGTGCTGTTTGTTGTGACTTGCGATTAGTCAATCAGTTTTTACGGCATGTGAAAAGACGCACAAATCGAACTGGGATCGATTGAAGAAAAAAAAACGCATCGCATCGCCACACGGTAAATTGGGAGCCGGTGTGCATGAGGTCATTGAGAACCATGTGTTCATTTAAAAAATGATATTGTCCGTTTTTTCCGTGCGAAAAATCGCACCCTGTCGGCAAAGGCCTTAACTCTGCACATGGCTCGAGACAGAAATAAAACCCTTCATTCATTCAGGCTCAAAATAGGGATGCCAGGGGACAAAACAGGGCTCAATCGGTTAGCCCAGTGGTTTTCAACCCTTTTCATATCAAGGTCCATTATTTATTCGGCATTCGAGCCACAGAACCACCATTTGATGAGATTTAGCCTCTCAAAACGTAGAACGTATTTTGTTATCGTTGGATAAGATTTTGTCCACAATTCCATGTTGTATTGCTGTTGGTAGCATAGGAGAGATAACAGGCAAACGTTGATCACAATAAAAAATATTTAATTTTAGGTAATGCAGATTTTAAACAATAATTTAACTCTTGAGAGAGTAAAATGGAACCAAACTGGTTTCATTTTACGCTCTCAAGAGTTTAAGATCTAATAAGGGTCCATTTGGTTACCAACTCTCCATCATTTAGCTGGGGACCACCTGGAACCCCCTCAAGGACCACTTGGTAGTGGTTGAGAACCACTGGGTTAGCCAGTCACACTGTAACAAGGACATGAACGCACAGACGTGGGCGGGCGCTCACTGACTGCTTCACCTGAGTGGTGCTTCCTCTTGCGTGCCAGAAGCAGAGCCCTGAGGGCCTGGGTCCTCTGCTCATGCTTGTCCACCTCCTCTCCATGGAGCTCTGCTGGGACGGAGGGGGTCCCAGTCCCACCAGGGACCCCCTCCTCCTCGTCCTCCGGACCATCCCCCGTCTGGGGGACCCCCACCTCCTCCTCTGCTGGGGGGCTGAGGGCTGCAGCCGCCCCCCTGAGCTGGGGCGGACTCATCTTGGCTGAGATCCTCCAGAAAGATTCCTTTTATAAAGGAAAAGGATTGAACGTCATTGACTGATTGAATACTTTATCATCAGTTTGCAAAAGGTACAGTTATACAATAATGTTAAAAGGATAACACAAAAACCCTGAGAGTTTGTTTCCATTGTGGTCCTGTGTATTCAATTCATCAAGACATAATACATACTAGAGATCATACTAGGGGCAGTAAAAGTATATTTACAGAAAAAACATTGGGCTTGTACATCTGCTATTTTTGATTTCTTTTAATTCTTAAACTGCCAGGGTTTTTCAAAAATAGTACTCAAAAACTGCCAGCAGTTTACATGGTAAAACATAGGAAAATGTATTTATTTCTTAGTTTATTTTTTAACATTGAAGTGAATGGAGCAGAAACTTTTTGGAAAATGTTATCTCCTGGTTCTTTGTGAAGAATGGAAACCCCCCCAAAATAAAGAATCATTTTAGATTTTTTTAAATTTTGTTTTTGATTTAAAAAAAATAATCTTTATAAACGTTTTTGGCAGGCAGAGAGGCAGAGAAATCTTCTCTTCTGGGGGGTCCCTCCCTGGCAAAAAACCTTTTCAGATGGGGGGGGTTCCGTGGCCAAATACATATCAGTTTGGGGGGTCCTTGACTTGAAAAAGTTTGAGAAACTACTGCCTTAAAATGACCTGTTCGTTTGCTGGAGGTCGAATCCCCAGTTTCTTCAGAAGCTTCTGGAAGGCTTTGTTCTCCATGGCGTCTTCGTTGTCCTCCGTGAAGGGGACCAGAGGAACGGGCTGAGAAATACCTGGTGAAAGCAATTCAATAAACTTCTGCCGTCACAAGGTATTATGAATATATTTAAGACATTTAAAAACACTAAAACATTATCATTTTGCAGAATGTCTTTTCCCAAAAATGTAAACCACTTGGCGCCTTACATCATGACTGTAGCTTAACCACATGAACCCTAGTGTAGGCCCGTCACAATTATTACATAATCGTTTAATCGCAATTATTTTATATAGTCGCAATTATTTTTGCATAATCGTCATAATCAATTCCATGTTAAAAAGTCATATATTTTCAAAAAACGCGTCTCAAATGCGACGCGTTTTGAGCTTATAGATCGGTTATTTCCACTATTAATGTTTATTTTTAAGTATAAAGTAATTAAATATGTGTTATTTGTCATATCTGCCCTGTGCAACTTTTGTTTACCAAAGCTAAAAGCCAAACAGAAATGTAATTTTTATTCATAATGTTCCATTAATTTTCAACGACAGAAACACAATTAAATCGTTAATCGCAATTATTTGAGTGATAATTCATCGTCAACTTAAATTTGTAATCGTGTATCCTTACCCTAGTGTCCCTATTCTGGGGTGAAAATAGCCTTTGCTAAGTGGTGAGCCACTCAATGAAGTATACGGGTCCGCTACACGGTTTCAGTGGTTGAGCTTAATTCATAAGTTTTTTTTTTTGTTCAACAGCATTTTGCACTCACCATCTTCTTCACGGTCCTCTGCAGTCCGGTTCAGGCAGTTCTGGAGCCACAGCAACGGTCCTCTCATATCTGTTGTGGAGAAAACACAGTATTACACCAGGACCCTCACCAGGAACAGTTGAATAGTACTATATAGTGTCGCTCTCAGGCAAAAACATCTTATCTCCATATTATAACTTTTTGTCTTTTCAACGCCCCAGGGTTATAATAATTTGGGATTTTTCATTTTAGTTTAAGTTTGTTTCGATTTTTTTTTTCTAATTCAAACAAGCGGATTTGCTTGTTTTTATTTTTGAAAATGCTAATAGTTTGTTAGTTTTGTAAACACTAGTGATGCGCGGGTCGGGTTTTTTCATGACCCGCCCCGCGACGGAACCCAACCCGCCTCAACCCGCCCCGCGAACCCATATATAAATCTATGGATTAACCCGCCCCGCGACCCACGACTTTTTTTTTTATTCTGTAAAATCATGGTTAGAAAATAATCCCCAAGTGTATTCAAACTGTTTTATTGTTATTATTCTTATTCTTATTAGGAATAAAGACAAAACAAGAGCATGTGATTTTATTTATTTTTTTGCGTGTGAGAGCGGCTGACCCGCTCACCCGCAGCCCGCATAAAATTCTCCGAAATTCTGACTTGACCCACCCGCGCCGCGGGTTGACCCGCGGGTCCCGCGGGTTACGGGTCAACCCGCGCATCACTAGTAAACACACAATTAGTGCTGCACGATTCTTGCTCAAATGTGAATCACGATTTTCCTCCATAAGAATTGAGATCACGATTCTCACACGATTCTCTTAAATAAATATACAAATATTAAGCAAAAAAAAAAAAAAAACATTTTTTTTTGTTTTAATATTGAAAAAAAATCGCCATAATTTAAAATCGAGATTGCATAGGTGTCTGAATCGAGATCACGATCTTTTTTCGATTAATTGTGCAGCACTACACACAATACAATTTCAGTTAGTTATCGTATTTATTTTATTCTAGTTTTTATTTAGTTCAGTTAACACATTTTTTTTTTTCAATTTTAGTTTTCGTTATTTCGTTAGTTTTAGTTAAATATAATAACCTTGCGCCCTTCTTGATCATACCACAGCGTCACACAAAAGCATCAAAAGCTTGTAGATCTGCTACTTTTGAATTTGAATCCTGAAAAGTAACAGTTTTGGACGTATGAGGTCTCCACCAACAGAGATGATATATAGAACAATTTTATATATCACCCCAAGCAGCCGTTTATCTGCATTATAATCTTTAAAAAATAAAATAGTCATATTGTGATATATATCTGTGATAGGCCACTATCGGCCAATTATAATCAGTCAGGCTCTATGAGCATAAAGCTCATGTGACCTTTGACCTCCTCACCTTGGGCTTGGAGATCTCGCACCATGGCCACTACATCCGTGCTGCTCTTCACCACTGAGGAGGAGGAGGAGGAGGAGTTCAGGCCCCTGCTGCGTCTCCTCCCTGCGTCTCCTCCTGACGTAGTATCTCTGTCCTGGCGGACGTCCTCTCCTCCGTCACTCTCCTCAGACTCTGCGTCGTCGTCGTCGTCCTCCTCCTCCTCCTCCTCCTCTTCGTCGTCCTGGTCCATAGGATCTTGGGTCAGTCCAGAGAGGAACTCCTCTTCAGTCTGAGATACAACACAACAACAGCAATGATCTTTCATAGCAGGTACAAAGCTAGTGTTAATTTTGAATAAAAAAATCCAAATTAATTTCAGTCATATTTTAGTCATCTGAAATCTTTTAGTTTTAGTCCAGTTTTAGTTGACTAGCTGAGACTTACACTGAAGCAAAACTGTGCCTGAACAGACTTATAACCAGCTTGAGACTGTGTATGCCACTCCCCTAATTATCCAAGTCTATTGTGGTGCTTCAGGTGAAACTGCCTTTAATGGGGCTGTCAGCTGAGACTTAACAATAGGCTCTGAAATTACAAACTATTTTTAAGCTAAACCAACTATACAGCTAAACCAACTATAAGCTAAACCAACTATACAACACTGATACTTTTGAGCAAAGTACAGCAACTTAAAGCTACCTGCTATTATAAGAAAACTATACTCAGGCTGTCTAGGTGGATCAGGCAGTTTACAGGGTTCCTCCAGGTAGTTGAATTACAAACTGTTTACGTTGTGAACTAATTGATCATAAAAAAATACTGACTGATAATCGAATTAATTTAAATTGATCTTGTGGAAAACAGCAGATCTACAAGCTCACCACACATTACGATGCAAAGTGATGAGCGTGTCGAGTATTTAAGTATAAAAATGTAGTTTTTGTGGTTAATCACATTCCAGAGCCCACCAATGAGACACACAATGAGTAGGCAGAAGTTGTACCATCTTATAATGAACTATACAGTGACGTGCACAGACATTTTGAGGGGCAGGTGCTCAAGTAAATTATACTTTTTTTTGTTTACTTAGTCTGCTCTTTTTTCCCTCTACACCTATACCTCTTTGCCAAAAATAGCCGATCTACAAGCCCACTACGCTTTGCGCTGCGAGGCATTGTGGGCTTGTAGATCTGCTATTTTTGGTTAAAGTTCTCCTCAGAAAAGGGATGCTAGGTTTCGAGTGGTTATGGTAAAAAGAAAAATAGTATCACATAAAGATTTGGCGGACCCCCTGTAGTAACTCTGAGGACCCCCTAGGGGTCCCGGACCCCCTGTTGAAGACCCTGCTGTAAACTGAGAAAAAAAAAATATTATTTTTTTCAAAAGTGCACTTCTGGTCAAGAGGGCAAAGGGCAGGTGCTCCAGCACCACCTAGAGTCTATCTGTGCACGTCCCTGGAACTACCGGTATATGAAGATACGGTTGAAAATGAAAAAAAAAAAAAAAATGTAATGCAATGTAATGTAATGGGACTTTACCATTCCCTTTCCAGAGCTCTTTCCAGAACTCTTCCCAGAACTCTTGCCCTGTCTCTTCTTGTACAGCTCCTTCCTGTCAGACACCAGGCCCATGCTGAGCAGCTTGTCCACCACGCGGGCACGGGAACGCTTGGCCGTCGTCTTCTTCATGATGTTGCCCAACACATCTACACAAACACACAGTACCAGTGTTGCATTGGTGAATCTATCTCTGGTGGGACGCTATTTTAATGACGTCACGCAAACGTGGCTTAACACCTGCACTACTGGCCACACAATGAACAATTGATATGCATCTAGTCTCGCGTTAACAGACTGTTGCCTCCCACAATATACAAATGTTTCCGGCATACAGGCTGGGACTCGGAAGCTCTGATCACATGTAAGGGGAAAGCGGATGCCCCTCCCCTACCCACTTCCGTTTTAGCATTGTGCAGTGGCGCAAAGGAGTCCGACTGGAATCAACGAATCTCATAAACATCGTTTATGTCTACTAGTGTCTTCTTTCACCGTTTTCTCAGTTTTCTGTGATAATCAATCCTCGCACAAATAACATGAATCTACCGCTCCTATGACTATGCTTCCGCCTCGGTTCTGTTTCCACTGGGACTACAGGTCCGCGGGCACCGCGTCGTGATTGGTCGAATGTCTATCCGGTCTGAACAACTTCCATTGTACAGCTTTCGGGAAGTGGAGTTCCAGACTCTATATAGCATTCAGAGATTGTGGAATAGTTGTCTGGTGACGCGAGACTAATATGCATCTAGGCTCATTCCTATGTTTTTTTGTTTTTGTTTTCTTTATCCCACGGTTTTTGCAACCCCATTTTTTTCACCCAGTGCCAATTGTCTAAGTAATCCTAGGTGCTACACTCTAGGGGTGTCACGATTCACTTACCTCACGATTCGATTCAAAAACGATTCCTGGGGTGCTGATTCGATTAAAATTGCGATTCTGTGATTAATTGATATTCGATTCTGCGATTTATTGCGATTTATAGCGAATCGATTTTAAAATCGTGGCATTAAGAATCGCGATTTATTCATGAATCGATTTTTTTTTGACAAGCCTACTACACTCCCTCTGCTAGCCTAGGGAGAGCCCAGAGCCGAGCTCATGCCTCCTTCAATGCATGAGAGATAACAAGCCTTCTTATCACCTGACAGGGGGGCGGAGTTTCCCCGGTTGGACGCGTGGAAGGAACACGTTATTCCAACCAGTTCCTTTCTCAAAATTCTAAAATCACAGCTGGGGGTTAAAGACATTGAATCCTTTTGAGTTCAAAATGTTATGTCATGTCTTCCAGAACGTACCGTTTGAGTCTCTGAACTCCTCGTAGAGATTCTGTAGCTCTTCTTCCTGATCTTCAGTCCAAAGAACGATCCGAGTGCCTTTCCTTTAGTGGGGAAAAAAACAGAAGAAAAAAATAGTCAGAAGTGTGTTTAGGAAAATGACTGTAACCACTTAAACCCTATATACTAATTGACTGGGGTGTGTCCCCCGCCCCCTATTGTTTCCCTCTACACACAAAATGCCTCTGCCGAAACTAGCAGATCTTCAAGCTTAGAAAGTGTCACAATATAAACCCATTCTGAGCTTGTAGATCGCCGAATGTTTGCCCCAGAATAGGGACGCTAGAATTCAAGTGGTTAAATGATATGTATTAATTATGTATGCGTTTTGTAACATCTTTCCCCATTTTCTTTTGTTGTGGATTTTTTTGGGGAGTTTTCTGCTTTTTTTTTTATATAGTCCACAGTGAAGACTGACAGGAAACAGAGAGAGAGAGAGAGAGTGCACGGTTCCCACACTTTTTTAACAATGAATTTTCTAAACTTTTCCAAAGTAAAGTATTTCACCACATTTCCAAGCCTATTCCAAGACCCACTCGAGCAAAGGTGTCACGTGACAAAAAGAACAGATCTACAAGCTAACAACGCATCATGTTGGAAAGTGTTGTTAGCTTAGCACACGTATTTCACCTAATGTTTTTATGAACAAAATCAATAGCCAAAAGCTATGTAAATTATATCCAAACATTTTCCAAAATATTTGATTAATTCCAAATACCTTTTCCAGGCCTGGAAAACAGTTTTTTTTTTTTTTTTCAAAATATTTCCAGGAATTTCATGCATCAAGGGCTGCCGAGCTTGGGAATCAAACCCGGGCAGAACTCGCTATCAGAGAGCCTATGTGGTACGTGCCTTAACCATTTGGCTATCGTTCGGCACCCCGTCTTTCTCTCATTCCATCTTAACCCATTAAGACCAGGAACTGTGTCATTTTAGATTTTTTTTTAGCTATAACCATTATAATATACTTTGGGGCAATTCAAAAATAGCAGATATACAAGCTCATAGTGCGGTACTCGGTGCCGCGCTACGAGCTTGTAGATCAGCTATTTTTGAAAAATCTTTCTGTTGAATACATATTTTTTTGAAACAACCTTTTTAACTAAAATCTTTCCTTCTGGTGGGGGGGGGGTCCCTGGAACAACATATTTTGATGGGTATCGGCGGCCAAAAACATAATTTTGGGGGTCCAAGAAAAAGTTTGAACACCACTAATATAGCAACAATAGTTTTTTCAGAAAAATGAAGACATTTATTGAGACATTTGTTGAGACATTTGACAGTTACAAAAAAAAATATTTTCAAAGATTAGCCCAATTGTTTTTTCTAAAATAGCAGATCTACAAGCTCATAGCGCGGCACTCGGTGCCGCGCTATGAGCTTGTATATCTGCTATTTTTGAATAGCTTAAAGAAATCTTAAAATGACACAGATGCCTTCCCGGATTGAATGGGTTAAGATAAATGTTGTGATGTCCTCCATCATCATCATCATCATCACTTACTTCTGCTTCTTCAGCTCCTTGGCGCTGCTCACCAGGCCCATGTGCACCATCTGGATCACTACCTGACGACGTGTGCGCTGGCTGTTGCTTAGCAACGGAATCAGAGTCTCCACAATATCTGGAACTGAGGGGGGGAGGGTTAAAATTTACTTAAAGGAGGAGTTCACCCAAAAAATGACTTATTCTCTATCAATTGCACACCCTATGAAGCCTTGAATCCATGGATTATTTTTTGTTTGTGTAGCATTCCTAAGCTAATAATTTGATTCCCGTCTCCTACCGTCTAATGTATCCGGTAGGAGACACAAAGTAGATTATTTGTGTCTCCTACCGGAAATACACACGGTCATCAAATTATTGTCTTAGGAATGCCACACAAACTAAAATAAATCCATGAAATCAAGGCTTCATAGGGTGTGTAATTGATAGAAAATAAGACATTTTTTGGGTGAAATCCTCCTTTAACTAACCTAAAATTAAAGTATGTGCACATTTTTTTAAACTTCTTCAGAAAGTATCAAAACCTTTTGAAAATAGCTGATCTACAAAGCTCACAATGTGTTGCAATGCAACACGTTTTAGATTAAATGTAGAAAAAATAGGGCTTAATTGGTTAATGCGTGTTTTGCGATAATAATCTAAATCTACAAAGTAGAAGTATAAAATGATAAGTACAGTACTTAAGTAAATTGTCTCTGTCGGGTAGAATATGGCGATAAAAGGTTTCTTCCCCGACAGCAACAATCTGTACTTTAGTAACTTTCCATCACTGGAGAGAGTTAAGGTTCAGAGACACAGATTGGAGCCATTTATAGTTTGTAACACATGTTAAAACATCCAATCTGGAAGATTTACGTCCTTACCCGGGACTTGAACCCTGCTCTCTCTCCAGTACGAGGAGGGCGGCCAACATTTATACTGCTGAGCTAAGACGTACCGTAACGCCTCTGCTTGGGCAGGGGAGATATTACACTTTAGGCTTCAGGCGGTACTACTTGCCAACCCAGTCCTATAGAGCACCGAAGTCTGACGTAATTTACACCAGTGGTTCTCAATCTTTTTCATGTCAAGGACCCCCAAATTGAGACTTATTAGCCCGCGGACCCCCATTTGAAAAGATAAGCCAGGGACCCCCATGAGAGAATATTTTGACGGCTCTAGCCATAAAAAATGTTAGTATAAAGGACCCCCAGTTTGACATGCATTAGGCTACGGACCCCCATTTAATGGCATTTCTATCCCTGGGACCCCAATTTATATAGTAAAATCAACTCTGAGAGTGTACAAATGGAACCAAATGGACCCGTTAACTCTGAGAGTGTACAAATGGAACCAAATGGACCCGTTAGGGTCCATTTGGTTCCATTTGTACACTCTCAGAGTTACAGACCCATAAGGGTCCATTTGGTTCCTATCCATCATTTAGCTGGGGACCCCCTGGAACCCCCTCAAGTACCCCTGGGGGTCCCCGGACCCCACTTTGAGAACCAATGATTTACACATCCTACCTGGTTCGCGGTTTTCCACCCCCGTTCTGAATTCCCATAGACGTGTTTAATATCGCGTCAAATAAGAACTGTGTTCCAAAAATAAACAATGACTCTTATGGATATGAAGCATCAACTGACGGTGAGAAAACGATAATGTTACTTCCGCCGAATTAGTTACATTTTCGCCAGAAACTGACTGTATCAAATATGAGTGACTGACTGTCATAAACGATACAGAACCTCCTCCCTGACAATATCGCCGAGACAGTTTGTTTATTTTTGGACCACAATTCTTATATGAGACGATTCTATGATGACCCAATGTTATTCTCCATAGAGACATTACTTTACGAACCTGGGGATGAACGAGTGACGTCAGGACTTCGGTGGTCTATAAGTGTTTAATAAGTGAAAATGAAAGGAGGAACACACACCATCAGAGTCACGGTGCTCTTCATACAGCCGCTGCAACTCCTCTTCCTCCTCTGTGGTCCATGACACCTTTTTCTTTGAGCCCTCTCTGTCACAAGTACAGTATGGACAATATAAGAGTACAGTATGGACACTATAAGAGTACAGTATGGACAATATAAGAGTACAGTATGGACAATATAAGAGTACAGTATGGACACTATAAGAGTACAGTATGGACACTATAAGAATAGTCCCAGACCCCCTGTTGAAGACCCCTGCCGTAAACTGAAAAAAAAAACAAAAACGTTTTTTTTTCCTTTTTTCAAAAGGGCACTTCTGGTCAAGAGGGCAAAGGGCAGGTGCTCTAGCACCACCTAGAGCCTATCTGTGCACGTCCCTGGAGTACAGTATGGACAATATAAGACTAATAAAGTAATGTAGGCATTTAGCAGACTTACGGTAAGCAAGGTAAACACAAGGTAATATAATGCATCAAATGCATAGAGATGGAATAGTAAATACTTTTATGTGTGACGCTGTAGTATGATCAAGTAGGGCGTTAACTCATTCACTGCTAGAATTATTTCTGGCGCGTTTGCCCACTGCCAAGATTTTGAAATTGAAAAAAAAAAGTACCCAGGAGCCGAGATACAGATTTTTTAAGTTAACAAGGAAGTGGATGGGAGTCTAGATCTTCGAAAAATCATATCTCCTTGGTCTTTGGGTGAAAAAAAAAAAAATATATATATATATATATATATATATATATTTTTTTTTTTAAAGTCGTTTTAGTCGTTCTAGGCAGGCATGGCTTAGGGACAGAAGTCGTTTTAGTCGTTCTAGGCAGGGAATGAGTTAATTTATGAAAAAACAACAAGGATAGCATATATAAACAACCCAAAGAGAACAGAACACCCACCCGTCCTGGGTGTATCCTTCAGTCATCTCGCGCACGGCGGCGACGTTCTTCCAGAACAGCAGCTCCATGAACACCTTGTTATTGGTCGTGGCGAGCGCAAAGAAACGCTTCAGCACGAATTTGGCAAAGGTGACCAGCTCCTAGAGGAGAGAGAGAGAGAGAGAGAGAGAGAGAGAGAGAGAGAGAGAGAGAGAGAGAGAGAGAGAGACTTCTGTAAGTTTCTGTGTCTGCATGTTGGGAGGTGTCCTGATCATCAACACATGATAACCCAAACTGGATCTCAACTGAGGAAAGACATTTCGTGTTTTTTAAGCTTGATTTATAATTCGTCATACGATGGGAGTCTAGCGCTGAAAATAGCTAATCTACAAGCTCACAATGCATGAGCTTGAGATGTGCTGTGTGCTTGTAGATCGGCTACTTCTTGGCGACCATGTGTAGGATGTACCTTATAGGTATGCGTCTGCAGCAGGGTCATTGAGGATCTTATTGTACCGTTTATTAGAGGTGTGCATTGGCACTGCCCTCACGATTCAATTAGATTACGAGTCACCAGGTAACGATTCTATTACGATTAACCTTGTAATAATTCGATTCGATTCGACGATGCATCGCGATGCATCCCACTTTTCTATATTACCACACAACATGGTAGCTTTTTCATCAGTCAATACAAGCGGTCAGATATACTGAACAACATATACATCTGGCTGCTGCTCTGTGCAATTAGCAATGTTTTTTTTCACATTTGTGAATTTATTCATAATCGTCCATGTCCGCATCACGATTAATCTATGAATCGATTCTTTTTGACACCACTACCTTATATGCGTCAGCAGCAGGGTAGGCTGCACTAGCCTTCCTTCTTTCGTGTATAGAGGGGCGGGTGTATAGAGGCGCGGAGAGAATGCGCCTGATCCCATTGGTTCACCGATCTGTCCGTCAGCCCCCGCCCGTCAACACAACATTACGAGCGACGCCCACTGCACTCTGGTTGGTTGGGGGAAACGAAACACTTCCTATATCGGGTACACCGACGCGCTGCTCCAGGCTTTTATTGTTTAGCAAAACTAAACAATAAAAGCCTGGAGATCGAGGCTAGCAGCAGGGTCATTGAGAATCTTGTATTGTACCTTATAGGCGTCAGCAGCAGGGTCATTGAGGATCTTGTTGAAGAGGTGGAAGACGGACAGCTGGTAGAGCAGGGCGTCCATCTTCAGGTCCAGGGCCAGACGGTGCAGCATGCGGGCGATGCAGTGGTTGGTGTGAGGAGAGTTCTGGGAGTAGGACTTCAGCAGGAGCAGGTAGGGCTGCACGACGTTGGGCTGGGCGAACCTAGACGGACACAACAGTGTTGATTTTGACAGCAAATTTTGATTCTGTTTTAATCACTGTCTTTGTGAATACAATTCTGTTTAGTTTTAGTCATATGAGAAGTTTTCATTTTTGTCTAGTTTTAGTCGACTAAAAATCATAAGATTGTAGTCGACTAAATCTACAGTGGATTTAGTCGACCAAATTGTATTCTGGCGGTGCCTTGATGGCGTCTTAATGGCTTATTTTACACTTGGTTGCATGCTGAAAATATACGATCTACAAGCTCACAACGCGACGCATTGTGAGCTTGTAGATCTGCTATTTTCAGAGCGCAACACCCGAGCGCAGCCAAACATAAAATTACTCGTCTTTTAGTTCTACTGGATCTCTGCTCCACTAGTCCCTACCGAAAATTTGTCTAGTTTTTATTTGTTGACGAAGGTCAAGCAACCACGCTGCTAGAACTTTGGACGGCAGTGGCTCAGGAGGTAAGAGCGGCTGCTTGGGAATTGGAAAGCTCACGGTTCGATGCCCGGCTAACCCTCGTTGGGTTAGTGACTAAGTGTCCTTGAGCAAGACACTGAACCCCATACTCCTAATGAGCAGGTTGGTGCTTTGCATGGTTTCCTCTGGCTCCTCTGGGAAGAGCTCTCTAGAACAGGTCCGGGGACCACCAGTGGTCCTTGAGGGGGTACCAGGGGGTCCCCAGCAAAATGTGTTAACATAGCGTCACAATCATTTTAACGACTTAACTTTGGCTATTCAAAAACCGAGTGCCGCGCTATGAGCTTGTAGATCTGCTATTTTAGAAAATTCTTGAAAATGTGTGCATATCTTTGAACATATATATATTTTTAAAGCAACATTTTTTAACTCAAATCTTTGCTTCTGGGGGTCCCTGGCACAACATTTTCCGATGGGGGTCCGCGGCCAAATGTATATCAATTTAGGGGTCCTTGGCATGAAACAGGTTGAAAACCACTGGTCTGGAAGAGGGTCTGTCTGACTGTCCGGCGCTAATCAGGGCCGGACTGGGACCAAAATTCAGCCCTGGCATTTTGGTCCGAACCGGCCCACCACCCCCCGGGCGCCCAGCCCAGCCCTGCACATGAACTCTGCAGCCACACTGAGGCCCCTGCTGGAAAGCATCCCAGCCCAAACATTAACGTAACTAATAATTGGGCCGTGCGACCCGGAAATTACCGTAATAATCCTAAAACGGGAGCGAAAATTTATATATATTTTTTGGGCCCAGCGGCCCACCGGGCATTTGCCCGGTACGCCAAATGGCCAGTCCGCCGCTGGCGCTAATCTCACAAAACATAGTTCCAAATTTCTTGGGCATGCCAAAGAAGTAAATCCTCAAATAATTTCCACCTTTTGTATTACAAAATATATATATACTTTATACATATAATATTTCATATATTACATTCATAATATATGAAATATACTAATATGAAAACATATTAGTACTGATTCCTGTATACTTGAAATGAAAAGGTGATTCATAAATTCTACAGCACATTATGTCAATACAAGCCTCAATGATCAAGCAACCTCCCTCACCGTTTGATGAAGTCCAGGAAGTTGAAGTCGGTCTCCGCCACCTGGACCGTCTCCATCTCTTCCTCCACTAGTTCTGCTGCATCTTCATCTTCATCGACCTCCGGCTCAGGGGGAGGAGCCGACCCTGAAACCAAAACAAATATAGGATTTTTAAATATATTTCGGGGCCATTTTAAAGCCTTTGTTATTTGATAGACAATGGAGATGGCAGGAGAGAGAGAGAGAGAGAGAGAGAGAGAGAGAGAGATGGGGAAGGACACATGCAGCAGGGTTCTCAGAGTCCTTGGGGGGTTTCCAGGGGGTCCCCAGCAAAAATAGTTAATGTAGCATCACGATAATTTTAACCCCTTTATTCATTTATGTGTTGGCTATTCAAAAATAGCAGATCTACAAGATCACAGTGTGTCACTTTGTGCTGCTCTGCAAGCTTGTACATCTGCTATTTTTTTTTAACTTTTTTGGAAAATAACAAAACATTTTGGAAACTTTAGAATCATCTAGATTTAGTTTTTTGTTTAACCCATTGAGACCTGAAGCCGATTCTACATGTCTCCTAAATCTGAGTACTCTGAAAAACGCATGTTTCTATATCAGTGGTGCTCAATCTTTTTCATGTCAAGAACCCCCAAAATTATATGTATTTGGCCGCGGACCCCCATCAAAATATTTTGTTCCAGGGACCCCCCAGAAGCAAAGATTTGAGTTAAAAACGGTTCGCTTAAAAAATATATATATTCAAAGATTTGCACACATTTTCACGATTTTTCAAAAATAGCAGATCTACAAGCTCATAGCGCGGCACTCGGTGCCGCGCTATGAGCTTGTATATCTGTTATTTTTGAATAGCCCAAAGTGTAAAATAATGCCTTTTTTAGCAAATCTACAAATGACACAGGTCTTAATGGGTTAACGTAAATCTTCTCTTCTGGGGGTCTCTGGCACAAAACCTTTTCAGATGGGGGTCCGTGGCCAAATATCAATTTGGGGGTCCTTGACATGAAAAAGTTTGAGAACCCCTGGTCAATAGTACTGTACCAAATCATCTCAAAATAATATAAATATGAGAATAGAGGAGAGAGGTTCTGGTTTACGTGGCAGCTCGGCAAACAGGATCTGCTTGAGGAGTTCCAGTTCTTCTTCGGGTTCCACGTCGGCCGAGCCAAACACGTCTCCCTCGGGCCACACCTCCCTGAAGAGGAGGAGGAGGAGGAGAAGAAGAAACCTTCACGTCAACATCCTGGACTCTGAATGCTGGCTTTTTATTCAGCAAATCAAGACAAATGAAGAACAGATTCTTATTTACTTATTTTGCGTCCTGGCAGTTATAGACAGGGGGGCCTTTTTAGGGTTAGGGAAATAGGGGTTTAAAGAAAATCAATCAGGTTGGGTTAAAAGCAAAGAAAACAACCGCTGCAAGCTTGCAGTGGTGGAAAAAGTACTCAAATTCTTTACTTAAGTAAAAGTACCAATACTGCAATATAAAAATACTCTGTTACAAGTAAAAGTCCAGAATAAAAAATGTACTTGAGTAAGAGTACAAAAGTATTGGCATCAAAATGTATTTAAAGTACCAAAAGTAAAAGTACTAAAATGTTTGAAAATAGCAGATCTACAAGCTCACAACGCGTCGCGATGCGACGCGTTGTGAGCTTATAGATCTGCTATTTTCAAATAGCCTAGGTATAAAATAGGGCTGATGTGGTTAATGTATGTTTTATAACATCATAATTTATATCTGAAAAGTAACTAGTAACTAAAGTTTTCAAATAATTGTAGTAACTAACTCTGGTAGTGGAGTAGAAGTAAAAGTATTGGAAATTGGAAATACTCAAGTAAAGTACAAATACCTCAACATTGTACTTAAGTACAGTACTTAAGTAAATGTACTTAGTTACTTTCCACCACTGCAAGCTTGTACATCCGCAAATCTTTGCACCTCTTTTTTTAAATTGTATTCCACAGTTTTGCAGTGATACATCACATGACTAATGAATATATATAGTACATAATTAACATCGCATAAATACATTTACCGGCAGGTTTACCAGCAATCTCGAGGTCAGTGCTTTCTTGTGGGTTTTTTATTTTTTAAAACATTCCCTTGGGTTATCTAGCCTGGCGTAGCAGACTATATCACTGCGTGGATATGAGTCTGGTGCTTCTATGAGGACGTTTTTTTTCCCAAGGGGCGGGATCAAAACAATGGCCCTCGACGCAATTGGTTAGACCTACAACCAACTACCAATTACAGTCTCCCATATTCGAATACTGGGCCCTGATTGGTTACCCACGTAATCTGGAACAGGAAATTGATTCTCTATAGACGGGTTTCCGAGCGACGTCATCACAGAGCAGAATGCGCAATCTGCGCATGCCTGGGGGTGGAAGGCGCGTTCGAAAATACAGCCCTGAGCGGCAGTGAGCGCACTGGCCAATACAAACTAATAGCCGAGTGTGCTCCGGTGCGTAATTTCCAAACGCACCCATAGGCTTCCCCCCGCAGCTGCGCGGTCATATTCCTCTCAATGTTTACTAACAGGAAACCTGTCTATGGAGCGGTGCCAGACCCAAATCGCAGAGTGCAATTTTTTTTTTGCACTCGCAGATTCGTCTGGTCCCAGGCTATCGGTTATCCCCCTGCTCCCAAATACCCCCTTCCTACCTTCCCACCCACCTACCCACCCCTTAAAAGTAAAAGAGAAGAAGAGGGAAAAGGATAAAGAAAACGCTAAGAAAATAAGGAAAAAGAAAAAGAAAAGGAAGAGAAAAAAGAGAAATGGAAGAAAGAGAAAGAGTGGAAACAAACAGCATGTTGACTCGGCCTGGAATGGGGCATGATGCATCTCATGAGTTGTGATACAGAATAAGTCAAAATCCACACCCTCAAATTTCGGGTGGTTTATCTAATCACGTGAGATGGTTTGTAGTGCATCAAAGTGACACTTCTGGGGGGGGGGGTCCCAGGCACAAATCATTTTCAGATGGGGGTCCGCAGCCAAATACATAATACATCATTTTGGGGGTATTGACATTAAAAAAGGTTTGAGGACTACTGTAGGCAGCAGAGACAGAGGAGGTATCTATGGCCAGGGGTCTTCAACAGGGGGTCCTCAGAGTTACTACAGGGGGTCCGCCAAATCTTTGTGTGATATGATTTTTTTTTTAGCATCCCTTTTCTGAGGCTCACAACGCCTCGCGCTGCGAGGCGTTGTGAGCTTGTAGATCTGCTATTTTTTGGCAAAGAGGTATAGGTGTAGAGGGAAAAAGAGAGCAGACCAAGTAAAAAAAAAAGTTTAATCTGAAACACAATTTTATATAATATAGAGGGGGTCCCTGCTTCATCTCTCTCTCAGCTAGGGGGGTCCTTGGCCTGAAAACGTTGAGGACCCCATGTCTATGCAACAGCTAGGCTGCACTAGCCTTCCTGCTTTCGTGTCTAGAGGGGCGGGTTTAAAATCATTGCGGAGACAATGCGCCTGATCCCATTGGTTCACCGATCTGTCCGTCAGCCCCCGCCCCGTCAACACAACATTACGAGCGACGCCCACTGCACTCTGGTTGGTTGGGGAAATGAAACACTTCCTATACCGGGTACACCGATGCGCTGATCCAGGCTTTTATTTTTTAGCCAAATTAAACGATAAAAGCCTGGAGATCGAGGCTATGCACAGCTGACAGCAGACACACTGACCTAGCGGCTCGGAGCAGCCCCAGGGCCTCGGGCCCCAGCCTGGCCAGCAGAGCGTCCTGGAGCCTCACCATGGCCTCCGTCCTCTGCTCCTCTACAGGGGTCTCAGAGGTGGGGTCAAAGGGCACGATGCTCTCCACCAGACCGTCCGACAACTGGAGAGAGAAATGCATTGTGGGTAAACAAATTAATTGTTTAATTGTTAAAGGGACACTTCACCCAAAAAAAACTTTGTTTCGATGGATTAGTCACCCCATGGAGACTTGAATTCATGGTTATTTTTTTTAGTTTTTTGTCTCATTCCTAAGACAATAATTTGATGACCGGCAGCGGTTCCGGTAGGAGACACGACGAGTCTCTGTTGTGTCTCCTACCGGAACCGCTGCCTACCGGTCCGCTGGCCATCACACTATTATCTTAGGAATGCGACAAAAACTAAAAGAATATCCATGAATTCAAGTCTCCATGGGGTGACTAATCCATTGAAACAAAGTTTTTTTTGGGTGAAGTGTCCCTTTAAGGATGTTAAAATAATTTTGGCGCAGTATCAATTTTTTCCTGTTTTTTTCTCCTTTGTCTTTTCTCATTTATATTTTTTAATATGTTCGAAATAAATGAAAATGAAAAAATATAATAAATAAATGAAAAATGAAATGTTTCACCACTGGATCTATACTTTGACGCACTCTGAAAATAGCCGATCTACAAGTTCACAAAGCTTGTAGATCGGTGGTTAGATACGGTTACTTTTTGGGGGGGGAGATAGCAGTCGTTTTACAATGTTGCAAACTACATGATTGGCTGCCTAGGGAAATAGCTATATTATAGCTATCATATAGCCTATATAACCTATACCGTTGGTTCTCATAGTGGGGTCCGGGGACCCCCAGTGGTCCTTGGGGGGGTTGTTCCAGGGGGCCCCCAGTGGTCCTTGGGGGGGTTGTTCCAGGGGGGCCCCCAGCAAAATGTGTTAATATAGCATCACAATCATTTTAACCACTTTAACCTTTTTATACTTTGGCTGTTCAAAAATAGCAGATCTACAAGCTCATGAGCTTGTAGATCTGCTGTTTTTGAAAAATCTTGAACATTTTGTGGAAATCTTTGAATATATATATTTTTTTGTGAACATTTGTAACTCAAATCTTTGCTTCTGGGGGGTCGATGGAACAACATATTTTGAGATGGGGGTCCGGAGCCAAATACATATAATTTTGGGGGTCCTTGGCATGAAAACGTTTGAGTGCCACTGCCCCTATTACAACAGGGTTGTTGTAAAAGTGTGCCATCTAGTGGCCGGACGTTGTCTACTGCACCTGTTGAACAACACAAGCTGCTATAATCCATGTTTATGAAACCTGGGGAACAGATGTTGTTCTCTCGTCTCTCGCCTTGTTTTTGAACTTTCTTAATAAAACTTTTACAGCAAAGAAAAGGAGAGAGAGAAAAAAGACTTGTCTTCCATAATAAAGAAAAACTGTCAACTTGTTGGCTCTGTGTCTGTGATGTGGAACATATTTACTGTTGGCAGAACTTGGCCCCCAAAACGTTTTCAGATGCTTTACAGCTGAAAACTGTCTGTGGTTTATTTTGCTGTTGTGCAACTTCACCGTCTGTTTGAAGCCTGGAGGCTCTTTCTTTTTTTGAGAAAAGCTCTCAGCATCACTCAGTTTATTTCAAAACGTGATTGGAGGATAAAACCCCTTGAGATTCACCATTTCGTTTTCCACAACACACAAACAGTGACAAGAAACCATGGTGTAAAGTAACTAAGTACATTTACTCAAGTACTGTACTTAAAAATGTCAGTACTTTTACTTGTACTCCACTACATCTCGGATCAGAGTTACTAGTTACTTTGCAGATATAAAGTATTGCATTATACATTAACCACTTTAGCCCTATTTTATACGTAGGCTATTTGAACATAGACGATCTACAAGCTCACAACGCGTCGCTTTGCGACGCGTTGTGAGCTTGTAGATCTGCTAATTTCAAACACTTTTACTTTTGGTACTTTAATGATACCAATACGTTTGTACTTTTACTCAAGTGAATGTGTAATTCCGGACTTTTACTTGTAACGGATCGAGTACTTCTACATTGCAGTATTGATACTTTTACTTAAGTAAAACATTTGAGTACTTTTCCCACCACTGCAAGAAACAACAATCAACAGTAACATCTGAGGGCTCTCACACCATCCAGACCATTCTACATCTGCTACGCATTTCATCTGGAACATCAACAAAGTCAAAGGAAAATACTAAAATATATCAAAAGCGAATCAAGCAAAGAAGTTTTGAAGAAATCAAGTCATTGTTCAAGTCTGAAGGTGCTTTAAACTTAAACGAACGTCTCCCAATTTCTTTCTGAATTATAGGGACAATAAAACGTCTTAGTGGATATATTGATCTGAACGGAACTAAAAGCCGTTTTGAATAATATAGGAAAGGATACATCTTTTTTTCTTTAAAAAGGTTTTTAAAATTAGCAAACATAGCAGAGCTATAAGCTCTTGTAGATCTGCTGTTTTTTTTCTCAGTTCATCTGAATTAAATTACCTGAAACCCTGTGGCCCTCAGTTCATGTGAATTACCTGAAACCCTGTGGCCCTCAGTTCATGTGATTTACCTGAAACCCTGTGGCCCTCAGTTCATGTGAATTACCTGAAACCCTGTGGCCCTCAGTTCGTCGGCGACAGTCTTCCAGGTCTCCTCCAGGGCCTCTGGGGTGGGCGGCTCTGAGCTGGACTTCTTCTTGTTCGACCTTCTCCGCTTCACCTTCTTCTTCTGCAAGAGAGAGAGTTCAGTTCAAAAGGAGCGCGTTGATGAAAACCGTTATCCACATACAGTAAAATAAAAATAAGCTAAAATAGCATATCTGCATTACAAGCTCACAACGCGAAAGGTTTTTTGATTGATTGATTGATTGAAATTTTTATTAGGCAAAAGAATGTAAAACAACACACAACACATTTATAATACTTTTGTCTAAAAGGTCCGACCAAAAAAGTCCTTGCGGACTCGTTTCCGTTGAGGTCCTTGAATTCAATTCAATAGACATATATAGTAGCAACCAAACAGTTCAACTAAATTTCTGAAATTTTGTATTAGAAAATCTACCTGTTGAAGACCAGGGGTCTTCAACAGGGGGTCCGTGACCCCGGCGTTCCTCAGAGATACTGCAGAGGGCCGCCAAAACTTTGTGTGATTTTACATTTTACCAATTGAACCCTCGCATCCCTATTCTGGCGGGAACATTAGCCAAAAATAGCAGATCTACAGGCTCACAAAGCTGTGCGCTTGTAGCTATTTTCGGCGAAGAGGTTTGGTGTACAGGGAAAAAAGAGCAGACCAAGTACTGAGCCAAAGGTCTCTCTCTCAGCTAAGGGGTCCTTGGGCTGCAAAACGTTGAAGACCCCTGCTCTAGTCCTTTATTTTGGATTTTTTTATTTTGGATTTTTACCTGCACAACAAGGTTGTTGCGACCTTTGCAGAAGCGCTCCAGCATGCGCAGGAACAGATGTGTGGACTCCACCAGGTCTTTGAGGAAGGAGCGCGGCTGATACCTCTCGTCAAACTTCCTCAGCAGAGTCAGGAAGATCTCCCTGTACTCCATCAGGTAGAAGATGTTACCTAAAAGGAAAGAACAACATGTTAAAGTCAGGAAGATCTCCCTGTACTCCATCAAGTAGAAGATGTTACCTAGAAGGAACAGAAAGGACAACATGTTACCTAGAACAGTGGTTCTCAAACCTTTTCATTTCAAGGACCCCCAGCTTGGTATACATTAGGCCACGGACCCCCATAACTCTGAGTGACTTACAGACCTCTAAGGGTCCATTTGATACCCAACTATCAATCATTTAGCTGGAGACCCCCTGAAAGCATCTCAAAGACCCCTGGGGGTCCACAGACCTCAGGCATGTATGATTCCTGATGAAAGTCTGAGTGACCGAAACGTTGTATCCCTATAAATACATTTTTGTAAGTGAAGACAGTGTGCGGGACTTCCTTTTTCTGGGCATGTCGTTATAAAAAATAAAGTTTTTAATAAAAATTGTACTGCTGCAACTTGTAGATCTGCCATTTTGCCAGCGCATCGTACTTTTGATAACGTTGGAACTCTGGCGGATGGTTGCGTCGTGGGAGCGGTCCATCTCGTTCACCGTTAACAGCAGCTCCTGGTAGGCCTTCAGTGCCAAGTGCATCCTGGGTAATGAAAACAATGACATAAGATCAATGATAAATCATTAACTATACCTTTGGATCAACAAAAAACATCTTTACACAAAGAAGTACATAACAATTGTCACGGTGACGTTCTTTTCAAACATCTACAAGTTAAGTAAGTAGAAGAAGTTCTCGAAACATTTTGTACCAGGGGTCCTGATAATCTAGAAAATATCACACTATGATTTCTGCTGATTTAGTGTCTCATAAACATAGTTTAAAACAGGGGTCTTCATCGTTTTCAGGCCAAGGACCCCCTAGCTGAGAGAGAGATGAAGCAGGGACCCCCTCTATATTGTATAAAATTGTGTTGCAGATTAAACTTTTTCTTTTCTTAACTTGGTCTGCTCTTTTTTTCCCTCTACACCAAACATCTTTGCCAAAAATAGCAGATCTACAAGCTCACAACGCCTTGCAGCACGAGGCGTTGTGAGCTTGTAGATCTGCTATTTTTGGCTAAAGTTCTCCTCAGAAATGGGATGCTAGTGGTTAATGTGAAAAAATACCATATCACGCAAAGATTTGGCGGCACCCCTGTAGTAACTCTGAGGACCCCCTAGGGGTCCCGGACCCCCTGTTGAAGACCCCTGTTTTAAAAGCTAAAGAAAAGTGTTCCATTAAACAATTATAAATGGAAACATACAGTATATTTACAATTAAAAAAATGACATTTAGCAGACGCTTTTAATCCAGAACGACTTACAGTAAGCAAGGAAAACACAACCTTGCATAAGCCTGCAAGATCGTCAAGGCTAGGGGCATATAGCATATTATATCGTTGCCAGAACCTTAATAAAATAAATACAAAATACAAATATTTTTTCAGTTGTCAATGTGAGACTTCACCGACACCTTCCTGCAACCCCGCTTTGGGTCCAGACCCATAGTTTGAGAACATCGAGGCAGAAGAAGAAGGGAAATAAATAAATGATGGCCTTTCACCGTGTCCCCTCACCTCTTGGACCAGGAGGTGGCCTCCTTCTTGTCGGTGAGGATCATCTCGTAGTAGTTGGTGATGTTCTTCTCCATGTAGTGGAAGGAGCGGATGGACACGGTCTCAGACACCAGGTCGGCTCTGAAGCCGTTGCCTCGGTTGAAGGCCATGAAGAAGCTCAGAGCCCACAGGTAGTAGGTCTCATCATGCTGCTGGGCCGTCTCGCGGATCAGATTCTCCTGGAGTAGTGGAGCGACAATTAGGGGTTAATTAACACTTGGGGTGCCAGAGGTTTATTAAAAAAATCTACGTTGAGTGCCTGGATTTTTAACCATTTTTGAACCTTTTTCAAGTAGTCACAAAATATTTTCAGTGATCACCGTCCTCACGGTGATCCCCTCATTACACACATAGAGGTCTCGTACAATCGGGGGGGGGGGAATTAAAAACATTCCGTAATCCGTTCCATAGTTGCAGCCAGTTGAAAATAGTCAAATTAACATTGTAAAAAAAAAGGTACACAGGAGCAGAGATGCAGGCTTTTGAAGTCATAAGTTAACCAAGAAGTGGATTCAAGTCTAAATCTTCGAAAAATGATATCTCCTGTTGCTATGAAGAAAAAAAAAAAAGAAAAATTGAAAAAAAAAACGAATATATAAGGTTTTGGCACTCCATGGTTGTATTTCCAAAACCGTATATATACGGTTTTGGCACCCAATGTGTTAAAAAGGTAGTGTAATTGATATTTCTGGTCGATTAATTAAAAAGGTGCTGTAAGTCAGTCGTTCTCAAAGGACTGCGAAATGTTTATGTATTTGGCCACGGACCCCCATCTGAAAATATGTTGTGCCAGGGAAAAAATCTTGAAAAATTCGGAATATATTTTGAAACATTTTAACAACACAAATCTTGTATGGATGTCCCTGGCAAGAAACATTTTCAGATGGGGGGGGGTCCGCGGCGAAATGCATATTCATTTGGGGGTCGGTGACATGACATTTTTTTCATTAAAAGTATAGGCCATTGGTTCTCAAAGTGAACCAATGGCAAAGTCCTTTTTTTTAATTTAGACCCTCCAGAAAGAAATGTGATTATGCCAGTATTTAGCCCGCATAATCAAGAGTTTTAGCCCGCATAATCAAGAGTTTTAGCCCGCATAATCAAGAGTTTTAGCCCACATAATCAAGAGTTTTAGCCCGCATAATCAAGAGTTTTAGCCCGCGTAATCAAGAGTTTTAGCCCGCATAATCAAGAGTTTTAGCCCGCATAATCAAGAGTTTTAGCCCGCGTAATCAAGAGTTTTAGCCCGCATAATCAAGAGTTTTAGCCCGCATAATCAAGAGTTTTAGCCCACATAATCAAGAGTTTTAGCCCGCATAATCAAGAGTTTTAGCCCGCGTAATCAAGAGTTTTAGCCCGCATAATCAAGAGTTTTAGCCCGCATAATCAAGAGTTTTAGCCCGCATAATGAAGAGTTTTAGCCCGCATAATCAAGAGTTTTAGCCCGCATAATCAAGAGTTTTAGCCCACATAATCAAGCATTTTTGCCCGCGTTTTTCTGGAGGGTCTATTCATTGCTTCATTTTGACAAATCAATACAAAGATATTTGAAACAAAGCGTTCACCTTGACCAGGTACATGAGGCGGTTGTAGCAGTTCTCCAGGAAATCCACGCAGAACTCTCTCAGGAACAGACGCACATTGAGCGCCGAGCGCCGCTTCTTGCTCTCGCCATCCGCCGCCTGGCGGTTCCTCTTAGGAACACGCCTCACCGACTTCCCCGAGTCGTGAGAGTAGTTCTTGAACTGGGACAAAAAAACACAGAAACAAACTAATATTTCCCTTAATTCTGTCTACTATATATTCTGTCTACTATATATTCTGTCTACTATATATTCTAAATTTACTTCAATAAAAGTACAAAAGTATTGATATCAAAATGATATCATACGACAGCGTCTGACAAAAGCATCAAAAGTAGCAGATCTACAAGCTCGAAACGCACCGCTTCGCGCCGCGTTTCGAGCTTGTAGATCTGCTACTTTTGATGCTTTTGTCTGACGCTGTCGTATGATCAAGTAGGGCGTTAATTTACGGGGAAAAAAAGACAAAAAGTTAGAATATGGATATAAGATGTTTCTGCCCCTACAGCAACGATATCACAATGTGCATAGTGGGAGATTTCTACGGGAGCGTATCTATGTTCACCGGGTTCTATGTTCCCCGCTTACCTAACCCTAATCCCCAACCCTAAGGTAAGTGGAGAACATAGAACTCGGGGAACATAGGACCTGGGGAACATAGGGATGACCCTATTTCTAGTACTTACATTGTGGAGACCCCTGTGGTAGATGACATCATTGTCTCCGATGGACTTTAGACCCTGAACGACATATGATCCTCCAAACCGGGAGTGTCTGGCAGGACAGGGGGAAAAAAGGAAGAATTCATAATCAGAAAAATCAAATCTATACCACCCGCATGTTGATTACACCTACTGTACCTGTTGTGATCATTTTTGTAATGATAAAAAAACACACATTGATAATAGTTGCATATTGTAGCCTATTTTATTCACGTTTCTTTTTCTTCAGTTACGGTGAAATAGCCATTTCTAGAGATTTCTAGAAATCGGCCCGTGGCCTAAAAGGTCGAGAGACCTTTCTTTGTATTCAGAGAGCGAGTGCATCTGTGTTCAAACCGTTCTTCCAATTTTGAAAGGTGTTTGGAGAGAGACTTGCTTTGACTAGTAAAGTGTGTGCTCTCATGACAATAGATTAGATATTTTTGTACACCACCAGTGGACAAAAAAAGTATAATACAGGTCTTAAAAGGGATAGTTCACCTCAAAATGACTATTTTCTCTATGGATTAGTCACCGCATGGAGAATTGAATATTTTTTTGTTTTTGTCGCATTCCTAAGCCAATAATTTGATGAGCAGCAGCAGTTCCGGTAGGACACACAAAGTCTCCTTTGTGTGTCCTACTGTGTTGGTTCTCAAAGTGGGGTCCGGGGACCGCCAGGGGTTCTTGGGGGGGTCCCAGCAAAATGACAACGGCGTTGTGAGCTTGTAGATCTGCTATTTTTGGCAAAGAGTTATAGGTGTAGAGGGAAAAAAGAGCAGCAAAAGTTTATCTGAAACACAATTTAATACAATATAGAGGGGGGTCCCTGATTCATCTCTCTCTCAGCTAGGAGGTCCTTGGCCTGAAAACATTGAAGACCCCTGCTCTATCTATATGAGCAAGATGAAGTCGGTTATTGGTTCTAAATATCGGTTTTGATATACAGTATTTTCGGTTAGTTGTCCACAGCCCTATTTGACAGCATAGCCCATAATAAGCGGCTGGATGTGTACAAAGGCGTCAATCTGTCGAACGTCGAGTCGGGCGAATCCGGCCTCCTCCAGATCCCTCCGCGTGGTCCTGGTGAGATCGCACCCGTCGGCCAGGTAGTACCACAGGGGCTGGAGGACGCGCTGGAAGAAGTACGCCCAGGTGGAGGGCTCCGCCGCCACATGCTCCATGAAATAGAAGGCGCCGCCGGGCCTCAGGACGCGCAGCACCTCCTGCAGGATCCGCGGCACTTTGTCTTTGACGGAGCAGAGCACCAGCGTGCAGACCACCACGTCCACGGACCCGTCCTCCACCATGCCCAGGTCCTCCCCGGACGCCACCTCGAACCCCTCCAGCGTCAGGTGGTCGTTGGCGGCCGCGTTCGCGGACAGGTACTTGCGGAAGTGAGGGTTGGGGTCGGTGCAGGTCACCTTGCACCCCGACGGGTAGAAGCCGAAATTGGCCCCCGTGCCACAGCCGATCTCCAAGATACCGAGGGCTTCGCCGGACTTCTTCTTGAACTCCGACAGATTGCTAAAGAGGTCCGTCTTCGTATCGCACGCTCTGCTGTTGAATCGTGGCGTCAGTTTGAACAGAAGAAATGCGTACATTCGCCTGTATACATCGCTGCACAAGCCAGCCGCTTCGAGCAGCTGCAAGGGTATGGTTACCACCTTGAAACATAATATCAAACAGTTCATTAGAAGACGCGCCATTGTTACGTTACGATACTGACCATCTACAGTCGACGGCTGCAACCACGCGCTGTAGCAGTGTGGCGCTATACATGTAGACTATGCATATAGAAAGAACTGTGGTTCTATCGCATGCACCACCCACTGCCTCAGTGGAAGAAGCATCTCGCTAGAATGGAGCACTGTAGTGCGGGCTGCCACTTATATTGGGTCAGGTGTACAAATGTCACGCAAAGCAGTGGTTCTCAAACCTTTTCATGTCCCCCCCCCAAAATTGTATTTGGCTGCAGACTCCCCATCTGAAAATGTTCTGAGCTAGGGACCCCCCAGAAGAGAAGATTTAAGTTCAAAATAATTCTATAATTCTGACTCACTTAAAAAAAACATAAAGGTGTTTTTTTAAGTCTATACTGTTATTCATAGGGCTGCACATGTGTCATGTGTTTCGCTAGCCAATCACAGTCCTGAATTTGCAAAGTCAGCCAATCACATTACAGCTAGTGGTGATGACACTAGCTGTAATGTGATTGGCTGACTTTGCAAAAGTATAGATTTGCATTGACTGTGGAAGGGTTAGGGTTGTAGACTGCGTTGTAGACTATTGGCCAATCACGGTGCAGGATTGGTCAGTGTCCAAACCTCACTTATAGGGGGCGGTTACACCGCCCCAACAAAAAAAAAAATCTAAAATAGCAGATATACAAGCTTGCAGTGCGGCACGAAGTGATGTGCTGCCTGTGAGCTTGTAGATCTCTGCTATTTTTGAATAGCCAACATATGAATGGATAAAGTTGTTCAAATGATTGTGGCGTTCAGTATACCGAGTGACATACAGCACACTCTGCCACCAGTGTTGCCAGATTCTGTGAGAGAAACAAGCAACCAGGTTTGGAAAACCAGCCCAAAAGAAGCGACAACGGGCCACATGAACACTTTAACATATGCATCAGCCATTTGAAAATAGCCGATCTACAAGCTCACAACACGACGCAATGCGACGCGTTGTGAGCTTGGAACATCGGCCTTGGAACAGTCCCAGAAACCACCATTCGTCCGTCCAAGCCTTACGCGCTAGGCAAGACCTAGCCGGTTGAGTGTCTTAACGGAAGTACCGGAACTTTACCTCCCAAGGAAATTATGTTGACGCTTCATTCTCCGTGAATGAAACGAGTGTTGCGATTGGTGGAAAAATATATTTCTCCAATGAGAAATACATACGACGGAAGTCCCACTCCTATAGACCAACGGTTCTCAAGCTTTAATATGTCAAGGTCTCCTCTTAACTCTGACAGTGTACAACCAAATGGACCCTAACGGGTCCATTTGGTTACATTTGTATACCGTCAGAGTTTCTGACTTGTCAATTTAGTGTCAATTTAGACCCCCCTCAAGGACCCTTGAGAGTCCCTGGACCCCACTTTGAGAACCACTGCTATAGACAATCTCTGCATAAGGTCGTGACCAGGCTTTTCTCCTCGGAGACGAGTACAGGCTGGGAAGGAGGCTAACTTTACGTGACGTTTGTGCAGCTGACCCAATATATAAGCTGCAGCGCGCACTACAGCGCGCCATTCTTTTACGGAGCTAGACGTTTATTCATCCACAGCCGTACCAACGTGTGAGAAGAGATGTTGCGCTGGGTGTTGCACCTGATAGGAGAACCACAGATCTATCACGTGGCGGCGGCAGTGCGCTACAAGGTCTACTCTTTCGGAGGCTTCAGCATGGGCCACAGGGATCAGATCGAAGTCTGCGTCTTCGACACGGTGTCCTTGCGCTGGATGACGTCGCCTAGCGGAAGCGGAAGAGGAGGAGGAGGAGAACGTCCCTTTGACGACGACGTTCCCCTCATGCTCTACGGCCACACGGTGGTGCCGATAGAAGACACCATCTACATGTGGGGCGGGAGGTTCTGCACGGGCGTGTTCTGCAACGTGCTCTACGCCTTCGACGTCGACGCCCACAGATGGTTCAAGCCCGAGGTCGCCGGCGCCGTTCCGGAGGGGAGGGACGACCACTCGGCCTGCGACTTGGGGAAGGTCATGTACGTCTACGGAGGATGGACGCAGCTGAGCGGATACACCAACGACATGTACGCGTTCGACACGGCCACCATGGCCTGGTCCTTCATCGACGCCAGAGGCACCGCCGCCGCGGCGCCCGCTTCGCTGTGTCACTCCGCCGCCATCATCGGGACGAGGATGTTCGTGTTCGGGGGCCAGGGGGGCCACGACAACAAGATCAGAGTGTTCGACACGGAGACCGACCGCTGGCTGAGCACGACTCCTTCTTCCTCACAGCTTCTTCCGGAAGGACGCGGCCGCCATTCGTCGTTCGCCTACGGCGGAGAGCTGTACGTGTTCGGTAGCAAAACGCGTCCCGACGACACGGGGAGGAGCTTCAACAGCCTGTGGAAGTTCAACCCACAGACCTTCTCCTGGACGAAGGTGGAGCCTAAGGGGACGGGCGGCCTGCGTCCGGTGCCCAGCATGAGCTGTTGCATGGTGGGAGATCGAGTCATCTTCTCCGGAGGCTTGTACACCAGAGACCTGTATATCTTGGACTTGAGTCCTAGTATGAAGACGCTGTGTAAGCTAGCGGTCATCCAGTTCGGTCTGGAGCAGCGGGAGCTCCCGCACGACCTCAGGTGGGAGCTGGCAGCCATGACGACAGTCAGCAGCATCAGAGAAAACTAGAAATGTGTGAAAGTGTGGTTGGTTGCTTCCCACACAATTTGTGTGTTGCAGCCGTCAGTCGGTACCTGAAGAATGGTCGGACTAGGAATCTCTTTAGTGGCAGTATGCTCTATAGAGGCCCCACAACATGGGTAGTCAGGCTTAACGGAAGGGCTTTAGGTGCTAAACCAACCTTGAGGGGGGCACCAAACGGCGGGCATAAAGTGAAAGAAGACTCAACTGTCGCGAAGAGCGCCGAAAATTAGAAGCAACGGCTGCTGAAGGAGCACTAAAGCGTCAAAACGCGCCATTGAAGCGTCGATTTTCCGTGCTGCCCCCCCGCTGACATAACGGTCCCGGGGGACACCGAAACGGATCGTAGCACTGGGCACCACGAAGGGTTAATCCGCCCCTGAACATGGGATTGAAATGTGTGGCTGATTGGACACTCACGTTCATGATACATATATATTGAACCAAACGGTATATGAGATACCAAGAGTCAAAGGTTGTGGAGTCAAAGAGTTATTTTATTTACACGGGTTTTCCTCTTTGGAAAGAGCTGCCTCCGGGCAGTCTCAATCTAAACTGTCTTATTCACCTGTTTCCTAGGCTTTTCCCTTCCTGTGTGTGTTCCACTTCCTGTCGATTTGATCCAATGAAATCCAATGAAACTGGTCAGATGACTAATGATATCCAATGAAATCCGACAGGAAGTGGAAAACACACAGCCTAGGAAGCAGGTGGATAAAAACGGTGTGGAAAAACCTGTTATGGCAATAGCTACAGGCTAGTGATGCACTTTAATTTGGGCTTTTATGGTTTGATATTTGTTAGGGATTACATTTTCTTCAATGGTTTAGTATTTTGTAAATTCATGTGACGTGCTGCGCGCTAAAATGTATTGGTGCTGTCATTTATCGGTGCTATATCATTTACTGGTGCTATGTAATATGGATTGGACTATTTATTTGTAGTTATGCTGCAGTGTTTTGTTACGCTTTAATGTGTTATCCAGGGTTTAAGCTATATTGTGATTTTACTTGTATATCGTTTACCAAAATCAAATCAAAATATGTGTTCAATATTTCAAAAAGTATAAAACAAGTGAAAACGTTACTACTGTAAGTTAACCTTACTGACAGTAAGTTCCCTGGATCAGTGGTTCTCAAACTTTTTCATGTCAAGGACCCCCAAATTGGCACTTGTTAGCCCGCGGACCCCCATTTGAAAAGATAAGCCAGGGACCCCCATAAGAGAACTTTTTTTACGGCTCTAGCAGTGATTCTCAACCATTTTAATTTCAAGGATCCCCAGTTTGACATGCATTAGGCTGCGGACCCCCATTTAATGTCCTTTCTATCTCTGGGACCCCAATTTATATTGTAAAATCAATGTTAATTTCACTCTGAGAGTGTACACATGGAACCAAATGGACCCGTTAGGGTCCATTTGGTTCCATTTGTACGCTTTCAGAGTTACAGACCCATAAGGGTCCATTTGGTTCCTATCCATCATTTAGCTGGGGACCCCCTGGAACCCCTTCAAGTACCCCTGGGGGTCCCCGGACCCCACTTTGAGAACCAATGCCCTAGATGGCATAGTGCCAGTCACCTGTTTGTAACGTGGAATCCATGCATGTGAGGCTCTCTGAAGGCACTCTATGTATGGATTCATGTCTCGTCTGGATGAGTCCCGGAACAGTATTATTGAGGATATAGTCAATCCTATAGGAAGGGCCGTCTCCGGTACTCGTCCAGGCTATGTAAACACTGGAGAGTCAGCCTCTATTTATGATTTTGTGTTTTAGCGGTTTAATTTATTCTGTGTTTTGTCAGAAGCAAAGATTTGAGTTACAAATGTTTGCTTTTAAAAATATATTCAAAGATGTGCACATATTTTCAAGATAAAAAAAAGCAGATCTACAAGCTTGTATATCTGCTATTTTTGAATAGTCCAAAGAAATCTGAAAATGACACAGATGCATTCCCGGATTGAATGGGTTAAAATCCATTCAAAGTGGATTTTGGGAAGCAGTCCAGCCCCTCCTGGTCATTTATACCTGATTCCTCTCTGCTTCATGCGACTCCGTTTCTCCGCCAGCTCCTTCTGCCTCAGCAGCTCCAGCTCCTGGCCGTCTCGGTGCTTCTCCTCGGTGGAGCGGGCGTGACCGGCGCTCACCAGGTTCTCTGGCTTCTGCGGGTCATCAGAAAGGAAAGAAAAGTGTCTTTAACCCATTAAGACCTGGAACTGTCTCATTTTTAGATTTGAGCTAAAAAGCATTATTTTACGCTTTTGGCTATTCAAAAATAGCAGATATACAAGCTCATAGCGCGGCACCGAGTGCCGCGCTATGAGCTTGTAGATCTGCTATTTTTGAAAAATCGTGAAAATGTGTGCAAATCTTTTAATATATATTGTTTTAAAGCGAAAATGTTTTACTTGAATCTTTGCTTATGGGGGTCCCTGGAACATATATTTTTAGATGGGGGTCCGTGGCCAAATACACGTCATTTTGGGGGTCCTTGACATGGAAAAAAGAACCTCTGATATTATGGCGACATAAGTTTTTTCAAAAAACTGTTGAATCCCCCAGAAGCAAAGATTTGAGTTACAAATGTTCGCTTTTCTAACTCAAATCTCAAGATTTGCAAAAAAAATAACGATTTTTCAAAAATAGCAGATCTACAAGCTCATAGCGCGGCACTCGGTGCCGCGCTATGAGCTTGTAGATCTGCTATTTTTGAATAGCCAAAGTCTAAAATCTGTAAAGTCTATAAATGCGACACAGACGCGTCCCAGGTCTTAAAGGGTTCATTTGATCATACTACACCTGGCACATTTGACTGCGTTTCTGTCTTTGCTACTGTTTTTGTTGTATGACTTGTTGTGAAGTGCACAGAGACCCCTTGGGGTGATGTTGCACTATAAATACAAATAAACTGAACTGAAATAAACTGAAACGTACTTACTTTACTGACCATACTACAGCATCACACAGAAGCAGCAGATCCACAAGCTCAAAATGCAGCACGAAGCGACACGTTTTGAGCTTGTAGATCTACTACTTTTGCAGTTTTAGATTTTTTTTAATCCTGAAAAGTAACAGTTTTGGACATACTGTATGAGGTTTCCACCTGACAGAGACGATATGGGTCCCTGGTCAATTCTATGGATCCCCAATAAAATGAGTCTAGACACAATGCTGTGTTTAACCACATGAACCCCAGACAGACCAAACATTCAGCAAAAGCTCACAATGCGTTGTGTTCCGACATGTGAACTTGTAGATTTGCTATTTTTGTTGGAGATCTGGTGTAGAGGGAAACACTAAGTGGACCTAGTGTAGAGTCTTTAGGGGACCCTGGTCAACTAAGTTCAGTTTAGACGGTTTTTGCAACAACAGAACTGACAGAGGAAAATACTGGCCAGGGTACTTTTGGAGTAGCCTGGTAAACCCTCCCTCCGGAAATCTCATTTCCATTTGATTTCAGGAGTGAGTCTGGGCTGAACCGCCTTTCTGCAATATTCGCTCTGTACGCCGACCTGACGAGCCTATCAGCGTCGTCGCACATCGTTCTGTGATTGACAGCGACAGTTGGCCAATCAGGTGGCGAGTTCGAGTGAGCCCGAATGAAGCCGAGTGCAGCCTGACTGGGGCCGACAAAAGACGAACGGCAGCCATTGTTGTTTCTGCGAGTGCCGTGACTTCTTATTTTCGGTTTTAAAACGGTCTCAAACTTCTTTTTTGAGGCACGGAATTTACTATTAAGATATCGTTTGGATAAAATTTAGTTGTTTAACTTCATATATGTGGTCAATTAATCATGACAGAGCCTATTTAAAAATATAAATTTAGAGAACCGGCAGGGGCGGGGAGTGACACGCATGTATCCCAATAATTAAGGCAACCTATTTTCGGCATGGCCGTCCCAAAAGTCCCGTTGCGTCACATAGTCTGGAGGTCGTCAAAATGAACTGCTGATTGGCTGAAGGGGAAAAACGATCATTGGTTGAAGGGGTTGTCAGTCAACGGTATTACTCCCGCCCAACTCCAGCCAACAGCGAATATTGGAGAAAGGCGGTTCAGGCCAGACTCACTCCTGAAATCAAATGGAAATGAGATTTCCGGAGGGAGGGTTTACCAGGCTACTTTTGGAGCTCATTTAGCCTCCCCCCTAGCCCCCATGTGTGACCTCACCCATCACTGTAGCTCAGGACTCAGTCACAAACAAAGTAAGTGTTACCAATATCTAGGACTTGGGGTCCAACCTGGTCTCTGAACATGATGGAGATGATCTACCTCCCACATGGGCAACTGGCGGCCCGGGGGTTACATGCGGCCCCCACCTTCACTTAATGCGGCCCGCAGGTTAATATCAGAATACTGATATATTATTGATTTCAGCTGTTTACCATTCCAAACATGCAAACATGACCCGCTTTAATTATTTCAGTCTATATTAGTAGCTTAATGACTGGTATTACAATTCTATTGTCTTTATGTCCAATGTATTCGTATTTAAGTTCATAAAGTTGACATAAGTATAACTAAATGCATTTGAAATTAAATAAAAATGTTACTTTTCAGGATTCCAATTGAAAAATAGGAAAAAAAGCAGCAGAAATAGCAGATCTACAAGCTCAAAACGATACTTGTAGATCAGAAAAAAAAAATCAGCTATTTTTGCTACTTTTGTGTGACATAGAATGGTGAAGTACGGCATTAATTTACGAAAAAAGTTAAAATACGGAGATAAGACGTGTCTACCCGACAGTATACGCAATGTGGCCCTCTGGAGTGAGTGTGAAAATATAGTGGCCCTCTCCATCATCAAAGTTGCATCACCCCTGATCTACCTGGTCTCTGAACATGTTGGAGATGATCTACCTGGTCTCTGAACATGAGGGAGATGATCTCCAGGACGTGCATGCTCCACTGCTGTTCGCTCTGCGCCGACGCCACGAACTTGATGAGGTCGTCGAAGCCGCTCATGTGGAAGGCCCACAGCAGCTTGTCATGGATGCTGGCGTCATCGTCCACGTTCTGGAGAACATACCCGACGCCAGAGGAGACACCAGAGGAAGGAAGGAGACAAGAATCAGAAGACAAGGTTCCAACTAGTCTCCTCCTAGTCTGTCAAGAAAGACTGCTGACTCACACAAAATGCTTCTGTGCAACGGGAGCGATGAAAAAAATAAACTACAGCGGATGTAGTGTCCGCCCCCCCCCCCCCCCACTTCTGTACTGTAAATCAAATTAGAAGACAGATATCTAGCTTGCTGCTTAGCAGAAATGGAAAGCCAAAAATATATTTTAAAGAACAGAATTTTACTGTGTAACTTTGGGATCGTTGCCTAAAACTCCTACCTTCTCCTCATAAGGGTTAGCAGGAACGTGGAGAATATTCCTGACCAGCAGAAGAATCCTCTCTATCAGCAGGCTGTCTTCTTCTTCTCTCTGCTCCCAGTCCTTGGGAGACGAGAGAGAGAGAGAGAGACACTCATAAATTAACACATATAAGTATATATATTAATCAGTGAAAACAGGGAACAAATAACTTAAGAAAGATTTTAAAAACAGTATGTCCACACTTACCAGTTGTAGAAGGTTGTACAATGTTTCACTGAAAACCGCAAACACCTTCTCACTGGCAAAGGCCTACAAAGAATAAGAAACGATTAAGTCAACTGCAATTATGTAAATTGCAAAATACACCAATTAACATAAGATTACACACTACTCCATCATGGCATTAATAGTGTAAAAAAACGGCCCCTTTTTGTGCTTATAACTGTTGCCAATAAAGTGTTCTCTTCTATTAAATAATAAGTATCACAGTGTTGTTCCTGTACATGTATGAATTGCGTTGCAAAAGGTGATGTCAGAATCCATACCTCTTTGTAGGCCTGTAGGAAACACTCCACCTGTAAGAAGTGATGTCTGAACACCGGGTCGTCTGGGATTTTTCCAAAGCAAAGGAGAGCCGGCTGGGTCAGGTTGACCATGAGTCTGTAATACCAGAGAAGAAGAAAGTGATTAGGGATGCACCGATGTGACATTTCCGGCCGATACCGATAACCGATGATGTCAACAACCTATATTTACCAACGTCGATATTATCTGTATAAAAACAAGTTCAAGTGTTGTCCATTCCAAAAAAGGCGTATCAATACTGAATTTGAAAAAGCAAAGCCTCTTTATTCCAAAACTAGGGATGCATTGCACCATAACAATTGACAATTGTGCCCACACCCACATCCCAACATAGGGGAGTATTTTTATTTAAAAATGTTCCAACTTGTTGAACCTTTTGAAAGCTTCTCCAGAAAACACTGAATCTGCAGCCTTCATCATCACAAAAGGCTTTTTCAGTTTCATAATGCAAACCTTAAATAAATTATATATTTTTTAGAAATTTAAAAAAACAAATTGACTAAAACCAATATATTATTTTGATAATTTGACAATATTATATTGATATCGGTTCGATGCCGATATTGCATTTTAAGGCCAACATCGGCTGACCGATTAATCGTGCAGTAGCGATTAGAACTATTGTGTCTGTACTAGAGCCTGAGTGACAAATGCCAAATTCCTGACTGCACGTTCCAAGTCCATGGCGTCACCAACAAGGTGGAGCGTCTACCTCAGGTGTCTTCAACGTTTTCAGGCCAAGGACCCCCTAGCTGAGAGAGAGATGAAGCAGGGACCCCCTCTATATTGTATAAAATTGTGTTTCAGATCAAACTTATTTTTAGCGGTGCCAACCGCTCTATATCTGACTTTGTCTGTGTGTCCGTGTGTCCGGGTGTCCGTGTGTCTGTCCGGGTGTCCTCTGTATTCTTATTGGCTGGGCTATAAACAAATATTGATGACAACATCAATACGGGGCTCATCAAAGGCAGCGCTTCCTTCACACAGGGTGTGATTTATTTTACTTGGTCTGCTCTTTTTTCCCTCTACACCTATACCTCTTTGCCAATAATAGCAGATCTACAAGCTCACAACGCGAGGCGTTGAGAGCTTGTAGATCGGCTATTTTTGGCTAAAGTTCTCCTCAGAAAAGGGATGCTAGGGTTCAAGTGGTTAACGTAAAAAAAAAGAAATATCACACAAAGATTAGGCGGACCCCCTGCAGTAACTCTGAGGACCCCCTAGGGGTCCTGGACCCCCTGTTGAAGACCCCTGGTCTACCTGATGCAGGCATCAAACAGAGGTTTGTTCTCCGAGTGCTGCGTGATGATGGGCAGAAGGTCGTTCTGGAGGATCTGCCCCGCTCCCAGCTGCTGACGGATGTCGCGCGTGTCGTCCTCATGGCGTAGGTATCGAATCAAGTCTTTCACACTCTCTGGAAGAACATGGAGGAGACCGAGGGAGAGAAAAGGATCAGAGAAAATAGAGGAGGACACGCACGTGAAATGTCCTCGTCTGCTCTGAAAGAAAGCTGCCGCAATCCGTCAGTCTTGAGAGACCAACTCCTTGTTTTGTTTTTTTCTAAATGTTTATCCCACGATTTTGTAACCCATTTTTCACCCCAGTGCCAATGGACCCTTCGCTAAGCCCCACCCACCCCACTCTGTGACTGGTGGTGCGGAGTTAGTCACACCCAGGCCTGGCAGCGCCTGGCAAACTTTGCTTCTCACCCATTGACTTGCATGTTAAATGACGGCTTTTCCCCTTAAAAATAATCGATCATTTCAGCAGCAAGAGCTTCAAAATCTCTTCTAAATCTAGTCAACAAGGCCTGCAGTAGGCTATGCACTGGACAAATGTGCATGACATTATTTCAATGAACTAAAAACACGGGAAATGTTAGAGGGAGTAATAGCCATGGATACACGACGGTCGACTGTCTCGAAAGTGCAAACACCAGGTTGAAGTTCATCCATGACGGATGAACTTCAACCTGGTGTTTGCACTTTCTCCATTTACGGCCCGTACATCTACAGAAAAGTTCATATTTCAAATATAAAGTGCTTATCCCATGGCCACGGATGTTACATTTATGTACGGCTTCTCAAAAGTACCCGTATCATCCGTATTGTTCAATAAAAAGCATTTTAATCTGATCGGTGGCCATTTTCTCCATATGCGTTCAACTAAGCGACCCTATCGGTTGGTAGGTGTATTGCACTCTGATACATTATAACTCTATGAGAAAATGGCCGCCGATCGGATTAAAATGCTTTTTATTGAACAACACAGAATATACGGGTACTTTTGAGAGTCCCGTGCATAATTTTAACATCCGTGGCCATAGCATAAGCAATTTATATTTGAAATCTGAACGTTTATATAGATGTACGGACCGTAAATGGAGAAAGTACAAACACCAGGTTGAAGTTGATCCATGACTGTAACAGGAGTTTTCATGTACCGCAGGGTAAGACTACAGTAGCAGTTAATAAATAGACGAACAAATGAATGAATATACTTTAACGTGCAGAATTCGAAACAGGCAGCGCTGGGATTCTGAATTGTGTTACGATTACGGTGATTAGTATCATTGACACCACCTGGGCGAGTGAGTCGTGTAATACTTTCCCAACGTTAAGCTGTGTTCAACAACACAGGCACAGCCATAGCCTTCCAGTTGAAGCGCAGATTTCAGCTTGGGAAAAGAACCCTCCAGTTGTGGGTAAGTGGAATCTGTTGCTGGTTCATAGTCACCATTGCGTTATCGTGGTATTCCTGTTCTTGCTATTATGTTGCAAATGATTGTGTGTGTGTGCCTGTGCGGGCGAAATAACATTGACAGCTATTAGTCCAGGGGCCAACACTGATATTTTCACAAATTGGTACCACCTGAGGTGGCCATAAAGTTTTTGTATTTTTGTATTCCTACATGTCTCTAGTTTATATTTTGGTATGATACATTTTCCAAGTCAGTAGCTTAATGGCAGTTATCACTACCTACCGGCTAATGTATCCGGTAGGAGACACAAAGTAGAATATTTGTGTCTCCTACCGGAAATACATGAGGGCATCAAATTATTGCGACAAAAAAACAAAATATATCCATGTATTCAAGGCTTCATGGGGTGTGCAATTGATAACTTCTCAGATTTTTGGTGTTGACAAAAAGACTGCTTTCCATAAGCTTGTAAAAGTTTCGGTCCTTCGGTCTAGGGTGGTCATAGCTGAATGGGTAGAGAGTCCCCCTGGGAAACGAGGAAAGGAGGAGTTCACCCAAAAAATGTTTATTTTCTGTCAATTGCACACCCCATGAAGCCTTGAATACATGGATATATTTTATTTTTTGTCGCAATAATTTGATGCCCGGGTGTATTTCCGGTAGGAGACACAAAGATTCTACTTTGTGTCTCCTACCAGATACATTAGCCGGTTTAGAGTGATTACTGTCATTAAGCTACTGAATTGGAAGATGTATCATACCAAAATATAAACTAGAGACATGTAGGAATACAAAAATACCAAAAATGTACGGCCACTTTAGGTGGTACCAAAATCTGCCTTGGCCCCTGGACTATATGGCAGGTGACGAAAGTTTGCCAGACCTGTGCCAGGCTAACAACGGTTGCTAAGCTGGCATTGGACAATCGCTTTTGGGGTGGGGTTTAGCGAAGGGTCCATTGCCCAGGCTTGCAATCCTGGGCGCTACTCTCCCTCTGCCAGCCTGGGGAGAGCCCCGAACTGATCTCATGCTTCCTTCAATGCATGAGGAGTGAGCAGGCTGCTTCTTATCACCTGACAGGGGGGGAAGTTTCCCCCGGTTGGACGTAGTGCCAGACCAGGGGGAGGCAGTATAGAGACCAGGATTACTGCAATATTTTTTGTGAGGGTACCTCCACACAGAAAGGCCTTCTCGCCAACCCCACCTAGGGTATGGGCATTGATGACGCAGAGGAGAGAACACGCCCACAGCGTCCCCGGCGGGAATCCAACCCAGGACCTTCCAGCTGTGAGGTGACAGCGCTACCCCCCCCCCCCTCCGTAACTAACTCCTTGTTGTCTATGGTGGTTTATTTTCGATCATGTGATGTTGATACTCACCTATGCAGTCAGGTTCAGCGTGGTATGTCTCCCCCTCCAGGTACCCCAGGGCACTACACGTTGCTAAGAGCTCACAGTTCATCATGTACTCTTCCATATATCACCAGACTACCTACAGGAAGGTAAAGGGTTAACACAGACAGTTCATTATGTACTGGTCCATATAAAAGATCAGGGGTCTTCAACGTTTTCAGGCCAAGGCAAGGACCCCCTAGCTGACAGAGAGATGAAGCAGGGACCCCCCTCTATATTGTATAAAATTGTGTTTCAGATTAAACTTTTTTTTTTAACTTGGTCTGCTCTTTTTTCCCTCTACACCTATACCACTTTGCCAAAAAAATAGCCGATCTACAAGCTCACAACGCCTCGCAGCGCGAGGCGTTGTGAGCTTGTAGATCGGCTATTTTTGGCTAAAGTTCTCCTCAGAAAAGGGATGCTAGGGTTCAAGTGGATAACATAAAAAAAAAAGTCACACAAAGATTTGGAGGACCCCTGGCATAGATACCATTAGGCCCATTTTGAACGTCTCCCTCCGCTATAGACGGGTTTCATGTTTGTAAACATTGAGAGGATATGACCGCGCAGAGGAGGGGGTAAGCCTATGGGTGCGTTTGGAAATTACGCACCGGAGCACACTCGCCTATTAGTTTGTATTGGCCAGTGCGCTCACTGCCGCTCAGGGCTGTATTTTCGAACGCGCCTTTCCCCCAGGCATGCGCAGATTGCGCATTCTGCTCTGTGATGACGTCGCGCGGAAATCCGTCTATATATCTCCGAGATGAGGTCCCACTGTAGCGGGTACCGGCAGAGTACAGAGTGAGAATCACCTTTTTGGCCACAAAAAGGTCACAACGCCTCGCGCTGCACCTATACCTCTTTGGCAAAGAGGTATAGGTGTAGAGGAAAAAAACTGTTTAATCTGCAGCACAATTTTATACAATATAGAACATCGCTCTCTCGGCTGGGGGGGTCCTTGGCCTGAAAGCATTGAAGACCCGTGCCCTAGGGGTCCCGGGACCCCCTGTTGAAGACCCCTGCGTATTCAGAGGTCATTTCAATGTAGGGGAGGTAGTGATTATCATTGTCCCCCCCACATCCACTGAACTTTAACTCTGTCAATCTCACAGATTCTCCCAAATGAATACAGTACTGTTGTTTTATATCTGCATACATAGTGTCAGGAGGAACATAAACAACCATTATATTCCATCAAAACCTTTATACAACAAGTGACTCTGTGGTATTACATTCATATCTTATTGTTTCAGATACACATGTTTACATTATTGGTGGTGGAGATGTTAACTGTAAAGTAAAGTAACTAAGTACATTTCCTCAAGTACTGTACTTATGTACACTTTTGCTATTTTCAAATGATTTTTATACATTTTGAAACCTGAAATGGGACTTTCTGAAGGAGTACTTTTTACTTTTGGTACTTTAAGTACAATTTGAAGTACATTTTAAATTCTTGACTTAATTACTTGAAACAGAGTATTTCTACATTGCATGTGAGTACTTTTCCCACCACTGTTACGTAATCAAGCACAGCAACTCTGTAGCACACTAACTAGGTCATCCTTTGTGCTACATTATAGCCAGATCAGATGATATTAGACAATGAAGATCTGTTTTCACATACGAAACATGATCATTCATTCACAGCGACTTCAAGTGAAAGTTAATACCTTTAATCCATTTCTGTTTTTATCTATGCCTGTTGGTCGCTGTAGAGTTAGCTCTGGTCTAGCCCTGAAACGTGACTGTCATGTCATGACAGTCATGGCGCTACTTGTTCCTGGTTTTTGACATTTCTCCATTTACAACCCGTACATCTACATAAACGTTAAGATTTCAAATATAAAGTGCTGACCCTGCGGCCACGAATGTAACAAGTTGAACCGCCCGGGTCTAAGTACCCATATCTTCCGTATTGTTCAATAAAAAGCATTCTACTCCTATCGGCGGTCATTTTTTTCATAGTTATAATGTATCAGAGTGCAGTACACCTCCCAACCGATGGGGTCGCGTAGTTGAAAGCATATGGAGAACATTTTGAGAAAATGGCCATCGATCGGATAAAAATGCTTTTTATTGAATAACACGGAAGATACGGGTACTTAAGACACGGGCGTTTTAACTTCTAACATCCATGGCCGTGTCGTCAGCACTTTATATTTGAAATCTGAACGTTTATGTAGATGTACGGGTTGTAAATGTAAAACAAAAAAACAAAAAAAACAGGAAGTAGCGCCATGACGCTTGTTTTGTGACAGATGAGCGTCATGTGAACCATGGCTAGCTCTGGTCCACAGCGCTGGCGAGTTCATAGACAGAAACCTCCACTACCGTGTGAGGTCTCCAACTGTAGTTTAAAAATAAAGAAAACTATTTCACTTCTCACCGAAACAAATGCAGTTTTATCATTTTGAAATGCCATTCTCGTTGGTGGGAAACGTCTCAGGACCCCACTTTTTGTGTAAAATCCACTTTTGTGGCATAAAATAAAATAATGTCCGCCAGACGGAAAATGTTGTATATACTCAACATGCGCCCCCTACAGATCTGGTCAATGGTATTTTTATATTGACCAGATCTGTAGAGGGCGCAGTGGAGCAAAATACTATACTTCCCGTCTGGTGGACATATTTTATTTTCTGCCCAAAAACTATATTATACAGAGAAGGTGGGGACCTGAGACAATGCCCACCATGGATAATAGTCTTTCAACAACACAAAACAGCCTTTGTTTTGATGAGTAGCGAAATAGTTTTCTTTATTTTTCACTACAGCTGGAGACCTCTCACGGTAGTTGAGGTTTCTGTCTACGGGAATAAGACTGCTACTAACAGAGCGATAGAGAGAAGTCACTACACATCGACTCTAGTCTTTGGTGAAATAAGTAACGCAGTATTAACCATATAAGGTATTTATTAACTCACCACATCAAGCATCTGTAGCCACAACGTAACGATGGCTGATCATCGCGAGACAGTTATTTATAATAACGATGTGATAGCTGTCATTTACACTAGTTTTACTTTAACATTCAATCCAAAGTCCCGCCACAACCACTCTATTGCAAGTACATGACAACATCCAAATAATGCCATCGCCCGGAGGGACGGGTAACGCTGTGATTGGCTGGTTGGGTTGTCAAGCAACCTGCCAACGCGGGGAAACCATTGGGGAAACAAGTCTTTTTTCTCTGTGAAATATCTACACACAGTGGACGTGGTTGTAAATAAATAAACTAGTTAATATCTGAGCTTTCCCACTCCAATCATCATGGCTTCAAAGTATGAACATGAACAATGATAATATTTAAAAAATGTTCTGTCCACAGAACACGCCTACTTCATTCGTGTCATCGGTTGCCTGGCAGCGAGAACTAACCAATTACAGTACGATCATACTTCCGGGCGATGGGATTGACTCTCTGTCATGAAAGTTGGTTTCCTCCTCCTTCCGGATGTAGATGATGTTTGAAGGCTCAACCTTAATACGCCACAGGCTTTACATTGCTTTAAATTAGGGTCAGTGATATTATTTTTGTTTAAAACAAAATTGTTTTAGTTAAAAGGTTAAAATCATTATTTTCTGACTGTAATCATTGCTTATAGTTGAGTGCTAGTTCAGTCACAGGACTCTCTATGTCTCTCCAGCTCTTTAATAAACAGCAAATACTTTTTCAGGTAGGTGACAACATTTCAGCCAATCAGGAGAGAGTAGGCCAACTAATTTATCAGCTTCATTTTTAGTGATCAGTTCCATTTTGTTCTGCTCATTTCTTTGTGTCATCACTTCCAATTTCACTTGTTTAATCTGTATCTTGACTGAGTTCTCTATCCTGATCCTGATAGGATAAAATTGGTATTAATTGGTTTAATTAAGAGCTGGAGAGACATGGAGACTCCTACTGAACAAACACTCTATAGCAATGAGTACTATCAGAATATAGAGCTATTTAACACTTATTTTAGCCAAAGAAAATCACTTACACTACATTTAAAAGATGGCCTAAAAAAGAAAGAAATGATGCAGACAAAATGGCATGTTTCCGCTCCAATTAACTTTTATTTGTGTTGACACATTCTTTTCTCTAGTATGGATGCTAGATCTACAACATCATCGCAAAGCACATTTCTTCCTGTGATTATTGTGTTTCACTGAAAACGCTGAGCAGGCCGACGTCACCATTCACAGTGTGGCAAATAACCAATCAATTATTCAATCAATCATTCGGTCTCAAATAACCATTACCAATCAGTCTTAAATAACCATTACCAATCAAACCATCAATCAATCTCAAATAACCATTATCCATCACCATCAGTCAGTTTTAAATAACAATCAGTCTTTTTTTTGGGTGGTTTCCGTAATAAATAATGAAGAGTAAAGCTACTGACTACAGAGGTAACTGTCTTCACACCAACACCCAATGACTCCCAAAACCCTGTTGTTACAAAGTATTTTAGCTGTCTAATCTATCTTCAGATTGTTTATGCTATAAAACAGTATAAGGAATTGCACTGTAAATCAAGGCCTCAAGTGGTATGTATATATTAGTAAAGATGTTTTGCTTGTTAGCCCTAAAGGCGGTGACACAGCTCTGTTCATAAGCTGTTTCAGCAGTAATTAGTATTTTTAAATAGCACCAAAGTGACGCTATCTATTTTTTTGTTTTGTTTGTTTATTAGTGTTTTTTTATATATTGCACCTGCATTTGACAATGATACAGATAACTAGCAAAATGAGGGATATGTAGCTTTGAACTTTGTTTTCTTCAAATCATTTGTTTCTCATTTAATATTTTTGTGTATTCTTTATTGTAATTTTTAATTATTGTTGTATGTTGTTGTTGTTTGTTCCATCTAGTCATCATCCCTGTCATGGTCGTGGTCCTTCTTCTCCTGACGTGAGTCCCTCTCCTTCTCCCTGCTGGACTCCTTGACCACCTGGTGAGGAACCAACAGTCAGCGGTGGAAAGTAACTAAGTACATTTACTCAAGTACTGTACTTAAGTACAAATTTTAGGTACTTTTACTTGAGTATTCTCAATTTTCAATACTTTTACTTCTACTCCACATACGTCTCTGATTTTTATTACTAAACATACATTAACCACTTTAAGGTCTATATATATATATATATATATATATTTTGGCTATTTGAAAATAATATTTCCACAGTTGCATGTATTCCAAACAATAATGGACTAATTACTTAATTGATTAATTCATATCCCTGGTCAATGAGCCTTATATGCCTTAATGCATTATAATTGCCCTCTATACTGTAACTAAAATGAAAAACACCTTAAATATTGTATTACTAGTTCATCTTTTACTCAAGCTGATGATGTACTTTGTCCATGAGCAATTCTATGGAATGAATGTGCTAATAAAACCTATTTAAAATATTGTGTTGATGTTCATATTAACATTTTTTTTATTAGCACATGCATTCCATAGGGCTGGACCACACATGGACAAATGAAATCATGAACTTGCAACTTACTTGAGTAAAATAATATTATAAATAATAATATTACTTGACTAAAATAAATAAAATGTTGAAGTTGTTTTTAAATAAACATTTTAGTTATAGAGGGCAATTATAATGTATTATTAAGGCATAAAAGGCTTATTATAACCAGGGGATCCTGGACTTGTGTCCTCGACATCACATGACTCTACCTCTCCGTCACGCATCTCCACGGTCTTGATCACCACGTTCTTCTTGCTAGGGGTGTCGGGGGTCTTCTTAGGATTGTCGGATTGCTCATAGTCTGTGAAGGGTTAAAAAAATACACATTTAAGGCCTGTTGGAAATGGTCGAATTCAAGTTAAATGTGTCTTTAATTCATACTTTATGTAGGTCTGAAAACACCTTTATGGCTTTTGGTTTTGAAATCGAAAGGCAAAGCTTATATTTTAATGTTTTTTTCTAATAATGTGTGATGATGCAGAAAAAGAGTCATAGATTACCCCGGTGGTCCATGTGGTTGCTCATGCCATAATTTTGCATAGGGACAGTAATCCTGTGAAAAATATGAGAGTTTGGTGTTATTAACCCTAGAACACTAACAATGAAAATAGTTACACCATCACGCCATTACACGGGTACAACATGGGTATGTTGTACCCGTGTAATAAATTCCATAAAAAATACATCTCATCAAAATATATTAAAGTACAACAATACAATACATAAATAAATTGAGGTACTCTTCTTTAATATTTCAACATGAAATTTCACAAAAAAAACTAAAAACAGATCAGAATCATGGGGGGACCCTATAAAAAGCAGCAAAATCGGTGAAGAATGTGGGTATTGTTAAAGAAATATTTTTAAAAAAAGAGATTATGGAGCTTCGAACCCATTCCTGGGACATGTGAGTCTTGTCCAGTGAAGGAACAGTCTAATTGCATCAGCTGACCATTGTGGATCATCAGCTGACCAAATATGGGATTTATTTTTACCCTCTATCACTAACGTTGGGTGAAATTCACCCAAAGACCTGCCTGAAGAAAAAAACAGGGATGGAGGCAGGGAAACAAACCTACCTTCTATGACGTCAGTGAGCATCCTGAAGGACATCAGACATCAGCAACATTATGAAAATGGTTAATGTTCTAGGGTTAAAATAATCATATTTAAACTGAGGGACCCCCAAAATAATCATATTTGATCTTGGGACCCCCCCCCCACCCTGATAAGCACTTGAAATAGGAGTAGAGGCATTCAATATTTAGTTTGACTCCGTTCCACAGATAAATATTGTGAGAATACTAGATCTACAAGGCGTTGTGAGCTTGTAGATCTCCTATTTTCACAATTTTTGCCTCTTTCTTATAGTATTTGACAATTTGGCCAATGTCTGACCAGTTTTTATAGTATTAGTATAGTCTCTCTCATCTCACCTGCTCTCCTCTCCCTCCAGCAGCTTGCGGTAGGTGGCGATCTCGATGTCCAGGGCCATCTTGACGTTGAGGAGGTCCTGGTACTCGCGGAGGTGGCGGCTCATCTCGTCCTTCAGGTGGCGGATCTCCTCCTCCAGGCGGGACACGTTGTCCTGGTAGTTGCCCGCCTCGTGGTTGAACTGGTCCTCCATGTCGCGCATCTGCCTCATCAGAGCCTCGTTCTGGAACCAATGCACACAGAGAAGGTCACACCTTGTACAATGATGGTGTTTCTTTACTGTAAGTAAACACACAGTCGTGGAAAAAGTACTAAAATTTTTTACTTAAGTTAAAGTATCAATACCACAATGTAGAAATACTCTGGTAAAAGTCAAGTACAAAAGTATTGGTATCAAAATATACTTAAAGTACAAAAGTAAAAGTACTCATTATGTAGAATGTCCCAGTTTTCAAATGTATAAAATGTATACAAATGTTTTGAAAGTAGCAGATCTACAAGCTCACAATGCGTCGCATGGCGACGCATTGTGAGCTTGTAGATCGGCTACTTTCAAATGGCCGAAATGTATATAGGGCTGAAGTGGTTACTGTATGTTTTGTAATGATAATCAAAATCTACAAAGTGACTAATAACTAAAATGTTCAAATAATTGTAATGGAGTAAAAGTACAATATTTGCCTCTGAGATGTAGTGGATTAGAAGTAAAATTATTACGAATTGGAAATTCTCAAGTAAAGTAAAAATACCTCAAAATTGTACTCAAGTACAGTACTTGAGTAAATGTACTTAGTTACTTTACACCACTGGCTGTACCCGAAGGCAGCATTCAAGAGAATTGCCTTTAACAAACTCTCCTGAACTCCTGAATGCAGCATTTTATGTCCAAAGAATGCCCTCTGTGTAAAAATCTATGATGTACGGCCACGTCTCCAGCAAAGGCTTGATTATACTCGTGTCACGCATCGAAAATAGCCGATCTACAAGCTCACAACGCATCACAGCGGGACACATTGTGAGCTTTGTAGATCGGCTATTTTTGGTCTAGAGATGTCAAACTAAATTCCAGCCAAAAGTGACCTTTTTTGAAATTTCAGCCCCTGCCCCTCTAACACTAACTCTCTGCACATCCCAGGTTATCCTAATCAAGGGCGCCGAAACCGTGGGTGCCCGGGGGCTAAAGCACCCACTGTGGGTGAGGAGCACCCACTGGGTGCTGGTCAAAAAAAATAAAAAAAATATTTTTTTTAAAAATATTTTTCAAAATCAGATCGCCTGGTTCAGATCGCCACTGAACAACCGAATTAACCGAAATAAAGTTACAAAACCCCCCCAAAAAAGTAAATTAACCGACCAAAACCCAATTTTTTTTTCGCGCACGCGCGCCTTGTTGGGCACCCGCTAGAGCTTATAAATATCGGCGCCCCTGATCCTAATGAAGTGACAGGGTGGTCTTCTCACCGTGTTCTTCAGTGCTTCAACCTCACAGCTGAGGGCCTGGATCTGCCTCCTCTGGTCGTTGGAATCCTGCTTGGCCTGCCTCATGGCGTCGTTGTTACGCTTAGCGGAGTCCGTCAAGTCAGCCATCTGCAGGAAGGATAGAACAAGGTACGGTATGAAGTTTATTCATAAAATGCATTTAACCCATTAAGACCTGAAGCCGATTCTACATGTCTCCTAAATCCCAACAGTTTTCTGAAAAACGTATGTTTCTATATCAGTGGTGCTCAATCTTTTTCATGTCAAGGACCCCCAAAATTATATGTATTTGGCCGCGGACCCCCATCAAAATATTTTGTTCCAGGGACCCCCCAGAAGCAAAGATTTGAGTTAAAAATGTTCGCTTTCAAAATATATATATTCAGAAGATTTGCACACATTTTCACGTTTTTTCAAAAATAGCAGATCTACAAGCTCGTAGCGCGGCACTCGGTGCCGCGCTATGAGCTTGTATATCTGCTATTTTTGAATAGCCCAAAATGTAAAATAATGCTTTTTAGCTCAAATCTAAAAATGACACAGTTCCAGGTCTTAATGGGTTAAAACAAGGTGCAAAGAATAATCACAACATTAATAAAAAAGTAAGTTAACTGCATGAACCCTATAGCTTCCTGATGTTATGGCGAACATTCAGCAAAAGACTACCAGATCTACAAGCTCACAACGCGTTGCATTTGCGACACATTGTGACCTTGTAGATCGGCTATTTTCGTCGATGAGAATTTGGTGTACAGGGGAAAGGTTAGGGGGGCCTAGGATAAACCGCTAGGCCATCGTCGCCCCGTTAATCACAATTATTTGCATGACAATTAAGCGCCAATTAAGCGACAATTAATGTCATAATCGTGACGGCCCTGTGTGTGTGTGTGTGCGTGTGTGTGTGTGTGTGTGTGTGTGTGTGTGTGTGTGTGTGTGTGTGTGTGTGTGTGTGTGTGTGTGTGTGTGTGTGTGTGTGTGTGTGTGTGTGTGTGTGTGTGTGTGTGTGTGCGTGTGTGTGCATCCGTTTACCTTAGACTTGTACCAGTCTTCAGACTCGGCCATGTTCTTGGAGGCGATGTTCTCGTACTGAGACCTGATGTCCCTCAGGGCAGCGGTGAGGTCAGGCATGCTGCTCTGCTGGTGGTCCATCTCCACCTTCAGCTGCTGGGTCTGGACGCTCACCTGCACGTCCTGGATCTCCTGATGATGACCACAGCACACCACAGGTTGGACACACAGTTAACACCCCACCATTCCCTACCCTCCTTCTTCAAAACCGTCATCAAAGAACACCCGTCTGCAATTTGCAACTGGTGCTAGACAAGTCTTCTAGCTCAGTGGTTCTCAAACCTTTTCATGTCAAGGACCCCCAAAATGATATGTATTTGGCCGCGGACCCCCATCTAAAAATATTTTGTTCCAGGGACCCCCAGAAGCAAAGATTTCAGTTACAAATGTTCGCTTTAAAAAATATATATTCAAAGATTTGCACACATTTTCAAGAATTTTCAAAAATAGCAGATCTACAAGCTCATAGCGCGGCACTCGGTGCCACGCTATGAGCTCCAGGGGGGGGTCCAGGGGGTCCCCAACATAGTAGTTAATATAGCGTCACAATTATTTTAACCACTTTATCCACTTATGTTAGCTATTCAAAAATATCAGATCTACAAGCTCACAGCGCGTAACTTTGTGCTCAACAGATGAGCACAAAGTTAAAGGGGAAATGGTTAAGCATTAGCCACTAGATGTCGCACTTTTACAATGCGTCTAGTTGCATAATGTTGGGCTGTTTCCTCATCATGGCTGTAACTGTAAGGCAGCAATCAATGTGATTTGCATACAGTAACATGATGGCTCCCTTATACAATTATATTTAGGGGGAAGAAATACCTTACCCAATGAAAACACGTGGATAATATGGCGCCCATCAGTTAACGGCTTAATCATTCTGGAGCTTTTAAATGATTAAAATGTGTATTCTATTCCACAATCATTTGGGGAAAAGCTAAACTTTTATTCCACACTGTTTTAAAAGTCTATGGGTGTATTATTTACTTTTTATTATTAATTTTCATAAAAATGTTATCTCTATACCCTTTAAGGTGCAGCACTTACCTCATCATGGAGCTTCTTCAGGAACTCAATCTCATCCATCAGAGACTCTATCTTCCTCTCCAGCTCCAAGCGGGACAAGGTGGCATCATCCACGTCCTACAGGTTAGGTGGGACAAGGTGTTGTTTTTCAATTACTAACAGAGATTTACTGTATATTCAGTAGGATTTATTCAGGTACTTTATGTGATGGTCTCATGTTTCCTCTGTGAGAGTAACTATATGCATTAATACTTGTGAAACCAGACACCCAATTGAAGTCAGATATTGTATGTCATATTATGGATTAACACAAGGTGTCACTGTTATATAAGAATATTGTCTCTGTCCTAGAAACCTCATATTATGTCCCAAACAGTTACTTTTCAGGATTCAAATTCAAAAATGGCAAAAGTAGCAGATCTGCTACTTTTTGATGCATTTGTGTGATGCTGTATTATGATCAAGTAGGACGTTAATTTACGAGAAGAAGTAAATTTGTGTCTTTGTGAGTAAGACTGGGTGTGACAGAGAACTAACTGCTATAATAATTAATTACTGGAGAAATATCAGCATCACAGCCTTATTTCAATAAAAAATAATATTTTTTTGCGATATAACAGAATAGTATGCAAATTATTTTTATTTTAATCTGCCTACTGAGTGTATAGGCAAGGTTTTAGTGTGTTTGTTTACCTTCCTGAAGGCAGTCATGTTATTCTCAGCCTCGGATCTCTTCTGACCCTCCTCATCCAGCCTGTGAGCAGAGAGACACAAACAGGGTTATGAATTACATGTTATGCATTTTCAGAGATGTACCAATTATTTATTTATTTTGACTTCCCGATTCCGATATCCACAACTTGCGTATCTGTCGATATAGAGTACCGATCCGATACCAGTGTGTCATTTAAACACATCTAGGACAGTAGTTCTCAAAGTGGGGTTCCTTGAGTATGTTGCTATGTCAGTGGTGCTCCAAATTTTCCATGTCAAGGACCACCCAAATATATTTGGCCGCGGACCCCCATCTCAAAATATGTTGTTCCAAGGATACATTTTCTCTTTAAAACATATAGGACTATTCTACGATTTGCACAGATTTTCCACGATTTAAAAAAAGAATATCTATTTTTGAATAGCCAAATAAATCTTAAAATGACACAGATGCGTTCCCGGTCTTAATGGATTAAAGCAGTGGTTCTCAAAAGTTTTTGTGCCAAGGACCCCTAAAATTATATGTAGGCCAGGGACCCCCAGAAGAGCAGATTTGTGTAAAAGTATTTTTTTTTCAAACACGTTCAATATTTTTCAAACATTTAAAAGAATTGCAGATGTACAGTACAAGCTCATAGCAGGGCACAAAGTGAGTTTGTAGATCTGCTATTTTTGAATAGCTAACATAAATGGATAAGTGGTTAAAATAATTGTGACGTTATATATTAACTACTTTGTTGGGGTACCCCCTGGAACCACTCCAAGCAAGGACCCCTGGGGGTCCCCGGACCCCACTTTGAGAACCACTACATTAAAGGGATAGTTCACCCCCAAAATGTATTTTTTATATCAATTAGTCACCCCATGGAGACTTGAATTCAGGGATATTTTTTTTGTTTTTGTCGCATTCCTGATGATGACCAGTGGTAGGCAGAGGTTCCGGTAGGACACACAAAGGAGACTCTTTGTGTCTCCTACCGGAACCGCAGAACCGGTCATCAAATTATTGGCTTAGGAATGAGACAAAAACAAAAAAAAATCATGAATTCAAGTCTCCATGGGGTGTGTAATCGATAGAAAAAAAGTCATTTTGGGGGTGAAATATCCCTTTAAAGTACAGGAGGCTGGTGGTGTGAGGGTTCCGGGGTCTTTTCCCTGACAAAGCATCATCTGGCAACAGAGCTAACAGATCAATTAGGTAATTCTGTGTTCCTCCTAAAAGGATTTGGCAGAGTGCCCGATAGGAACAGCAGCAGCTGCTCCTTCTTACCTTTCCACTGAATCTGGCTTTCACAAGTTCAACAAGGTCATTTATTTACCCACACACCCTTATCCAGGGGTCTTCAACAAGGGGTCCGGGACCCCTAGGGGGTCCTCAGAGTTACTACAGGGGGTCCGCCAAATCTTTGTGTGATTTTTCTTTTACCTTAACCACTTGAACCCTAACATCCCTTTTCTGAGGAGAACTTTGGCCAAACATAGCAGATCTACAAGCTCACAACGCCTCGCGCCGCGAAGCGTTGTGAGCTTGTAGATCTGCTATTTCTGGCCAAAGAGGTATAGGTGTAGAGGGAAAAAAGAGCAGACCAAGTAAAAAAAAAATCTGAAACACAATTTTATATAATATAGAGGGGGGTCCCTGCTTCATCTCTCTCTCAGCTAGGGGGTCCTTGGCCTGAAAACGTTGAAGACCCCTGCCCTTATCTGTTAAAAAATCATTTTAAAAATGTGATTTTCTTTAGCCATTCTTGTTGTATTTTACAGTAAACACAGGAAAGACGAGAGACATGCAGATCCTTCAGATATGAACCAAGACACAATATATATATATGTGTGTGTGTGTGTGTGTGTGTGTGTGTGTGTGTGTGTGTGTGTGTGTGTGTGTGTGTGTGTGTGTGTGTGTGTGTGTGTGTGTGTGTGTGTGTGTGTGTGTGTGTGTGTGTGTGTGTGTGTGCCTGTGCGTGTGTATACGTAGAATATTACATCTGTGATCTTGTCATCTTGTCCCACCTGTCTGTGTCCTATGCAGCAAAAAGTATACTTATATAAGTTGGTGGCCCTCGCACCTAAGATAGCCACGTGAGCTTGAAGATCTGATTAGTTGTGCCGATATGCCAGCGTGCAACTAATTCTAAAAAGTCCTCCAAAATGCCACCCGGTAAAGGTTAAATTAACACTGTTGTTACCCTCAGAGATTAGTCATGTCCAGGGCTGGACGTTGGGACTGTCTCATCTTTTATTCATGCCGTGTGACAGGGGTCTTTTCTTAACTAATGGGGTCTCTGGCGCAGTCCCATCAGCACAGGGCAGACATCCAACACCCACCTAATGGAGTCATCGGGTCACATTGATTTCTTTCTCCCCTGCGCTGCTGCTACAAGAACAACCCACCCACCCCGCCCCTCCCCTCCCGATTGGCCGCAGCCTCCTCTTGTCCCACCCCCCCTCTCCCCCTTTCTCAAAACCCCCTACTGGTCAAAAGTAATTAAGTACATTTACTCAACTTTACTGTACTTAAGTTGGATTTTGAGATACTTGCACTTCAGGGGCAAATAGTTTTTTTTTATTCCAGTACGATTAATTCACAGCTTATGGATACGAATGCGAAACATGCATTAACTGGTAATTATCATGTATTATTGTAGGTTAAGCAGAAACATGAAGTAATTAAAAACACCCAGACCTTTACCAGCTATACTAACATTGACATTGATTCTGATTCTGATCAATGTGATTATGAACACATTCATCACGAATAATATGAACGTGAATACTTTTAACTTTTGGTACTGTAATACCAATACTTTTGTAGTTTTACTAAAAGTAATTTTTCTCCCCCTTGCAACATCACTGTTTCTATATGTAGTATTGATACTTTTACTTGAGTAAAAAAAAATACTTCTTCCACCACTGCAAACGCCCCCCACCCCTGCCCCCCCCTCTCCTCAGTGTCATCTATCTTCCTCATGTCACCTCTGTACAAATCACATCATTCTAACGCGTGTGTGTGTGTGTGTGTGTGTGTGTGTGTGTGTGTGTGTGTGTGTGTGTGTGTGTGTGTGTGTGTGTGTGTGTGTGTGTGTGTGCGTGTGCGTGCGCATGTGCGTGTGCCTGTGTGTGTGTATGTGACAGAGAGAGAGATAAAGAGGTATGGTATGTGCGAGACAGAGATAAGATCATGTGACTTTCAACACGTTTAATACAAGGAGGACTTGAACGCCGTCATGCCTCTTCGCCGCTGTGTGTGTCCACCACCCTGCACAATGTGCCACACCCTGCCCCGCCCTTCCTTCACTGCTGGACAGCAGTGGCGATGCACACGCCCAGCGGTCTACCCCCCCGATACCCCCCCCCCACCCCTACTAAACCCACATCACGTACAGTACATCAGTCCACCAGCGCACAGCGGTGTAAATCAAAGGGGAATAAAAGTCACTTTGTAACCAAACTCGTTACATCGTTTCATTCATCACTGTCCAGTCCATGAACATTACACTTTTTCTATTCTTTATCTTATCTATTGGATACTATTAGATACACTATGTTCTCAAAGTGGGATCTGTCGTGGTGTGGACCCCCCCTGAGGGGGTCTTTGATGATGGGGTTTCCAAAGGGGTCTCCCATGCAGTAAAACGAGGAACAGTTGAAACACTTATGCCCGTTTATTATTATTTGATTGTTTTGGCTATATTCGAAAAAATAGCTGATCTACAAGCTGACGTTAATGTGAGCTTGTAATGGGGGTCAATGACATTACATGAATTTGGGGGTTTCTTGGCATGAAAATGTAGAATAAAAACGTGTCCAAAACAGTTACTTTTCAGAATTTAAAATGCAAAAAGCATCAAAAGTAGCAGATCTACAAGCTCGAAACGCGTCGCTTCGCGCCGCGTTTCGAGCTTGTAGATCTGCTACTTTTGAGGCTTCGTGTGTGACGCAGTTGTAACGATCAAGTAGGGCGTTCATTTACGAAAAAACACAATAGGAGATAGGAGATAGGAGATTTCTGCCCCGACACCAACGATATGATTTTTTTCCATCCACACCGGTATTTATTTTCTTTCTTTCTTTCTTTCTCTTTCTTTCTTATTATTTTTTTCTATATATAGATATTTTTTCTTTTTTTTTAAATTATTATTATTATTATTTTTTATTATTACTTTCTTTCTTTCTTTTATTTCTGACTAGGCATTTATTTTCTATATCATCCACACCCACCCACACACACACACACACTGCAGTACCAACCTCTGCCTGAGCGTGTTGACGTCCTCGGCCAGGTTGTCCCGCTCCACCTGGTACTGGTCCCTCTCCTTGCCCACTTGCTCCACCTGCTGCCTCAGCTCCCTCAGCTCCTCCTGGAACAGCTCGGTGGCGCGGTTGGGCTGGCCGGCCTGCTGCTGGCCCTTGAACTGGTTGAGCTCGGTCTGCAGGCCGCTGTTCTGGTTCTCCAGGTAGCGCACCTTCTCGATGAAGGAGGCGAAGCGGTCGTTAAGGTCCTGCAGCTCGGCCTTCTCGTTGCTGCGCGTCGCCCGGAACTCCTGGTTGACCGCCTCGGCCAGCGTGAAGTCCACCTTCTCGTAGGAGAGGCGGGGGGCCTGGTGCATCATCATGGGCCCCATGCCGCCGGCCTGCATCATGGCGCCGGAGCGCAGGGGCCGCTGGTGCTGGTTGTAGGCGGCGGAGCGCGACGAGGACAGCGCGGGCGACATGGAGCGGCCGTAGCGCGCCCCGGGCATGCGGGAGTGCACGCCGCCGGGGGAGTAGGAGGAGGACATGCTGTTGGGACTCCCGAAGGTGCGGCGGTAGGAGGTGGAGGAGGTGCTGCGTTGGCCTGAAGGATGGCTCATGGTTGGATATTTACCCGTTTGGTTTTTAGTTTCTCTTGCTCTTGGTCTCTGATGATCTCTGATCTCTATCCTCTTCCCTTCCTTTCAGGAGGAGCTTGTGGATGAGCTGCTGGAAGCTGTTGATGTTGTGGAAGGTGTGGAAGCAACAGGACGTCCGACTGAGGAGCGGCCGGGGTATTTATACACAAACCAGCTGGACATCTCCTCCCTCCTCCCCTCTCCTGCAACACCCACCCCCTCCCTCCCTCCCTCCCTCACATCCGCCCATCTTTTTTCTCCACACCCTCAACCCTCTCCATCAGTCTCTCTCCTCAGCACCCATGAACATTAGGCCACACCCTGTTCTCCTCCTAGGACAAGCCCCTCCCTCTCTGCTGTGCTTCCGCCCCCCCCCCCCCCCCCCCTCCTGGGTCTCGGGCCATGTTCCAGCCATGCTTTTATCCATGATAGCACGTGGCAACGGGCCAACCTGACTTCCAGCAATTACTGCGTCAATAACTAAAGATTGCCACAGCTGCACATACACCCCCCCACGGGCCCCCCCCCCCCCCGCAGGCCCCCCGCACCACTCCACTCCCCACCGTCCGCCACTGATTTATGATCAAATTGATGCGGCAACAATCTCTCCTCCTCCTCCTCGCTCATTCTCCGCTTTTCTACCCGCTAGGCTAGACGTATACGGTCACCTCTTTCTCTACAGTATAACGATGCCCTTCAGAGTGTCTCTGCTCTGCTTGTTCTCTTAACCCATGAAGACCGGGAACGCATCTGTCTGTGTCATTTTGAGATGTCTTTGGGCTATTCAAAAATAGCAGATCTACAAGTTCATAACGCGGCACCAAGTGCCGCGTTATGAACTTGTAGATCTGCTATTTTTGGGAAAAATCTTGAAAATGTGTAAAAATCTTTGAATATATATATTTTTCAAAGCGAACATTTGTAACTGTTAAATGTCTCAACAAATGTCTTCATTTTTATGAAAAACTATTGTTGCTATAATCAGTGGTGCTCAACCTTTTTCATTAAGGACACCCAAAATTATATACATGCATTTGTGCGCCGGACCCCCATCTCAAAACGTTTTTTTCCGGGGACCCCCAGAAGCAAAGATTTGAGTTGAAAATGTTCGCTTCAAAAAATATATATATTCAAAGATTTTTCAAAATATTTCGAAAATAGCAGATCTACAGGCTTGCAGTGCGGCACGAAGTGACACGCTGTGAGCTTGTATATCTGCTATTTTTGAATAGCCAAGTATTAAAATAATGGTGGTTAAAAATGTATAACACAGATGCTTTCCTGGTTTTAATGGGTTAAATGTCCTTGATGTCACCAGACATCTTGCAGTGGTTCTCTCTCTGAACTATATTTTTTCTTAAAGCCTGATTTGCATCACATCACGCGTACACCAATAAATCTACCCCCCTCCCTCCCTCCCTCCCTCCTCCCCCCTCCACCTCTCCTCTCTCTCTGTCTCCTTTCTGTGTAATGTGATACTGTATTGATGTTCTGAAGAGGCAGGGGAGAACTGCCATGACTCTGCAGTTATTCGATCCACGCCCCGCATGCAGCTCCTGTGTGCGACTATATGATCCACTACACATCCACAAACCTGTGTTTTCTGGTTGTGTGACATTAACCCAGCCCAGCCTATTCATGCATCTGATCACTAGAAAAGGACATGTTCACATGTTCACAACATGGTTTAAATATAAAAGTTTAGTCACCATTGAACACGACTAAAGAGTAAAGAGTTCTGTTTTGTTTGTGATGTACATGGTCGTGTTTAAGTTTTTAGAGAAATAAAGGAAACATCACGATGAATGTATAATGAAGGTATAACATACATTGATTTAATGCAAATAATAAGGGAAAATACGAAAAGTTATTTTTTTCCTTTTTATTCTAATGTTTTCTCATGGAGCTCACTAGAGATAACAGGTTCTGGTTCCGTAATTGCCTGAAGCAGGAGAAAGGCTGGATACAGACAGAGATGGAAGAAGTATACTCGCATGTTTTACTTAAGTAAAAGTATCAACGCCCTATTGTAAAAGTCTGGTATTCAAAATGTACTTGAGTAAAAGTACAAAAGCACCAAAATAGGCACCAAAATATACTTAAACATATACAGTACTTATCAAAAGTAAAAGTATTCATTATGCAGAAGGTCCCATTTCTCACAAGTTTTCAAATGTATAACATGTATAAAAATCTTTTGAAATGATTTACAAGCTCGTTGGTCTGCTATTTTAAAATTGCCAAAGTATTATAGGTCTGAAGTGGTTTTGTAATCACAATCAAAATCTACAAAGTAACTAAAGTATTCAAATCATTGTAATGCAGTAAAAAAGTACAATATTTGCCTCTGAGATGTAAGTGGAGTAGAAGTAAAAGTATTGCAAATTGGAAATACTCAAGTAACGTAAAACTACCTTAAAATTGTAGGCAACTTAAGTACTGTACTTGAGTACATAGTTGCTTTATACGCCACTGGATACAGAATTAGTCTCTCTAAACCTCAACGTTTGAGTGAAACCGGAGTATAGACCCAGAGAAAACAAAAACAGGGACAAAAGGTTTCATGTTTCTGTCTTGAAACCAGGAGTTTCATTTCAAAATGGTAAAATAAGCCTCTAGTGTAAAAAGCCTATTTTATGCTCTGTCACACCAGTCATGCACGACGGTGGAGTTGCGCGTCAAAAATAGCAGACCTACAAGCTCACAACGTGTCGCATCATGTGTGACGTGTTGTGAGCTTGTAGATCTCCCATTTTACAACGCGCGACACCGCCATGTGGCGAAACGCGAATTAAGGGCTTAAAGGAAGAACGTCTGCTATCTGTGTGTTCTGATTATTGCACAAGCACACTTCCCTCTTAGAGGAAGTCAATACACCATTAACATCAGCAGAGCCTTTATCTTCTTCCCAGCCCTTTTTTTCAGCATTCATTTTATTAAGTATTTAATTAAAGGATTCAAAGTTGTGCTGGTGTACGGTTTTGGTTCTGAATCACTGCACTTTAATATAGAATATCACTTAAACATTTATTAGCAGTTAGATCAGATACAGTATGACTCTGCAGCGAATCTAATATCAGGATAATGAACAGCTCGCTCGATTGGCTGCAGGCTAAATCAAGAAGGCAGTTACATTGGTTTCACTTCATTTTTAAATGCATTTACTTTAGTCGCCCTTCTTATTTGAAACAGTATTTGGTTCCATCTACTTTCATCATATACTGTACACACCTGCAATATCCTTACTTTGTTGTCCCACAAATCTTTAAAGAAGTTGGACGAAAGGTCATTCTGCTACAAATCTCCATCTAATTGGAACGATCTTCCTCTTATCTCTTAGATCAAGGGTCTTCAACAGGGGGTCCGGGACCCCTAGGGGGTCCCCAGAGCTACTATAAGGGGTCCGCCAAATCTTTGTGTGATAGGATTTCGTTTTTTTTACATTAACCACTTGAATCATCGAATTCCTTTTCTGAGGGGAACATTAGCCGAAAATAGCAGATCTACAAGCTCTCAACGCCTCGCGCTGCGAGGCGTTGAGAGCTTGTAGATCGGCTATTTTTGGCAGAGAGGCTATAGGTGTAGAGGGAAACCAGAGCAGACTAAGTAAAAAAAAAACATTTACATTTTATACAATATAGAGTAGGGGGTCCCTGCTTCATCTCTTTCTCAGCTAGGGGGTCCTTGGCCTGAAAACGTTGAAGACCCCTGTCTTAGATCCATTACATCCTTCTGTCACGTCAGGACTTCCCTATGTTCACATCTTGATAACAACTTGTTTATGCTTCTAATTTGACTGTACTTGTAGGGATACCTCCAAACTCAGTCCATTCCATAATTTCACTCCATGAACTGAAATGCACATACTTTTCAATGTTGAACTCAATGCATTTTGAGATTAAGCTCTCTTAAATTGTAACCCTCTCTCTATCACCAAACATTTTTTTGTATGTTACCTGGCAATAGTTTGTTGCTCTAAACATGATCAGTGCAGTATTGTATTCGACAAGGTCCATGAACTTCATGGCACGTGATTTTGAAAACAATATATTAGTGTGATCTAGATAGCCTATACCTTGTTAACTATTCTAATGGCTCTTTTTTTTTGCAGAATGCATAATGGTTTTAGATGTCCTTTATAAGTGTTACCCCACATCTCTACACAATAATTGAGATATGGTAGTGTAAGTGAGCAATATATACTGATGTATTTGTACTATGCCCTTCTTTCTCTTCTGTTGATTAACAGCTGAATGGTGTGGTGGTTGGTGGAGAGGGTGGGAGAGGGTGAGCAAGCTATCTGTGTATGAATGTATGTGTATACTTGTATGGTAGACCTGAAGCCGATTCTACAAATGTCTCCTAAATCCCAACAGTATTCTGAAAAAAACGTATGTTTCTATATCAGTGGTTCTCAAACTTTTTCATGTCAAAATTATATGTATTTGGCCGCCGACCCCCATCTCAAAATATGTTGTTCCAGGGACCCCCCAGAAGCAAAGATTTGAGTTACAAATGTTCGCTTTAAAAGAATATATATATTCAAATAATTGCACACATTTTCACGATTTTTCAAAAATAGCAGATCTACAAGCTCGTAGCTATGAGCTTGTATATCTGCTACTTTTGAATAGCCAAAGTGTAAAATAATGCTTATTTAGCTAAAATAAAAAAATGACACAGCTGCGTTCCACGTCTTAAAGGCTTAATATCCTATAGCTCAGGAAAACATGTTATTATGATAACAAATAACAGTTACGTTCAAAATATGAATGGCTGGCTTAATGATAGAAGCCTGAAGCTTCTTCAACATAACCCATCAATATGTATTGAATTACAAACATGAAGGGCACATAGACACAGGCTATTTATTATACTGCATGTGGCCTTCTGTGACCACGCAAAAGGTTAATTTAATAAATCTGTGAATATGCGTAGTAATGTTGGCAGGGAGTGGGAAATCGCTCTGCACTACGCGCTCACGTGTGCGTGATTGATTCTTTATCAATACACGCCAGTGATAGAAAGTAACTAAGTACATTTACTCAAGTACTGTACTTTAAGTATAATTCTGAGGTACTTTTACTTTGTTTTGTTTTTTACTCCACTACAATTATTTGACAGATTTAATGACTTACTACTAAAGCCCTATTTTATACTCTGCCTATTCGAAAGTTGCCGATCTACGAGCTTGTGTCGCCAAATTACGCCATGCGTTGTGAGGTTGTAGATCGGCTATTTTTTGGAAAAACTATTAGTACTTTTACTTTGGTACTGTAAGCATATTTAGATTTTGACGCCAAATACGTTTATACTTTTAATCGAGTCAAATTTTGAATACAGGAGTATTTACTAGAGTATCTTTATGTTCGTCTCTGTCGGGAGGAAACCTCATGTCCAAAACTGTTACTTTTCAGGAATAAAAAAAAAGTAGCAAAAGTAGCAGATCTACAAGCTCGAAACGCGTCGCTTCGCACCGCGTTTCGAGCTTGTAGATCTGCTACTTTTGATGTTTTTTTTTTTGTGTGACGCTGTAGTAGGGGATGTAGTAGGAGTTGTAGTACTGGTACTTTTACTTGAGTATTACTACTTCCCACCACTGGTACATGGTCAGTATGGGTACATCCCAAGGGGCAAGTCTTAGATATTTACGATGAGGCCGACACGGAAGCTTGTAAATGGCCAGAGTGGCGCTGTTTTACCCTGCGCCGACCTGCGGTGTCAGAAAGAATTTATTTTAACGCAAGTGAATGGGTTTTTTGACAAACTTTAGACTAGATTTTCTTAATGTAATCAAAATTGTCATAAATTCTATATGCTTCCAGTCGCTAGTTTAAAGTCTCCTTTCAATCATCATGATGTGCGTTTTGCTAAATTATGGTCCTATTTATTTTAAAATTGACGATAAAGTAGGCTATTCTCTAGGAGGGGCGGGATGATTTGATTGAAAAGCTACACAACCAATAGCATCCATTCCCCGCCCCCGCTCTTGATTGACAAGCTACCCAACCAATAATGGTCTGGTCTCATTCTGCAGGATATGACGCGATTTGACGCGATATTAAAAGATGGCGGACCTACAGTCTTGGAACAATCGGCTTAATTTTCGGTCTGTAGAAAGCAGCGGAGTGGCTTTGTCCATCTCATTTATACAGTCTATGGTACATCCACACATGAGCGCCAACTTGACGGCCGGAAGTCGGAAGTCCCGTCCACTCCCATGTTATAGGAAAAACCGGACCGGAACTTCCGGTTTTCAACTTAACATGGGAGTGGACGGGACTTCCGACTTCCGGGCGTCAAATTCACGCTAGCGTGCGCTCATGTGTGGATGTATCCTATGCAGTGGTGTAAAGTAACTAAGTACATTTACTCAAGTTACTGTACTTAAGTACATTTTTGAGGTACTTTTACTTTACTGGAGTATTTCCAATTGTCTATACTTTATACTTCTACTCCACTTACATCTCAGAGGCAGATATTGTACTTTTACTCCACTACAATTATTTGAAAACTTTAGTTACTGGTTACTTTGCAGATATAAATGATTACATTATAAAACATACATTAACCACTTTAGCCCTATGTTATACCTAGGCTATTTATTGGTAGTATTGGCAGTATTGGTAAGTAAAGAATTTAAACTTAAGTAAAGAATTTGAGTACTTTTTCCACCACTGGTCAGTATGGCTCCTCCTGCCTCCTGCATGCATGGTCACTGTGACAGTGGAGTGGTGCTGACCACACATGAATGGAATGGATGTCCGTATCATTTCTGTCGAGGTCTGCAAACCTAACCCATCCTGATTCATCCAGCAGCACATTGACGCAAAACTCCTCTGAGCATGCTCACTGTCCACTGGGTGTGGTCCCACCGTCGTCCTTTGATTCCATTGTGTTGTGTTGCTTTATAATCATTTTATAACCACCTTCCATCCAGCGTTTATGATCACTTTAATCCACAATGACATACAACCCACATTATTACAGTATCTTTCTATCGCGTTAATAATTTAGCCTGACTGTTAGTGACTTTTCTGTGTGGTGCTATTCTACAGTATGTGTGGCTTTTCCAAAACACGCACGCATACGCGCACACGCACATGCACACACACGCGCGCGCACACACACGCGCGCGCACACACATGCACATACGCACGCACGCACGCACACACACGCACACACGCACACACGCACACACGCACACAAACACAATTGAGTTTATCCATTTACACAGTAAAATCCTCAATGTTAATTTAATTCTGGGAGCACGCACACACAATGTAGCCAAATATACCTGCAAGGGTCCATTTGGTTACATTTGTACACTCACAGAGTTACAAGTGGATACATTAAAGGTATAGTGCACCCAAATTGACTTTTATTCTATCAATTACACACCCCATGAAGCCTTGAATTCATGGAGATTTAAATTTTTTGTTAGTTTTTTAATAATTATTATCTCAGGAATGCGACAAAGACAAAAAAGGTCTCCATGAATTCAAGGCTCCATGGGGTGAGTAATCTATAGGAAAAAAGTCATTTTGGGGGTGAACTATCCCTTTAACAATGCCGATTTTACTGTGTATTTGTGAGGACATTCTATTAATCTGGTCCCCCGTACAAACTTTATCACAGCTGACCTTAGTTATTAATCTATCTCAATCTCACAATATAGTTCAATTTCTAAATAGCCTATCTGTCAATAGAAGCAAACTGCATTTGTCTAATTAGGGAAATGGTCAATGAAAGTTCCCATTCATTCATTCATCTTCTATTTCTGTGCTTCTACATCTAGAGCCAAGTAGGGATGTAGTAAAATGTACTATTTGGAGCCTCAACACACACTTTAGTCTCCCGGTTGTCAGTCTGCATTGTGGTTACAGGCTATTAGGCTATTCTGCCATGTCTGGATGTTTCCATATCGTCTCTGTCGGGGTGGAAAACCTCACATGTCCAAAGCTGTTACTTTTCAGGATTCAAATTCAAAAGCATCAAAAGTAGCAGATCTACAAGCTCGAAACGCGTCGCTTCGCGGCGCGTTTCGAGCTTGTAGATCTGCTACTTTTGATGCGTTCGTGTGACGCTTTAGTAATGATCATGTAGGGCGTTAATTTACGAAAAAACACAAAAAGTATAAATATGGAGATAAGAGGTTTCTGCACAGACAGACAGCAACGCTAATAGATTTCCTGCGTTGCCCTGGCTCTGTAATCTAATAAACCTGCCTTGTGCTCGCTCCCTCTCTCTCTTATTCCCTCTCTCTCTCCCTCTGTCCCTCTCTTATTCCCTCCCTCTCTCTCTTATTCCCTCCCTCTCTTCCTCTGTCTCCCTCCCTCTCTGTCTTTCTCCCTCTCTCGTATTCCCTCTCTCTTATTCCACCCCCCCTCTCTCTCTCTCCTCCCTCTCTCTCTCCCTCTCTCTCAGCACGGTGTAAGGCTGACTCTGTACAATTTACAATGTAGTCATTTAGTAGACGCTCTTAATCCAGAGTGATTTACAGTAAACAAGGACAACACAAGGTAATACTTCACATGCATAGAGACAGTGTGTAATGCCTCAGTAATCTAGGATCATAGGTAAACCAAGAACCTACAATCAGTCTAAACATTATGATATCAAAAAATAAACTAGAAAAAGTGCTCCTCGGAGCACAGGAGGGTCTCCGCCAGGTCAGGTAGGTTATTGTGGCCTCCTGGGTGGCGCTTACAATAGGCCAATGTGAAAAGGGTGTCATTTCTTCCTCGGCCTAGTGGGAATGTGCGTGCACATTTTCAGGGAAATCGCACGCTGCGTTCATTTGAGACATTATGTTCAAAACGGACCAATCCTGCAAACTTTGGAAGCCAACCTTAGCCAATCAGGATGGAATATGAAATATCGGACAGATCCGTTTTGATGACCTGACTATAGAGATACTGTGTACCGATTTGCGTGATGTTTGGATAAAATCTGTAGGAGTAATATCCAAAAATGTAATAACAGGCCCATGTGAAGAATTTGGCCCAGAGGTTCTGAATTGGCATCCAGGGAGTGTGTGTGCACAGTTTCGCAGCGACCGGGTCAACGGTGCCGGAGATTAGCTGCTCGCAGACAGATGGACGGACGGACGGACAGACAGGGGGTAAAACATACTCTCTCGCCATGCCTTTCGGCCTGACGGAGACAATAATATGTGCGTTGAAAGTAAAACTATACAAACTATAGGATGGAAGGTCAACACATGAACCTGACATCTGTCTTACATAACATGCTATCTTTCATTCCTGTTTCCTGGTATGGATATAGATAACCGATATGCCCATATGTTCACTGATACAAGGTTTCATGTGTCTCCCTCTATGTGCCGCCTAGGAGGCGAACTACACTCCATCAAGACATTCTGACACGTGCGCACCACCCACACATACTGTACACACACACACACACACACACACACACACACACACACACACACACACACACACACACACACACACACACACACACACACACACACAGTGCACACACAGTGCACACACACCTTATCACTAACCTACTGTATAGGCTAACTACTCCATCACGACATTCACGGACACGTGCGCACCACCCACACACACGTTACGATCGTTCCACATCCATACAGAATTATGAAGAACAAATCTGCACCTACAGTCATTGTTCCTTTTGGCTCATTATAGATTGCGTTAAGGACCAATAATAATAATATATCATTGAAAGTCAGTGATGCTTATCTTATCCACCACAAGTTCACAGCCATTGACTAAGATCTTCTTTCCTAATCAAGACTTCTGCAGAGTAATACAGAGTACATTAAGTGTGCATGTATTGAAGTAGAATTTCTAAACAATGCTCGATTGGCTCTTAATTGCAAAAACAGGTAATTATTTATATTTAATGTTCTAACACCCACACACCACTAGAGCCACAAAAGTAAATCTCCACACATTATACATTTTATATCCTTACAGGTCAGTATGAGCATACTGCTGAATAATATAGAGTAGATATAGCCAACCAAAAGCCACTATACAAACTTAAAGACAGAGTATCAGAACGTGTTTAAAAGAAGCACCATCACTCATGACTCATAATACAGTTATATTGCATGATTCATAAAATATACCCATGCATTTTACAGTAGCATATTGCAGCATCATGCCTTCTCTCTGTGTCCTTGCTAATCTCATCACATTTCCTTGCTGCTAGTTAAATAAGGCCTCAGCTTTTTCTCGTTAAACATTTTTGCTGCAGTCAGTGATGTCAGCCTGTTCTCTGCACTGCAGCAGGTCATGTGACCACGCATGTCGCCATCCATAGCACATGCAGAGGTGGAAGAAGTACTCACATCAATGTTGTACTGTACTTGAGTAAAAGTAGCGATACCGCAATGTAGAGATACTCTGTTACAAGCAGAAGTACCAGTATTCAAAATGTACCCAAAAAGATTTACCCCCCAAAAAAGTACAAAAGTATTGCCGTCAAAATATACTTATCGACTAAAAGTAAAAGTACTCATTGTGCACAACGTCCCAGTTTCCAAAGGTATAAAATCCTTTGAAAATAGCAGATCTACAAGTTCACAAGCCAAAGTATATTTTATAGGTCTGAAGTGGTTAATGTATGTTTTTACAAAGTAACTAGTAACTAAAGTTTTCAAATAAGTAGTAACAACTAACAAGTACAATAAGGAGTAAAAAAGTACAATATCTTCCTCCGAGGTGCAGTGGAGTAGAAGTAATACTCCAGTAAAGTAAAAAAAAAAAAAAAAACTCAAACTTGTACTTAAAGTACAGTACTTGAGTAAATGTAGACTACTTAGTTACTTTGCACCACTTACAGCGCATGGTGCAGCCACTTACAGTGCGTGGAAAGGAAAGCGTGCTCTGCACACACGTGCAAAATAAATCTTTTTAATTGAACGGAGATGGAGGCTGTGTGAGGCTGTTATTTCTACCAGCAATCACCATGCATTAATTAATTATTATATAGCAGTTTGTTCTCTGTCACGTCAGGTCTGACATAATTATGTCTTACTCACAACAAACACGTCATGACATTTTACATGACAATTGATGTCTCCTATACTTGATCGTACTACAACGTCACACAAAAGCATCAAAAGTTAGCAGATCTGCAAGCTCGATACGCGGTGCGAAGCGACGCTTTTGACCTTGTAGATCTGATACTTTCGCCATTTTTTTTATTTAGATCCTGAAAAGTAACAGTTTTGGACATGCAGTACTGTAGGTGGCCAGTGACTTTGACCAGTTTCACTTTCAAGACCTTTGCATCATGCACCAAGACCTGGGACGCATCTGTGTCACTTTTTGATTTGAGCTAAAAAAGCATTATTTTTACACTTTGGCTATTTTTGAAAAATCGTGAAAATGTGTGCAAATCTTGGAATATATATTGTTTTAAAGCGAACCTTTTTAACTCAAGTCTTTGCTTCTGGGGGGGGTTCCTGGAACAAAATATTTTGGGGTCGGCGGTCAAATACATATCATTTTGGGGGTCCTTGACGTGAAAAAGTTTGAGCACCACTGATATAGAAACATAGGTTTTTCAGAAATCTGTTGGGATTTAGAAGACATTTGTAGAATCGTTTGTTGTGTGCCGCATTCTGTTTGTGTGTGACATGCATGATGCAATAAAGGTTCTGAAAGTGAAACTGGTCAAAGTCACTGGCCACCTACTGTATGAGGTTTCCACCTGACAGCAGGGCAGGAATTTCAGGGAGGCCATGAAGGCCATGGCCGTCGTTGCCCCTCAGTTTGGCCTTGTGCCCCTCAAAAAATGGCATGCCCTGAGGCCACAGTGGCATTAATGCCCCAGCTAACTGTACCACTTTCTCCTCTGTCTCTTTCTTGTCAATATGTAGACACCAGTGTCATCCTTAACCCTTAAATTCAATTAATTCTTTCAATGGACTAAAAATCTTGTTTTATTTAATGGCCTTCCTGCCCTGGCATTTAGCCTTTGTGCCCTAAAAGAATGGACAACACCAAAGGCCAAGTGTCCTTGCCCCTAAAATGATGAAATTCCAGGCCTGCCTGACAGAGACGATTATATTCTATTTCTCGGCTATATTTTCTAATGAACTGTGTATGTACTGTAAGCCGAGTGTTACATTAAGCTCAGAACAAGGCTACTCTCATTGTTGGTGTAGCAAGACTCTAATTTCTTGAAAATGTTTAAATAACATAAATTGAATTGAAAGTTACTGTATCGTTTACTATCAAATGGATTGGAAAATTTGTTTGCTATTAGAATAAGCAAACAACGGTGAATGGGGACATTGAGGCTGAGGAGACATGTGTTAGATAGGCCTACAGCATTTAGTGTATATGAAGGATAGATAATTATTAGCATAACATTGGATTTGGAATGATAACACTGGAACGGTGTAAGCTTAAAGGAGTAGTTAACCCCAAAACATGACTTATTTTCTATCAATTACACACCCCATGAAGCCTTGAATTCATGGAGATGTTTTTGTCGCATTCCTAAGCCAATAAGTTGATGACAGACGGAGTCCTTCTGACCGATGACCCCATCATCAGCTTATTGGCTCAGGAATGCGACAAAAACAATTCAAGGCTTCATCCAGGGTGTGTAATTGATAGAAAATACGTAATGTTTTGAGTGAACTACTCCTTTAACAGAAGCAGATCTAGCTAATCTATTAATTAGTGTTGCCGTATATAAGCCAGTTTGGGTTCCATGATTCGCGGCATTTTAATAAAACAGTCCCTCCCGCAAACTTTGAAGCCAGTCAGCCAATCAGGATGGAATATGATGTGACTGATATATTTGATCACATGACTCCATAGATCAGTGGTTCTCAAACTTTTCAGGCCTCGTCGACCCCCCCAAAATAATGATATTTGAACTGGGAACCCCCCACCCTGACAAGCACTTAGAATTGTAGGAGTTGAGGCATTACATTTAGTTTGACTCGGTTCCACAGATAAATATTTTCAAAATGTTTGCCTCTTTCTTATATTATTTGACAATTTTTGTTTTCTTTGAAGTATCAAAAAGGTCTGAAAAGTCCTGAAATTGTCACTTATAACTGTCATCTGGGGACCCCCCAAAAAAATCATGTGGGGACCCCACTAGAGGTCCCAACCCACAGGTTGAGAACCACTGCCATAGATCAGGGGTCCTCAACGTTTTCAGGCCAAGGACCCCCTAGCTGAGAGAGAGATGAAGAAAGGACCCCCTCTATATTGTATAAAATGGTTTCAGATAAACTTTTTTTCTTTTTACTTGGTCTGCTCTTTTTTGACTCTACACCAAACCTCTTAGCCAAAAATAGCAGATCTACAAGCTCACAGCTTGTAGATCTGCTATTTTTGGCTAAAGTTCTCCTCAGAAAAAGGATGCTAGGGTTCAACGTAACGTAAAAAGTAAGGTAAGGTAAAAAATAAAATCATATCACACAAAAACTTGGCGGACCCCCTGTAGTAACTCTGAGGATCCCCTAGGGGTCCCGGAGCCCCTGTTGAAGACCCCTGCCATAGATAATGTGTAACGATTTGTGTGAGGTTTGTACAGAAAGGAGTAGTAGTAGTAGTAGTAACTCTGAGAGTGTACAAATGGGACCAAATGGACCCTACACTCTCAGAGTTACAGACACATAAGGGTCAATTTGGTTCCTAACTATTCATTTAGCTGGGGACCCCCTGGAACCCCCTCAAGGACCACTGGTGGTCCCCGGACCACTGGTTGAGAACCACTGATTCAAAGAATCCAAGGGGGGAAAATGTTGATGTCTATGGTTCAAGAAGAGTTATAGTTATTAAAAAGTGGCCTTTTTTAATAACTTATAGTGCCACCATGAGGCCGATTTGAAAAATGTGTGGTGTGGAGTGTCTTCCTTTGGGCCTGCTGACAGTGCATGCTTGGTTTCGCAGCCTCCGATTGGTCCAGCAGTGCCTGAGATTAGCTGTCCACAGATGGTCGGACTCACGGACAGGGCTGAACATTTAAACTGATCATTATGCAGGACTGTCCCATTCCACACGTTTTCACAATGTGTCATGCAATGTGATGCATAGTTTGGGGTCCACCTGCCTCGTTAGACTGGAGTGGTCTCTTCCAGGATGACAACCAGCGTTGCCAGGTCTGCTTATTATAAGCGACTTTGGGCTTGTTTTTTTCTGTTAAGTTGCTTGTAAATATTGGTAGTTGTGTTTTTTTGTTTGTTTTGGCTTGTTTGTTTAAAGGTTTAAAGTGCTTTTGGTCTAGGTCACTTCTTTTGGCCTTGTTTTCATAAACCAAGTTGCTTATTTCTCTCGCATCTGGCAACACTGACAATAGAGGGCACAAGGGCCATGAATGGTTTGATGAGTAATGTTGAGTATGAAATGGATGTTAATCATATTCTAACAACTACTTGGCATCAACTCCATTGAACACCATTGGGCTGATATATAGGCCTAGAGCTCTCCAACAGCATCATTCGTTATAACACCAAATGGTGGAATATCTTTTGGAAGAATTGTGTTCCATCTCTTCCAGTAGAGCTCTAGACTTGTACAATCTTGTTAAGGTGAGTGAAGACATTAGACCCAAATGCAGGATGACCAAAGGCATTAAAGGTTCAATTTAAGATGATTTATTTGAAAAACAAAAGGTTGTTCCAAAAACTGGCAAAACGCAGACAGGTGCTACAAGTCAAACTCTCTTGATATGACAAACTAACTAGTAACAGCTAGGCTAAACAGAAGGCATAATGACGCCTAACCATTGTTGATTTCGTCGACTAAAACTATGACGAAAAATGTTCGTCGACTACCTTTTTTCACAGTCGAAAACTAAATAAAAACAAAAAAATACTAAGCTATGATGACTAAAACTAAGACTAAATATGTTGACAATTTCGTCAAGAAATAAAAACTAGACTAAAATGTTAGCGAGGGACTAGTGGAGAAGAGATCCAGTAGAACTAAAAGACGCTTGGGTGTTGCGCTCTGAAAATAGCAGATCTACACAGCGCGACGCATTGTGAGCTTGTAGATCGGCTATTTTCAGCATGCAACCAAGTGTAAAATCAGCCTTTAAGATGCCATCAAGGCACCGCCGCCACAATACATTTTAGTCGACTAAATCAACTGTAGATTTAGTCGACTAAAATCTTATGATATTTAGTCGACTAAAACTAGACTAACAGATGACTAAAATATGACTAAAACTAAATGGAATTCATCAAAATTGGCTGTCAAAATCAACACTGCGCCACACATGCCCACACTAACATCAGCAACAAACTACATAGAACTGAAAACACAGGGGAGTCCATATAGACGGACACAGGTGAACTCAACTAGACAATCAACACAGGAATAGGTTGGAGGACTAACAGGCACAAGAACAAACAGGAAACACTGGAACAATACTAAGCACCGGGGGAACCAACAAACTACCAGAATTACAAGACTTAATACAGACCATGCTGAGCTAAGAAACACAAGGAACTAAACGGGGAACAAGTGGGCCTAAATGTCCAAAAAAACTATAAACACATTCAAAGTCCATGTGCTGAGGAGTGGACTGGGACAAATCTATGCCATGGTGGTTCTCAAACTTTTTTCAAGTCAAGGACCTCCACATTGATATGTATCTGGCCGCGGACCCCCATCTGAAAGGTTTTTGTGCCCAGAATAGAAGATTTATGTAAAATAAAAAATAAAACACACTGTGAGCTTGTAGATCTGCTATTTTTGAATAGCCAACATTATAAATGATTGTGATGCTATATTAACTACTTCTGCTGGGGACCCCCTGGAAACATGTTGAGTCTGTGCATCATGAACATACATGAACAGGAGATTTACACCTGCTCCCTGAAGTGATTCCAAACGCCTCACATGATTCAGATAATATTGAGCACACTCCAGATCTAAAAGAGCAAGCTGCCACACAAACAGCCTATACGACATGTACAATGTTAGGGTTGATTTACACATATTTATTGTTGAGTATGATTAAGCTATACTGTACCACCAGCTGTAGAGACTGGACAGCTTCCAGACTGACTGCAATGATTCTGTCAGACTCATGTCCATCCATTTGTGCATGGATTCTGCGAGAGAGAGAGAGAGAGAGAGAGAGAGAGAGACTCTGGTGTTTGCAGTATGACTAAGAATAACATGATTTGCATGTAATGGACTTATTTTTTATACTATTAACTATAAAACTATAAACAGGTAGATCACAAGCAGATATGAAGCCATAATCAGGGAACAACATCCACGAAATAATATTTATAGTAATAAATAAAATGAATAAATAATATATTGTTTAAAGATTAAAAGGACAATAAAGTAGGCCTACTCTAATTAATAACCGACTAATAAACTGTCAAAAATAGAAATACAAAAGACAAGTACATGAAATTATTTCATAACGTTTGTGTTTTCTGGTCTATTTGAGTCTTACTATATTTGGGTTCTGATTCTGCTTGAAAGTGTCCACGGGACCTGGCAACCCTGTGAGTGTATAAATGACGGTGCGGCGCTGCGTTGAGACGCAGTTACTACGTCGACTCTTTACTGTCGGGAAGGGTAACTTCACCATCCATTCTTAACACATTCACCTCTGTGTTTGGTTAATTTTAAAAAATGGTGAGTAGTCTTTTTTTTTTTTTTTTTTACCTACAGAGGACACAGTCCTATCTATTAAAAAACAATTACGTTTTTATTTACTTTATATTGTTTAATATGAAACAAATATGTCTGCAACATCTTGATTGTCAGCATCATCAGCATCACTGTCTGTCTGCAGAGACATGCACAAACACATCGTTTGGTTTTCATTTTGAAAAATCTGGTTAAAACTCAGATCTATATGTCTATTAATTTGCCACGTTTTTGATTGAAATTTTGATTGTTATTCTTCTTGTGTAAAACCAGCGACCCGATTTATTTGCATATACAGGACCCGCCTATTATTGTCAGATCATATTATTATGGCCTTGATCCAGAACAGCAGAATTAAATACATTCATTTAAAATAAATAAATACAATCTCATCACACAATTGTGAATAAAAATATTAAAATATTGCAAGCATCAGGTTATGTAAGCTAATGATGTCTGTGTGCGTAGCTCTATCTATTGTGTAGCAGCTATACTCGATCTGTGCATGATGGATGCTATTATTATAATTTCTTATTATAATTTCTTATTATAATTTCTTATTATTATTTCTTATTCATTTATTTTATTTATTTTATTTATTTTATTTATTTTATTTATTTTATTTATTTTATTTATTTTATTTATTTTATTTATTTTATTTATTTTATTATTATGGATGCTACTGGATCAGTGCTGAATGATGGATGATTCAAACCTGCTTGTAGGCCAGGGAAGAAAAGGGTGCTGCCTGCTGCTAAAGGGCCAAATATAGCAGATCTACAAGCTCACAAGCGTCACAGAGCGACGCGTTGTGAGCTTGTAGATCTGCTATATTCGGCGCGTGCGGCACCATTAAATCAGAGGCTGGCTTTTTGGTGGAAGATTCTAGCGATTCCGCCCCGCCCCCTCCCTCTCCTCCTGATGGCATTTTCTGCCTAGCAACCAGCTACTTAACAGCATTAAAAATAATAATACCTCCTCCTGGATCTACTTAACATAAGTTACAACAACATATGTCACATGTTGTTGTTGTAGCAGCCTACTAATACCTCATTATGGACATGTTCTGTGTCAAATAATCTTTATAGGAAATAATTAAAACGGTATTTTGAAAAATAATTATTCAAATACTAATGTATTAGTAAGAGAACAAAGGGTCCATAATGTATAGGCTACACGGGTGGTTAAATGTGAGGCCAGCAGTGTGTGCTGACTATGTATGGATGCAAACAGTAGGCCTATAGGCAGATACAAAAAATATAACCACCACAAAATTGTTAATACAAATATTAAAAGATTACAAATCAGTCGTGTAGGCTTTAAATGATGTGTGCATCGCTCTATTGTGTAACAGCTACTCCATCCGTGCATGAATGATGCTATTATGCAACCTGCTTGTATAGGGCAGGGCCCGGGAAGAAAATATACCTGCTTGAAAAAGGGTGCTGCTATGGGCCGAATATAGCAGATCTACAAGCTGAATATTATAGCCGAATATAGCAGATCTAATAACAAGATGTGTAATAATAACAATAGTAATGATTGTTATGTCCCCTAGTCTAGGGGTAAGGGACGCAACATAAAACTGAACAAATAATAATAATGTAATATGCTGTGCAAAGTGACCATGATCATAGTAATGATCAGAAGGTTTGCATCAAATTGATTCAAATGCTTATTATTAGAAAATATTAGACCAGGGGGTCTTCATCATTTTCAGGCCAAGGACCCCCTAGCTGAGAGAGAGATGAAGTTGTAGGGACCCCCTCTATATTATATAAAATTGTGTTTCAGATTAAACCTTTTTAGTTTACTTGGTCTGCTCTTTTTTTCCCCCCTCTACACCTATACCTCTTTGCCAAAAATAGACGATCTCTGCGAGGCGTTGTGAGCTTGTAGATCTGCTATTTTTGGCTAAAGTTCTCCTCAGAAAACGGATGTTAGGGTTCAAGTGGTTAAGGTAAAAAAAAAAATCATACCACACAAAGATTAGGCGGACCCCCCTAGGGGTCCCGGACCCCCTGTTGAAGACCCCTGTATTAGACTATTTATAATGTGCCGTTAAAATGTCTTCCTTCTTTGTGGGGCGTCTGTAATGAACACAATTGGCCCGTGTTGGGGGGAGGGGCGCCGGGGGCGAGGAGGAGGATATCACTGCATGTAATCCTATGGGCTGAGGGGAAGGGTGGGGGGGGCACCTGTCAGCAGGGAGTGTTGGGTGGGAGGAGTAGGACGAAGGCTCTTTACGTCCTCTCGGTGGGGGCTCCTCCTCACTGGTAGGTGAGTCAGCAGGAACAGCAGTGAAAAACACAGAAATGTGTGTGGGGAGGAATTCATTGGCACATTGGAATTAAAAAAGCACAAAAATGAATAAATAAAATGTCATCCTTAAAGTGTATTTACAGTGACAGACACAATAGAGCAGTGGTTCTCAACCAGTGGTCCGGGGACCACCAGTGGTCCTTGGGGGGGGGGGGGGGGGGGGTACCAGGGGGTCCCCAGCAAAATTAGTTAACATAGCGTCACAATAATTTTTAACCACTTAGCTTTGGCTATTCAAAAATAGCAGATATACAAGCTCATTGCGCGGCACCGAGTGAGTGCCGTGCAATGAGCTTGTAGATCTGCTATTTTTTTTAAATCTTGAAAATGTGTGCAAATCTTTGAATATATATATATTTTTTTAAAGCGAACATTTTTAACTCAAATCTTTGCTTCTGGTGGTCCCTGGCACAAAACATTTTCAGATGGGGGGTCCGCAGCCAAATGTATATCAATTTTGGGGTCCTTGGCATGAAAAAGGTTGAAAACCACTGCAATAGAGCATAGCAGGTGGCCATTTTGTGGGGCTACAGACAGAAAACCCATTCATTTTTACCATAGATATTTCCAAAAATATTGATATCAATTATTTTAAGCCTGGAACCAAACCAAGCCATCCAGGCTTCTGGTGAATCATGACCCTAAAACCCTGGTTCTCAAAGTGGGGTCCGGGGACCCCCAGGGGTCCTTGAGGGAGTTCCAGGGGGTCCCCAGCTAAATGATAGATTAGGCACCAAATGGACCCTTATGGGTCCATTTGGTTCCATTTAGGGTCCATTTGGTTCCATTTGTACACTCTCAGAGTTAAATTGACATAGATTTTACAATATAAATTGCGGTCCAAGTGATAGAAATGCCATTAAACGGGGGTCTGTAGCCCTAATGAATGTCAAACTGGTGGTCCTTGAAATTAAAATGGTTGAGAATCACTGCCGTAAAAGAAATCTTCTCTTATTGGGGTCCCTAGCATATGTTTTGAAATGGGGGTCCGCGGGCTAATAAGTGTCAATTTGGGGGTCCTTGACATGAAAAAGTTTGAGAACCACTGAACTAAAACATTTGACAAATTATTTTTTATTTAACTACGGTATACTATATTGAATAAATACCCTAATTATGTCATATTTTTGCCTCCCTCCCTCCTGTTGTGTTTTTGTAGCGTGAGTGCATCTCCATCCACGTGGGCCAGGCTGGCGTCCAGATTGGCAACGCCTGCTGGGAGCTGTACTGCCTGGAGCACGGCATCCAGCCCGACGGCACCATGCCCAGCGACAAGACCATCGGCGGCGGAGACGACTCCTACAACACCTTCTTCAGCGAGACCGGAGCGGGGAAGCACGTCCCCAGAGCCGTGTTCGTCGACCTGGAGCCCACGGTCATCGGTGAGGATTTTGGGGGGCATGTCGTTCGTTATATAGACAAACGTTTTTAAAGAATTGTCAAAAATAGCAGATCTTCAAGCTCACAACAACGCGACGTGATGCGATTCCATGTGAGCTTGTAGATCTGTTATTTTTTAAATAGAGCTTAATTTGTGAAAACCAACCAACCCAAAACCGTATCACTGTTCTTTTAAATAGAACAAACCTAATCGTGTTGTTTGTTTTTTACCCACAATGTTAATAAATACAATATAAATAGTATAGTAGTATATTTTAAGTAAGTAGCTCTGTCTGAAGCCCATTATCTAGATTTGTAGCTTCAACCACTTAAACCCCAGCATCCGTATTGCTGAAAAAAGCTGATCGACAAGCTCACAACACGCTGTGAGCTTGTCGATCTTCTATTTTCAGCGACACCTTTACCCGCAATAACAGAAAACAGAAGGCCCGGCCGGGCTGGCGTAGCCGTCCCTGACAGCGTGTTGTGGGTTCGAGTCCCGATCCCGATGACCTTTGCTGCGTGTCACCCCACCCCCATCTCTCTCCCCATTTCCTGTCAGTCTACTGTATACCAATAAACGCAGAAACGCAGAAAAAGCCCCAAAAATATCTTTAAAAAACTACAAAGAAGAAAGAAAAAAAAACAGAAGCGATACTAGTATTGAGCCCTGAGGGACTACGGTTACCCATATGGGGGTTTAAGTGGTTTAACCCAAACCCAACCAAATGTCCATCTTATAAATGAACCCAAATGCACACGAGGCAGCAACACACCCATATCATACATGACATGATGCTTAAACTTCCTTTGACGGCTCTGTCTTGTAGATGAGGTTCGCACCGGAACCTACCGCCAGCTCTTCCACCCCGAGCAGCTGATCACCGGTAAGGAAGATGCTGCCAACAACTACGCCCGCGGACATTACACCATCGGCAAGGAGCTCATAGACCTGGTTCTGGACAGGATCCGCAAGCTGGTATGTACCTTCTCCCAGAATCAAAATCACAACCATGTCCAATAAATGACTGTTTCCAAATGGACTCTTACGGGCCTGTACCTCTGAAAAAGGGCCTATTTGGTTCCATTTGTTCACTCTAAGAGTTTTCTATCAATTACCCACCCCATGAAGCCTTGAATTCATGGAGATTCTTTTGATTTGGTCGCATTCCTAAGACAATAATTTGATGACAGGCGGTTTCTCTGGTAGGATACTCAAAGGAGACTCTTTGAGTATCCAACCGGATACATCTTTCCACCGGTCATCAAATTATTGTTTTAGGAATGCGACAAAAACTAAAAAATCTCCATGAATTCAAGGCTTCATGGGTGGGTAATTAATAGATTTTTTTTTGGGTGAACTACTCCTTTAAATTAACACTCCACGTTCACACAGTGGAGATTGGGGCCCCAGAGATGAAAATCGTATGAAATTGGGGGTTAAGTGGATTAATGCATATGACATTGGGGGGTCCTTGAAATACAAAAAAAGTTGAGAATCTCTGCAATAAATACTCTCTTTTCAAACTCTGATCTTTTCCCCTCCTCCTCTCCTCCCCCCCCCCCTATAGTCTGACCAGTGCACAGGTCTCCAGGGCTTCCTGGTTTTCCACAGCTTCGGAGGAGGCACCGGCTCCGGGTTCACCTCCCTGCTGATGGAGCGCCTCTCCGTGGACTACGGCAAGAAGTCCAAGCTGGAGTTCTCCATCTACCCGGCCCCGCAGGTGTCCACGGCCGTGGTGGAGCCCTACAACTCCATCCTGACCACGCACACCACCCTGGAGCACTCCGACTGCGCCTTCATGGTGGACAACGAGGCCATCTACGACATCTGCCGCCGCAACCTGGACATCGACCGCCCCTCCTACACCAACCTCAACAGGTTAGTTATAGTTATTAGCCTCGATCTCCAGGCTTTTATTTTCCTTCGCGTTTTGCTCATAGAGAAAGCCTGGACCAAGCTGTTGAAATTTCTGGCATAGCAAGAGGGAGTCAACCTTTCATTTCCCCGAACCAACCAGTGTGCAGTGGGTGTCGCTCAAAATGTTGCTTCAAAATATACTTTAAGTACCAAAAGTAGAAGTACTAAAATGTTTGAAAATAGCAGATCTACAAGCTCACAACGCGTTGCGATGCAACATGTTGTGAGCTTGTAGATCAGCTGTTTTCAAATAGCCCATGTATAAAATAGGGCTAAAGTGGTGAATGTGTGTTTTATAATATAATCATTTATATTTGCAAAGTGACTAGTAACTAAAGTTTTCAAATAATTGCAGTGGAGTAAAAGTACAATATTTGCCTCTGAGATGTAGTGGAGTAGAAGTAAAAGTATTGAAAATTGGAAGTACTCCAGTAAAGTAAAAATACCTCAAAATTGTTCATAAATACAGTACTTGAGTAAATGTACTTAGTTACTGATAGTTAGTTATTTTTATTTTGGTCATTTTTTCAAAACAAAACAGTTGAACATACAGTAACAACTTAGTCAACAAGATGACTATTTGGTCGAAAAGGTATGGGCTGAAGCCGAAGCTTATTTTGCCCACCTTATTACCATTTCAAATAAATTATCACAGTAGCATAGAGAAATCGCAAGAGCAAACAAAACATTTCGGTTTACATTAGTTTTTCAGACGTAAACAATTTGTATATACCTTTTACTAATTATAGTGTTATATTATAATAATATCTTCTATCACTAGTAGCATTTTTACCATCACTATTTAGAATTCAGCCTCTATGTATGATTTTTTAAATGTATTTTTTTGGTAATGTATTGTTGTTTATTGTGTGATGTTTTTATGTACTGTATGGACCCCCTGTGTGTCTGGAATAAAGTTTGAATTTAATTGAATTGAATTGAATTATAATTACTATTTTTATTAATTTATTTTATTTTTCTATTTGTTTATTCATTTTTGAATACAATCTATTTATTTATTCATTTTTTCCTTCCAACAGGCTGATCAGTCAGATCGTGTCGTCCATCACGGCCTCGCTCCGCTTCGACGGCGCCCTCAACGTGGACCTGACCGAGTTCCAGACCAACCTGGTGCCCTACCCGCGCATCCACTTCCCCCTCGCCACCTACGCGCCCGTCATCTCCGCCGAGAAGGCCTACCACGAGCAGCTCTCTGTGTCGGAGATCACCAACGCCTGCTTCGAGCCGGCCAACCAGATGGTGAAGTGCGACCCGCGCCACGGCAAGTACATGGCGTGCTGCCTGCTGTACCGCGGCGACGTGGTGCCCAAGGACGTCAACGCCGCCATCGCCTCCATCAAGACCAAGCGCTCCATCCAGTTCGTGGACTGGTGCCCCACGGGCTTCAAGGTGGGTATCAACTACCAGCCGCCCACCGTGGTGCCCGGCGGCGACCTGGCCAAGGTGCAGCGGGCCGTGTGCATGCTCAGCAACACCACGGCCATCGCCGAGGCCTGGGCGCGGCTCGACCACAAGTTCGACCTGATGTACGCCAAGCGCGCGTTCGTCCACTGGTACGTGGGCGAGGGCATGGAGGAGGGCGAGTTCTCCGAGGCCCGGGAGGACATGGCCGCGCTGGAGAAGGATTACGAGGAGGTGGGCGTCGACTCCGTGGAGGGGGAGGGCGAAGAGGAGGGAGAGGAGTATTAAAAACCACTTTGTTAAAAAAAAAGAAAAAAAACGGCCTCTCCCAGTTTCTTTGGCCCAAATTTTCAAAAACGTTCAAAAAGATGTTCGAAACATTCAAATTATTTTCCCCACAAAAATAGCTGATCTACAGTATAAAAAGCTCACAAATGTTTTGAATGTTTTTGGAAACGGTGGCTAAAGTGGTTGAAGGTTTTAGTTTCAGGTTTTATTGTCGTTCATTGACTTTACAAAGATGTTTTATGTGTATGACTTTTATCAGAAGTCATGATCACTGAGCACTTTAATGATTTGGATAAATTGTGCAGTGCTGTTTCATCTTCTGACTGTGATACCTGTATGCAATAAAGTCCTGAAACGTGTTTCCTCGACTCGTGTCTCTTGTTTTGCAGCTTTGCTACTATTTATCAATCAATGGTTTACAACGTCTTATTCGGCATTTGAGCCACGGACCACCGTTTGATGAGATTTAGACTCTCAAGACACAAGACTTAAGACTATTTTGTTGTCGTTGGGATGAGATTTTGCCCACAATTCCACGGTATTGATGTTGGTACCATAGGAGGGATACAGTAACAGGAAACATTGATCAAAATAACAATTATTTAATTAAGTAGTGCAGATGTTTAACAATAATTTAACTCTTGAGAGCGTAAAATTAAACCAAATGGACCCGTAAGGGTCCATTTGGTTTCATTTTACTCTCTCAAGTGTTAAAGATCTATAAGGGTCCATTTGGTTTCATTTTACGCTCTCAAGAGTTAAAGATCTATTAGGGTCCATTTGGTTTCATTTTACTCTCTCAAGAGTTAAAGATCTATAAGGGTCCATTTGGTTTCATTTTACTCTCTCAAGAGTTAAAGATCTATAAGGGTCCATTTGGTTACCAACTCTCCATCATTTAGCTGGGGACCACCTGGAACCCCCTCAAGGACCACTGGTGGACCCTGGACCACTGGTTGAGCACCACTGATTTACAATGAATGCAAATGTTCGTTTGTACAGGTAGTTGATTTAGATGATCGTAGTGAGTACTTTCGGATTACAACATTTTATTTTCATAACAAATGTGTCATATATAGCAGTGGTTCTCAAACTTTTTCATGTCAAGGACCCCCAAATTGACACTTATTAGCCCCCGGACCCCCATTTCAAAAGATATGCCAGGGACCCCCATAAGAGAAGATTTTTTACGGCTCTAGCAGTGATTCTCAACCATTTTAATTTCAAGGACCCCCAGTTTGACATTAGGCTACGGACCCCCATTTAATGGCATTTATACCTCTGGGACCCCAATTCACATTGTAAAACCAATGTTAATTTGACTCAGAGTGTACACTCTCAGAGTTACAGACCCAAAAGGGTCCATTTGGTTCCATTTGTACACTCTCAGAGTTACAGACCCATAAGGGTCCATTTGGTTCCTGTCCATCATCTAGCTGGGGACCCCCTGGAACCCCCTCAAGTACCCCTGGGGGTCCCCGGACCCCACTTTGAGAACCAATGATATATAGTATATCATTGCTGTCAGGCAGAAACCTTGTATCTCCATATTTCAACTTTTCCTTTTGTACATTTAATGGCCTACTTCTTCATATTACAGTGTCACAGAAAAGTAGCAAAAAAATGATATCTGATCTACAAGCTCAGAACAATGCGACGAGCTCGTAACAGTTTGGGACATATGAGGTTTCCACTGGACAGTGACGATTATGTTCAGGTTGTCTCAGATGTATAGAGGCTAGTATGCACGTGACATCATTGTACACAGAAGTTATGCGAGAACGCCTTCATGGCAGCATCCCCACCTCCAAATGCAGATGTGTCCTACATTGCTCAAGCCACTTTGGAAAAACAGAACCCTGAAGACAATAAAACGGACAAGGCCAACGTCTTCCATGCACAAGCTGCTGTAGAGAACAACGATCAAGGGTCTACTAAAGTTAGTGTCAAGCCATGTCTGTTCTGTCAAGACGGTAATCATATGATTCACAACTGCACTGCATTTGTCACAAAGTCATTAGAAGAGAAACGACAATACATGAAGGAAAGGAAACTCTGCTACGGTTGCATGAAAGCAGGTCACAGCAAAAGACTGCCGTCACCGACACTCCTGTGACACCTGTAAAGGTAAACATCCAACATGCCTACATGATGATGACTACATAAAGAAAGCGAATGCTACACCAGTCTCAAACCAAGGTAACACTAATGACACGGCTATTACTAAATCTCTCAATGTGGAGTCTGAAGGGCCGTCAGCAAATGCCTCCATTCAGAGTGACACTGTCTTTATCGACCAGGAGGTGAGCAAGGAGCTACAAGCTGAATCACGTCCTGTCAACCTGAAGATAACCACTATGCTTTGTAAGGATGTTGTCATGCAGAGTGAAAGGGCTTCAGGTCTCGGAGTAAGAGGCTACAGCTGTTCAAGGGCACTAGCACCAAACAGGTAATTATTGGAGGAGAAGAGGAACCCTATGCTGTTCACACAGCACTGGAATGGAGCATTGTGGGCCGTTCAGAGCCATACCATGACTCGCCAAGTGTCAACACTATTTGTCACAGAGTCAACATTAAGGATCTTCCCCCAGTATCTCCAGAAGAGGTCATCGAGGAAGGTGATGAAGAGGAAGTGTGTGATGAAGGAAAAGGAGAGAGAGGCTATATACCTCAGCAAGTAGTAAATCACACCAAGGAGTCAGATCTCATCACTGCAACAGAACTAGAAGAAGCAAAACATTGTCTAATCAAGGACCTGGAGGAAAACGTGGACCAAGAAGAGTTGAAAATGGTGAACAAAGGCATTCACCTGCCATCTCACACCTTATTATACACTCCTAATGCTTGCCTTGACAAAGAGGGTGTTCTCAAGGTGGGAGGACGGCTGTCCTCTCTTCCCAAACTCATCATGCACCCAGCAATCATCCCCAAAGGTCATCATAGTAGACGGCACCGGAGAATATTGGAGAAGCGAAGGATGGCTGATCTTCACCTCAACGAGTGGAGACTGGGAAAGGTTTCAAAAGCCACTACGGATAAAGATGGACTCATGAGGAGAGCCTTGGGAAATCTGGAAAAGAAAGTCGAGCATCGCTACAAGATGTCTGAAGTTGAGCAACCAGTCCAGAAACTGTCCTTTCTGCTAGATACGGGTTGACTGCCCTGTCGCTATAAAGCGTTTCCTTTCTTTTTTGTTTTTCATGCTTAAGTGTATACGTGATTTATGGCCCATGTCTTGCTTAAATGTTCCTTTCAGTGAGAAATCATTCGTGTTTTGCTTTACTTAGGGTCCTGCAATTCACTCATGTTTTGGTGGGAGTGTAACGAACCACTTAAGCACTGCCCTGCATAAATTAGTGTCTTCAAAATGTACTGTTATTTTCTATAAGAAAAGCCCACCAGATGCACCTCCTGGCCAGCAGGCAGCTCTATTGTCACCCTAAACTTGCCAAACCATTGGACTTTCAAAGATACATTACTGTGGACTTTTGTCAAGTTTTATATATTGTCACTTTATATTTCTATAGCTTTAGGCTATATTTCTTTATGGTTTATGATGTGTTTGTCAGACATATTTGTAATGATTGTAGCCTACTGTTTATGTGCTTTCCCACCTATACAGTTCTTACGGTGGTTCCAGGAATAAACTTTCTAAAATCATCAGTTTGAGATCCATCCTTATTAGCCGGGGTTGCTTACATATGCAATGTGGCCCTCTGGACTGAAATAGAGTGGCCCTCTCCATCATTGCATCACCCCTGACTTAAACCCTCTAGTCGTATTGAAATGGACCTGAGTTGCAACTGTCCCTTGGACCACTGTTTTTTCTGTCCACACCAAATCTGAGAAACCCAAAAATAGCAGATCTACAAGCTCACAACCATTGCATTGCAACCACACAGAATCGCTGGTTTAATGTGTCATTTGTGAGATTGTTGTGTCTTGCACTTGATACTTCTGACCAGTAGAGGGCAGGTAAGCTTTACTTCTGAATGAAGTACACTTGTAGTTGTAGTGCAGGATGAAACTGGCCTGTTAGACTGTAAGGCAGTAAAAAGAAAGGCATGGGTTTCCGAGTCTAGTAAGGCAGTGGTTCGCAAACTTGTTCATGTCAAGGACCCGCAAATTGACACGTATTATTAGCCCGCGGACCCCCATTTGAAAGTATATGCCAATGACCCCCATAGAGAAGATTTTTTACGGCTCTAGCAGTGATTTTCAACCATTTTAATTTCAAGGACCCCCATGCATTAGGCAACGGAGTGGACCCCCATTTAATGGCATTTCTATCTCTGGGACCCCGATTCAATTGTAAAATCAATGTTAATTTAACTGTACAAATGTACACTCTCTGAGTTACAGACCCTTAAGGGTCAATTTGGTTCTTATTTATCTATGATTTAGCTGGGGACCCCCTGGAACTCCCCAAGGACCACTGGGGGTCCCCGGACCCCACTTTGAGAACCAATGCTGTATGGCACACAAAACATTAGTGCTCATTGAAACCATGGACATGGGTGAATATTTATAGTCACATCACGTTGTGACCTTGAAGATACTGTTAGGCTTAAATGCTAAATCAATTTGGGGTCCTTGGGTGACCCCCCAAAATACCCATACCCCTGACAAGCAGTTGGAATTGTAGGAGTTGAAGGCATTACATTTAGTTTGACTCAGTTTCTTTGATAAATATTATGGAAAATAGCAGATCTACAAGCTCGAGCACAACGTGTTTTGCGAGGCGATGTGAGCTTGTAGATCTGTTATTTTCACAAATCTTATTTTTTTGTTTATTGATTACTTTTGATGCAGTAATGGTACTTTGTCCTTGTCTCTCTTTTCTTTTTTTTTCCTGTATTAAAAAGGTCTTAAAAGTCCTTACATTTTCACTTTACTGTCACCAAATCATGTGGGGACCCCACCTCAAAATCATATGGGGTACCCCCCCCCCCCCCCCCATGTGGGGGGGTCATGTGGGGACCCTATGCAAGGCCTGAGAGAAGATTGTGTACTTGTACAAATAAAGGCCCTGGCCGGCATCAATCATACAACAATCATTAAGCCAGAGTACAGAGGTATTGGCATCACAATACTTAAAATAGCTAAATTAAAAGTATAGACCATACCCGGTCGACGCATCCGTGGGGGGATATGCGCACATGATCTGGCAACCCGGGAGGCAGTTCGTCCCATAGCTGGGCTGCCCCGTAACCATGGCGACAGTGTTTGACACAAAAACGCTAATAAGAAGCTGAGATTTGGTGAAATTGAAAAACGGGCTTCACAGTTAAGTTCAGATGGTAATGGTCAATGGCTGTGTGCAAAATCAGAGCAATTGCTCCAGCCACTGAGGAGAACCGGGTAGCTTCACCTACTCACCACTACGTACCTTACTAGAATTATAGTATGATATATAGGCCTATACTCAAACATTATGCAGAACGTTAATATTCCGAATATCCACATGATTATTTGTGGATTCATTATTTGCATTAATAACCTAAATCTTTGCAGATTACATCACTGTTACCGCTAGTAACTAAAGAGGTCAAATAATTGTAGTGGAGATTAAATAAGAAGTCTGAGATGTAGTGGAGTCGAAGTATAAAAAAGAAACTTGAGTAAATGTACTTGGTTTACATTCCAGCCAGTGTTGCCAGATTCTGTGAGAGAAACAAGCAATCAGGTCTAGGAAAACCAGCCCCAAAAGAAGCGACGATGGGCCCACATGAGCACTTTAACATATACATCAGCCGATCTACAAGCTCACAACGCGCCGCGATGCGACGACGCATTGTGAGCTTGTAGATCTGCTATTTTCAAATAAAATCTTGCGGGGAAATTATAACAAGCAGATCTGCCAACCCTGATTCCAGCACTAGTGGTGCACAGATACTGTAAGATCTGATTCTATATTTGGTGACACTGGTGTCACACACTGCACCCGAAAATAGATCTGATCTACAAGTTGGCAACACATTGCGTCACAGCAGCATGCAGCGCATGGGGAGCTTTGTATAGATCAGCTACTTTCAGTGAGTATAAATAAACCTGGTATAAATCAAGGCAGTATATATACAGGAGGAGCTGGGGCTGCGGCAGGAGAAGAAGAAGCAAGCAAGGAGGAGGAGAAGCACCTTTATTGTTCCTGGGGGACTTTCAGTTAAGAAAGCACCGAGGAGGAGAATGAATGACCTCCTTATAGGATTCCCCTCATGCTCCACTTTCCCTCCAGCATTGTGCTTTTTCTCTTATTCCAACACTCTCTCTCTTTTTCTTTTTTTAATGTATTGTCAGCAGTGGTGGAAAAAGTACTCAGGTATTTTACTTAAGTAAAAGTAATCAATACTGCTATGTAGAAGTACTCTGTTACAAGTAAAATAAGGCCTGTGTTCAAAATGGTACTTGAGTAAAAGTACAAAAGTATTGGCATCAAAATATACTTAAAGTACCAAAAGTAAAAGTACTCAATGTTTGAAAATAGCAGATCTACAAGCTCGCAGTTGTGAGCTTGTAGATCGGCTATTTTCAAATAGCTTAGGTATATAAGATAGGGCTGAAGTGGTTAATGTATGTTTTATAATGTAATAATTTATATCTGCAAAGTAACTGGTGACTAAAGTTTTCATATAATTGTAGTGGAGTAAAAGTACAATATTATTTGCCTCTGAGATGTAGTGGAGTAGAAGTAAAAGTACTGAAACCTTGATAATGACAGCTTAGAAGCCTGTCTGGATTGATGTTTTACTTCCTAAAAGTAAACCAATATTGGTTGGCACCGTTTACAGACCACCTGATCAGAGGAATTTTATTGAAATACTTGAAAATGTCTGTGCAGGCTGTCCACACTTTGATAAAGGCAAAATCCTCCAAAGCGGAGTCATTGTGTATGGTATTAGTGACCATTTTTTAACCTTTTGTACAAGGAAGGTGAAGAGGTCCCCTATAAATTGCCACAATTCTATTAAAAGTAGAAACCTTAGAGGTTATGACAGTAACAACTTTATTGACAGGCTTAAAAACATAGACTGGACCACTGTCACAAAATGTTGTGATGTAGATAAAGCATGGGACTGTTTTCAGAATATTTTTCCAAATGAGCTTGATAAGGTTGCTCCGCTAAGGGAAACTAGGACTAAACAGGGAACTCAACCTTGGATTAATAAAGATATTTTGGATATCATTCATCTGAGAAATAAAACACTAAGTAAATTCAACAAATGTAAGTTGAAAATAGCCGATCTATAAGCTCGCAACGCCTCGCGATGCGACGCGCTGTGAGCTTGTAGATCTGCTATTTTCAAATATTTTAGTACTTTTACTTTTGGTACTTTACATACATTTTGATACGAATACTTTTGTACTTTTACTCAAGTAAATTTTGAATTCCGGACTTTTACTTGTAACGGAGTACTTTTACATTGCAGTATTGATACTTTTACTTAAGTAAAACATTTGAGTACTTTTTCCACCTCTGACTTTTTCCCTAAAAAAGTTTTAATTATTTCTTCTTCTTCTTATTCTTGCTGCCTTGTCAATGGAGCGCTAGCATTCCTCCCTCTCTCTCTCTCTCCCCCGAATAAGTGCTGTCTCACTCCAATTGAGCACAGAGTAAAATGTGAAAGCCCAGTGAATGAATGGAGCCAAACCTCAATAGGAGAAAATAAACAATTGCGTTGTGGGTCCAGGGGTGCGAGCGAGGGAGAGAGAGAGCACATGAGAAGGGCGAGCGAGAGGGGGAGAGAAAGGAGAGGGCCCTGCCTGTGGCCTACGTGCGAAGATTCCCATGGAGACTTTTTTTTTCTTCTAAGCCCTTGATTTATACACTGTCGCGTGACGGTGTCGCTCGCTGGAAAAAATATATCAGATCTACAAGCTCGCAGCGCATCGCGTTCGCGATGCGCCGCGAGCTTGTAGATCTGCTATTTTGTGCGTAATGCTGCCCCATAAATTGGCCATTACGCACTTGCCCCCTTTTTTCCCCTGTTTAAAAAGGAGGGTCTCGTAAAAGCACTTCAACAGTGGATGATTTCTCTTTTCTTTTCTTTTTTTTACTCCTCGTTTTTTATTTGAGGAGAGAAGAGAGGGGGGGGGGGGGGGGTGCGGGTTGGGGTGTGATTGCTGCTGGACATGGGGGGGGGGGGGCAGAGGGGGGTCACATGCACACACGTGCACGCTCGTATACACACACACACACACACACACACACACACACATGCACAATTTGCTCCTCACTTGTTCAGTGCTAACTTTCGGAAAGGGGGTCCATTGTCCGGGGAGTGAAAGGTTCTTGTTTTCGCTGTGTAACTAAATCAAGAGCTCCTTTTTAAACAAAGGGTCGCATTGCGTCCGTTGTCCACTGTGGCCCGTTTGAGTACCCTGGGTTTTTAACTCTTAACCCATTGTTAAGAAAACACATAAAACCCCATAAGCCCTTTCCCTAACACAATCTCTTCCTTAATCAACACACTCCTACACAAATAAATACACTCTTACATTCGTTGCACATTATTTTGTGTTTTTTTGGCTACCGGCAAGTTAGTTAGTTAGTTAGATCGGTAGGTACAGTAACCCACAAATCATACAAATTTGTACTTTTTATTCTAAACTTTTTTGGCTTGAAGCGAGCCCACATTGTTTCTTCAGGAACAATATTTTCTAGTTGTGGTCCTCCCACAAAACATAAACTAAAAAAGGTGACAAACCCAGGTGTATGTACGGCACTAATGGCAGTCATGGTCAGAGGGGGTAGAGAGAGAATTACACCAGGGCCCACTTGTGGCCCCCATGTGTCCCCTGTCAGGGACCCCTGGGGGCCACACGCGCACCGTTGCTCCGATCTGCACCAAACTCGGCACAAACACTGTTCACGGGTCCATGACAATATAGTCACAGCAGGGGCCCACACGTGGCCCCCAGAGGGCGATGTCAGGGTCCCCCTGGCTGGGGGCCACAGGTGGCTCCAACCCGCACCAAACTTGGCACAAGCACTGTTCAGGGGTCTGCTTGAAAATACCAGTGGCTACCTGTGGCCTCAGGGGTCCTAAAACATTTTTAGGGCCTTTCTCCGTAAAAAAATAATAGCAACAATCATTGATAACATAATTACCAGGGGTCTTCAACCTTTTCAGGTCAAGGACCCCCTAGCTGAGAGAGACATGAAGCAAGGACCCCCCTCTATATTGTATAAAAGTGTGTTTCAGATAAACTTTTTCTGCTCTTTTTATTCCCTCTACACCTATAACTCTTTGCCAAAAATAGCCGATCTACAAGCTCACAACGCCTAGCAGCGCGAGGCGTAGTTTCGGTTTGTTTCGAGTAGGGAAGGATCGGCGGACACGTAAATCCCGCCCACTACATTTGATTGGGTAAAGCGCGGCCTGCTTCCTGATCTGAAGGCACGCCCACTTGTAGGCCAGTGTGTACACGTTATGACGAACCTTCACGAGACAGATTCCAACGCAGAGCAGAATCTGTTCTTGAGAGATTAAACAACGTTAAACTCACCAACTTTGCAGCTGTAGGGAAAGCTTGATTTATCCTCTTTCTATCAGCAAAGTATTTGTTTCATAAAAATCCACCGTAGAGACATGTTATGAGCTACTTTATGTCAAGAAATTCCGTGCAGGTGATTATTTTTCTGGAGTTTGGAAGGGCTCGTTTTCAATAACGCCAATAATGTCCTGCTGCCTCCTGCATTATGTGACATTTAGAAACAGGTGGTACGCAGGACTGTTGAGTGATTTCCAACAAGCGCTTCCAAACTCCAACACTCCATGCTGCTCAGTGGCGTGCACAGACATTTTGAGGGGCAGGTGCTCAAGTAAATTATGCTTTTTTTGTTTACTTGGTCTGCTCTTTTTTCCCTCTACACCTATACCTCTTTGCCAAAAAATAGCAGATCTACAAGGCCACAACGCCTCGCGCTGTGAGGCGTTGTGGGCTTGTAGATCGGCTATTTTTGGCTAAAGTTCTCCTCAGAAAAGGGATGCTAGATTTCGAGTGGTTATGGTAAAAAGAAAAATCATATCACATAAAGATTTGGCGGACCCCCTGTAGTAACTCTGAGGACCCCCTAGGGGTCCCGGACCCCCTGCTGAAGACCCCTGCTGTAAACACTTTTTCCCCCTTTTTTTCAAAAGGGCACTTCTGGTCAAGAGGGCAAAGGGCAGGTGCTCTAGCACCACCTAGAGTCTATCTGTGCACGTCCCTGATGCTGCTCAATGTTTTGCCAGAAATTGCCACTCAGCCTAGCTGAGGGGGGTGTGTCCCGGTGGAAAAGTGACGCATGTGCATACTCTCTATAGAGTACTGACGTCATTCCCACTAGCCCTGGGTCACGGCGGTATTTTTTGTATTGGAATTCCCATATAGGTAAATCTTAGATTGTGTCATATAAAAACTGTGTTCCAAAAATAAACAAATCAGGTATGTGACTCTGTGTCGTTTATGATATTGAGTTACATTTGATAACGTCTGCGTTTAGATTTTAAAAAATAATAATCTTACTCTTTGGATAAATTTGTACTTTTTCACCTTCAGTTGATGCTCCATATCTATATGAATAAAATCACCGGGGGATTTTTTTAAAACGTTTTTGGAACACAGTTCTTTCATGACACAATCTAAGATTTGCCTATATGGGAATTCCAATATAAAAAATAACTCTGGATAGCGCTCTCTAGCGGCAGTGGTGTCAGACTTCGGTGTTCTATAGCGCGAGGCAGCGTGATGTACAAAATCATGACGCTTGTGTAACAGTTGATCTGCGTTGTGTTGTGGATTAATGAAGTTCCAGACCCCTCTCTTTGTTGTCAGTTTATTCTGGTAAGAATAGACACAAGTCTCTCTGGTCAGACACTTCTTTTGGTGTAACACACCCAAGCCTCAGCACGTCTTGGGCAAATCTAATTTGGACTGGCCTATTCTAATAATCAATAAACATACAATATAACAGAATACAGTACAATGAAATAAAACAAAACAATACGTACCTGGTAAGAATAGACACAAGTCTCTGGTCAGACACTTCTTTTGGTGTAACACACCCAAGCCTCAGCACATCTACAACAAAATTAGCAGCAGTTTGTTGTAAACAATATACTGTTTGGTGTGTCAAAATGACAAACTGAAAACATGTACAAAGCATCACTACTTCATGTAGGTACATTTAGCATGTTTAGAATGACCAGTATTCATCACAGTATCACAGTAAACTCTTATTGAAAATACAGTGTGCTGAGGAACACATCTTACCTTGGGCAAATCTAATTTAGACTGGCAACACTCTAACATGGACACCTGTGTTACTCAATGAGGTGCCGCCCACTAACCAATAAAAAATGTAGCTTACTTAAGGAGCAAGTGGAACCCACTAATCTCTGTTACACTTGTATCACAGGGATTTACCCCCAATCCAACCACAAGGCCACTAAACTGGCATGACACCACCATTCTTTGAGGAAAGGTTTATCACAGGCTCAAGAAAAACTGATGTTCACAATGTTTTGTTGTCAACCAGGTTTGTCTCCAACAAGGGATTACATTTGTTCTACTGCTATGCCACAAAAATGTGGAATGCTCTAACATTCATAATGTATATATTTTTTTAATCCGCTCTGAAAGAGCACTTACAGGTGGCTGCAATAGGCTCTTTGCACAGCAGCCATATTGGAAAGAAATTGGGCCTCTTTCTTACTTCCTTCACAGGTGTTACCAATGATACTAATGAAGGCTCTGTTCCATTCTGGTCAGGGTGCTGATATTGTGCATGTTGGCTCACTAGAATGGCCCCTTATGGTGGGTGTGAAACTCTGAGAGTGTACAAATGGAACCAAATGTACCCTTACGGGTCCATTTGGTTCCATTTGTACACTCTCAGAGTTATGGGGGTCCTTGAAAATAAGACAACCACTATGCCACACTAAATGGAACAGAGCCGTAATTAGTATCATTGGTAACACCTGTGAAGGAAGTAAGGAAGGGGCCCAATTCATTCCCAATATGGCTGCTGTGCATAGATAGAGCCTATTCGGAGGAACTGGCCCCTGTAAAAAGTCAAAGCCTACATCTGTGGATCAGTGTCAAACTAGTCTCGCGTAGCCAGACAACTATTCCACAATCTCTGAATGCTATATAGAGTCTGGAACTACAACTCCCAAAATCCGAGAGAGGAAACTGCCACTTCCGTTCACGAAAATATCTTTTAAAATATTAATGAACCCCAGTTCAAATTATGATTATTTTGCGGGGGTCGCGGCCTGAAGAGTTTGGGAACCCTTTGGTCTAGTGCATTGAAAATGGGATAGACGCCCTTTCTCTGGACAAGGGTGAGATCATAGAGCGACGGAAATGGTGCCATCTCATAATGAGGCCAATTATATGAAGATAGGGTTGAAAATGGGTTTAAATGCTCCTATATAACCATGTATACGATCATGAGAAGATCCATAATTTATAACATCCATTCATTTAATGGACCTTCCTTTAGGACGTTTCCCCTCACAGGAAATTTGATTGGTTTAGTCATTGCATCCCTGCCATCTGTCTCAATGGTAATAGGCTCTATTCACAGCAGCCATATTGTGAAGACATTCACAGGTGTTACCAATGATACTAATGAAGGCTCTGTTCCATTCTGGTCAAACAGAGTCAGGGTGCTGATATTGTGCATGTTGGCTCACTGGAAACACTCTGCTACACCAATGGGTCTAAAGTTGGGGTCCAGGGACCCTCATGGGCTTCCAAATGGCCCCTTACGGGTGTGTAACTCTGAGAGTGTACAATGTGTACACTCTCAGAGTTATGGGGCTCGTGGAAACCACTGTGCTACACTAAATGGAACAGAGCCTTCATTAGTATCATTGGTAACACCTGTGAAGGAAGTGATAATATGGCTGCTGTGCACAGAGCCTATTATGTTGGGCTTTTCATCTCCGCCAGGCCAAAGGGGTGCATCATGGCCGAGACTATGTTTTGCCCATAGACTGTATAACATGAATGGACAGCGTTACTCCCCTAGACTCTACAGACCGTAAATGAAGCCGATTGTTCAGCTGTGTGCAATCCGCCATCTTTCAGTATCGCGTCATATCCTGCAGAATGACACCAGACCATTATTGGTTGGGTAGCTTGTCAATCATGAGCGGGGGCGGGGAATGAATGCTATTGGTTGTGTAGCTTGCCAATCAAATCATCCCGCCCCTCCCAGGGCATAACCTACATTATCGTCAATTTTAAAATAAATGGGACCTTAGTTTACCAAAACGCATATCATGATGATTGAAAGGAGACTTTAAATTAGCGACTGGAAGCACATAGTATTTATGACAATTTTTATTAAGGTAAGAAAATCTAGGCTAAAGTTTGTCAAAAACCCATCCACTTGCGCCATTCATATGAACTGTCTCTTACGTATTGGCGTCAATGTAAAAATCTCAGGCTGGCCCCTTGCTTTTACCCCCTGTCCGTCCGGCCGGCCGTCTGTCTGTCTGTCTGTGAACAGTTAATCTACGGCACCATTGGCCTGAATCCCAATCGAGGTGCAGTGGCGTGCACAGACATTTTGAGGGGCAGGTGCTCAAGTAAATTATAACTTTTTTTTGTTCACTTGGTCTGCTCTTTTTTCCCTCTACACCTATACCTCTTTGCCAAAAATAGCCGTCTACAAGCCCACAACGCCTCGCAGCGCGAGGCGTTGTGGGCTTGTAGATCTGCTATTTTTGGCTAAAGTTCTCCTCAGAAAAGGGATGCTAGGTTTCGAGTGGTTATGGTAAAAAGAAAAATCATATCACATAAATTGGCGGACCCCCTGTAGTAACTCTGAGGACCCCCTAGGGGTCCCGGACCCCCTGTTGAAGACCCCTGCTGTAAACCTTTTTCAAAAGGGCACTTCTGGTCAAGAGGGCAAAGGGCAGCTGCTCTAGCACCACCTAGAGTCTATCTGTGCACGTCCCTGTCGAGGTGAAACTGTTTTTGCAACAAAAAATATATATGTTACTCTTACAGATTTTGTCCAAACATCACGCCAATCGGTACACAGTAGCCTATCTCTATAGTCATGTGATCAAGACGGATCTGTCTGATTTTTCATATTCCATCCTGATTGGCTAAGATTGGCATCTAAAAGTTTGCAGGAGTGGCCCGTTGAACAAATGCCTCAAATCATGAACTGATTGCCGTGAAACTTTGCACGCACGTTCCCACTTGGCCGAGGAAGAAATGCCACCCATTTCACATTGTCCTGTTAGAGCGCCACCAGGAGGCTGATTTTTGCAAAATTACTCCATACAGATTTTGTCCAAGCATCACGCAAATCGGTACACGTTATCTCTATAGTCATGTGATCAAGACGGATCTGTCTGATTTTTCATATTCCATCCAGATTGGCGTATTCTGAACATTGCTGGCCCACAATAACCTTTCTGACCTGTGCTCCGAGGAGCACTTTTTCTATATATTTTCTTTTCTTTTTTTCAAAGTTTCAATTCACTTCACTTAAAGGCAGGGTAAGTGATATTTTTTGGTTAAAACAAAAAAGTATTTTGTTAAAAGGTTAAAGCACTATATTCTGATAGTAATCATTGCTATAGAGTGTTTTTTCAGTAACAGGAGTCTCCATGTCTCTCCAGCTCTTTAATAAACAGAAAATATATTGTCAAAATCTCAGCCAATCAGGAGAAAGTACCCATTTTTAAGCTTACTTTGTATAGTGTTCCAGTTCCAATTTTGTCTGCTCATTTCTTAGTGTCATCACTTCCAATTTCACTTGTTTAATCTATATCCTGATTGAGTTCTCTGTCCTGGTTGGATAAAATTGGAAATGAAACTGAAACTGAAACGAAAATGTATTTTCTGTTTTATAAAGAGGTGGAGAGACAAGGAGACTCCTAATACTGAACAAACACCCTATAGCAATGAGTACTATCAGAATATAGAGCTATTTAACACTTATTTTAACCAAAGCAAATCACTTACCCTACATTTAAATAAAGTTGTGGGGGAATCAAATCCTGCACGGTGAAAATAATTCAAAAATAACCATGATGATGATAGCAATGATTACTCAATAAAATCCTGAACATTAATGTGAAAGGGGGTCTACTGCCACTGAGATGCTGCAACTCTTTATCCCACCAGTAGATGTCAGTAGGTAGTTGGTCATTGGTCACACTGATGGCTAACTCAAGTGGTGCAAAATTCTACATTCACATTTCTACATTCACAATTCATCCCAGGAAGCATACAAACGTCATTAAGCATAATCACACCAATGAAAACTATATATAATTTTATGGTTTTACAGGAGTACATGCATTTTGGAAATATGAAGTTCTTAAACTGACTGGGAATGTGCCCTTACTGATGCTGTAGGTAACAGTAGCCTACAGTATATGACTAAAAGCAATATTAAGCACTGGTGAATATTAAAAGTAACCAATGCTGTTTATGCATACATTTGAATCATACTATGTTTAATGCAATTAATTAATTAACAACATATTATTTCAATGTTGAATTTGACTGCTTTTTGTTAATTGGTTACAAAATCAACCTAAGATAATAAATCCACCTAATGGGTTTAGAATATTTATTCATCAATTAGACAAATTTGAAATACTTGCATTCCAAAATAAGCCTATCACATTTTCGGTCTAAATAGTTTAGACAGAGCCATAGCCTGACCATCATCATCAAACCATCATAAAGTTTGTAGCATGCTGCAGAACAGCTTGGAGCATGGATGGTGCCCACTTTTCAGTTCCATGGTATATAGAGTTTGATTTACGATATCATAAAAGTTTCTGCAGCTAATATTAATAGGTAGGCCTATTAAACAGGTATACTGTATACAGCAATGGTTCCCAAACGTTTTAGCTCGAGACCCAAATGAGAAATGATAGGTTTTCCCCAGTAGCCTACCCAAACTAGTGAAAATAGCAGATCTACAAGCTCACAATGTGTGGCTTCGCACCTGTTGTGAGCTTGTAGATCTGCTATTTTCACTACTTCTTAAACAATTTGTTTTCTAATTTATGGAATTTATATATATTTTCTTTTTTTAATCTATTCATGAAAGTCTTTTGAAACATCATTACATTTTGTTTGGGAAACAGTGGTATACTACACCTTCCTCTGCTTATGATACTGTAATAATAATACCTTAATTACAATAACATAATACCTTAATGAAAATAATAGTAATACATAATACCTTAATTACAATAATAATAATAATAAATAATACCTTAATTACAATAAAGCCTTATTACAGTAATGCTGTAATCAGGTTGATTCTCCCATATCACCATCCCTGTGTCCCTCCTCTCTCTCCTATCCGTCTTGACTCAGTGACACTCAGACCTAAAAGCCTTTTGTTGCATCGCAGCCAATGGAGACGGATTACGACACACCGGCCACCAGATATATAAAGGACCCTTTTTCAACGCACTTGCACATTTTTCAGTGACAGAACCTTCCCTGATACCCTCACACACCTCCTTCTCACATGGACTAAAACACTGTTATCTCTGATAGAAAAGGACCAACAACAAACCCACCATCATTACATGTACCAGCGGGATATATATGCATTAATCTAGACAAGATCACTTGTCACTTTCAATAAATACTAAAACATCCGGCTTTTACCGAGACTTTATTTGGAAGGAACGCACTTTTTTTTTGGCTTGTATTTATTGCTAAAGGGGTTGATCCGGAATTGGAATAAATGAATATCACTGATTTCCTACCTTTAGTGGGATAAAAAAAGGAGAACATCTTCAAAGACAAGACAACGCTCATAAACGGATAAAAAGCTCAAAGAGAAACTTTTTAGTTGCACCGCCGCCGCTAAACCAGCGCTACTTCTTCTTCATCCTCATCATCATGCCGAGGTACAACTTTTTACTGTGTTTAACGGTCCTGATCTCCTTGGGACAGTCTGGGAGCGACGAGCCCAACCTCCTGCTGCCTCCGGCCGGCAGCAGCAGCTCCTCCAGCAGCTCCTCCAGCCACAGCTCCTCCAGTTCCGGCGGCAGCTCCTCCAGCAGCAGCAGCAGCAGCAGACCCGTGGGGTCCGCCGCCGACCCCACGGGGTCCGTGGTGGACGCCGCGGGGCTCCTGCTCGGGCTGCACTCGTCGATCCTGGACGAGGAGTGCTCCGCCTGCGTGTGGAGGGAGCAGAGCAAGCTGCTGCGGCTGGAGAGCGTCAAGTCCCAGATCCTCAGCAAGCTGCGGCTGAAGCAGGCTCCCAACATCAGCCGCGAGGTGGTCAACCAGCTGCTGCCCAAGGCCCCGCCGCTGCAGCAGCTGCTGGACCACCACGACTTCCAGGGCGACGCGTCGTCCCAGGACGAGTTCATGGAGGAGGACGAGTACCACGCCACCACGGAGTCAGTCATCACCATGGCCTCAGAGCGTGAGTGGAGCTGTTATTTATTATATATTATATCAGTGGTTCTCAAACTTTTTCCATGTCAAGGAGCCCCAAATGGACACTTATTAGCCCGCGGACCCCCATGTGAAAAGATACATTTTAAGGACCCCCAGTTTGACATGCATTAGGGCTACAGACCCCCATTTAATGGCATTTCTATATCTGGGACCCCAATTCATGTTGTAAAACAATGTTATCTTAACTCTGAGAGTGTACAAATGGAACCAAATGGACCCGTTAGGGTCCATTTGGTTCCATTTGTACACTCTCAGAGTTACAGACCCATAAGGGTCCATTTGGTTCCTATCCATCATTTAGCTGGGGACCCCCTGGAACCCCCCCCAAGTACCCCTGGGGGTCCCCGGACCCCACTTTGAGAACCAATGTATTATATAGCCCCAGTGATTCTCAAACTTTTTCCATGTCAAGGGACCCCCAAATTGATATGTATTTAGCTGGACCCCCCATCTGAAAATGTTTTGTGTCAGGGACCCGCAGAAGAGAAGATTTGTGTTAAAAAAAAAGATTCAAAATCTTCCAAACATTTTTTTGATTTTTTGAAAAATGTTCAAAAATAGCAGATCTACAAGATTGCAGCGTGGCATGAAGTGACGCGCTGTGAGCTTGTAGATCTGCTATTGTTGAATAGCCAACATATTAATGGATAGAGAGGTTAAAAGGCTACTATTTTAGCTGGGGGACCCCCTGGAACCCCTCCAAAGGACCCCTGAGGGTCCCCGGACCACACTTTGAGAACCACTGCTACTGTATAAACTATTTGCACTTTGAAAAGAAAGCAACTGTTTTATGTGTGAACGTGCAGGCTGACTGGCAACACATATGACATAACGAGAGGCTGCAGTTAGACATCCGTCCAAGTCAAGTTTCCATCCAGAAACCTCATTTAAGTCAGTGACCATAACCAACCTCATTCTGCTTGGATTATATGGTAGGCCTAATAGTATAATTGACCTACTTTATAGCCTGCCTACCTACTTCCAAACTGCTAAAACTGCCACTGTCGGCTGGTTAAGCAATAAGGTTGTCAAACTGATAAATCAATAATAATCAGTGTTTGTTGTCACTATAAAAAAGGATCGTAAGTCTTTAAGTCTATTAATAGAGGTGCTATTGTCTTCACACACTGATGCTGATGCTGGGGAGGATGATGATGTCGGTGGTAATGATAGTGATGATGATGATGATGATGATGATGAGGATGATGATGATGAGGATGATGATGTTGGTGCTAATGATAGTGATGATAATGATGAGTGGTGATGAGGATGATGATGATGATTATGACGATGCTTTGAGGACAAGGCTCTTTGGTAAAGTCCTATCTACTAGGTGGGGGGTGGGTTTAGGTCAATGCAAGGGTTGTTGAGGCCACCGCACACGCACGCACACACGCACGTTATGCACGCACACGTGCGTGACGTGATTGGGAGTTTCAGTTGCACTATGAGTGTATAATAATAGGCTAATTAACAGATTAACACTCATTTAAACTCCAGCTGTTAGTGCCGCTCACAGCTGCTTCACCATGGTCAAACCTTTGGGTTCCAGGTGGGCATCATCATCGTTTAGCCCACAGTGTGAATGAATGACAGACCTTTGAATGTCAAGTGCATCATCACAGCCTATAATGATAATGATAATGTTTGGTTCGCAGTCTCTTCCCTGTCACATGTTTCTCTTGCATATATAAAGCTAGATGTTATATAGGCCCTATTATGTATTAATTTTGTCTTCTGGTCATCATGCCCTATAACTATAAGCACTTGATTGTCCAGTGGTTATACTAGTTTCATGTAAGATCTGTATTATGGACATAATAAATCTACAGATAAAGTGCCAGCTAGGCCTGCCTGGCTGCCCAAACAGGCATTTTATAAAATTGCTGTTGAACCCCAGCAGCTGTGCTCTATCGCTCCCTTTATAGGAGGCTCTACCGGGTTCCCTGCTGTTCATCGCAGTGAGAAAAAGTGTGTCAAAAAAGCTGCCATTGTCTCCGTCATGCAGCGGCCCCCCCCGCGGCCCCCCCGCGGCCGCACTTGCCTTTTAAATGCGAAGTTTATAGGCGCAGCTCGCTTTTTCCTCCCTTCTCACTGCGGAGTACACAAAGACCCAGAAACACTCGGGGTCGAGGGGAGTGTGTGACCTCTTAGTGGTGAATCGCGTGGTTCAACAACATTTACACACGTAATATATTCTGCACAAGGCCAATGAAATACCCTCCAAATAATGAGTTTTTCACGAGTGAACAAAGATAGGCCTTGTGTGTGCGTGTGCGTGTGTGTGTGTGTGTGTGTGTGTGTGCGTGCGTGCGTGCGTGTGTGCGTGCTTGCGTGCGTGTGTGTGTGTGCGCGTGTCCGTGCGCGACTTTCACATCATGTGTTGTCAGAGACTTCAATAATGGTAGGCCTGGTAGTTGGATTGAAAATGGCAGGTTTTAATTTCAGCCCAGTGACACGTTTTATAGATCACGTTCGTCAATTGTTTGTTTTAGTTTCTGTAGGAAGGTTTTTATATTCCACCTTCATCTATTTGTCTCAGAGAATATGCAGTTAAAGGCTTACAGTATGTATCTAACACCGATTATTAGCCTACAGCACGTTGTCACTTAATTCTTTCTTGTAAGACTGATTGGAGCACAGCATTTTTTACCCAACATATAATCATAGCAGGCTGCAATGTTTTTTTTTGCGGGGGGGGGGCTTCTCAATATACTTTCTATTGAGGCCCAATTAGAAACAAATGACCATAAGCCTGTCTTACAATTGGAAAATACAGCATTTGTTCCTCTGAAGAATGTGAAGATTGCACTTCACCGATAAAAAAAAGTTCATGTTGTTCATGTTGTTGGCATAGTTAGTAGGGATTCAATGAGCTTAGCATGTCATGTATTTCTAAAACGTACTTACGTCTATAACGATATGCCCAGAACTGAGACGGCATGGTAAGACAAATAGAGCCACAGTTCCATTTTTACACTTTAAGAGTTAACTGTGCAGTGAGTGCCCTGGCTCTGTGGAAGACTCCTTAAGGTTCATACTTCATCTGTCATGTATTTCTTTTTTTTCCTTCTTTCCTATTCCCTCCAGTACTGTATTAAACAGCTGTTACCACTCACCACTCCATTGTATTAACATATTCCCTGTTGGATTATCTAACGTGTACATTATGACAGGCTGGAACTCCTGTCCCTGTGTGCATGACACACTGACCTCCGGGGCGGGGGAGCGTTTAAGCTGCGACACACCACCGCTGGTCCTCCTGTCCTTAGACCGGGATTAGGCCTGTCAACGATTAGCCTGTTACATCATCGCCTATAATCACAATTATTTGAGATAATTGCAATTATTTTTGCATAATCATCAATTTCATGTTGAAAAAAATGTGGAAATATCAGATCTACAAGCTCACAACGCACACGTTGTGAAAGTGTTTTGAAAGTAGAACGTTTTTTTGAGAGTAGAAAGTTATTAAATATGTTTTTCTTTGTATATTTGGGTTATTTGTCATAATTGCACCTGTGCAACTTCAAAGCCTGACAAAGCCAAACCGAAATGTTGATTTTTGTTCATAATGTTCCTGTGTTCAACGACAGAAAAACTATGAAATCGTTAATCCCAATTATTCGCATTACAATTAATCGTCATGTAAAATTTCATAATCGTGGCGGCCAGGATAGATATGAGGCTCCCCTGCCACTCACCCAACACACACACACACACACACGCGCGCATACGCACACACGCAGTGGTGGAAAAAGTACTCAAATGTTTTACTTAAGTAAAAGTATCAATACTGCAATACAAAAATACTCTGTTACAAGTAAAAGTCCAGAATTCAAAAGGTACTTGAGTAAAAGTACAAAGGTATTGGCATCAAAATGTACTTAAAGTACCAAAAGTAAAAGTACTGAAATATTTTGCGCACACACGTGCGAGCGCACACACACACACACGCACCATGTGAAGTGTTTCTCCGAGAAACACTTCACATGGTGCGAGAGTAAATGTTTTACATGATTACAAACCATCACTGTGCAAGTATTTAAATGCTTGACAGCAGCTTGAGAAGTTGTTGACAGACCCATGGATTTATTCTGTTCTGCTCCACGTATGCCTACATTTATATCTAGTAATAGTTCATACTTTATGCCTACATTTATATCTAGTAATAGTTCATACTTTATGCCTACATTTATATCTAGTAATAGTTCATACTTTATGCCTACATTTATATCTAGTAATAGTTCATACTTTATGCCTACATTTATATCTAGTAATAGTTCATACTTTATGCTATAACCCCAGTCAGTCCGAGTGCAGATGGGCCAGGTCAGACTTTAAGTTCTTCTATTTTGTATTATTTAACTTATTTTTAACCACTTGAGAGAGAGCTGCAGTATAGCTTCCATTATTCTGGAGGGGAATATTAGCAAAAAAAATAGCAGATCTACAAGCTCACAATGCGTCGAGTCGCAATGCGTTGTGAGCTTGTAGATCTGCTATTTTTCCTTGAAAAGATTTGGTGTACACTACAGAAGGAGCACACCAAGTGCAGAACAGAGGATTTCAGTGGTTAATCGTTATCTTATTATACTTGCAGCACCTGTATGATGTATCTATGTATCATATACGGTACTACTGCGGTGCTACTATGGCACCTGAGTACATAGATCCCCTCGGGATCCATATAAAAGATCTATCTTCTCTTGTCTTCACCTCATCCCCCTGCATTAGGTTATCATTTTTTATAATCTGCTCCAGTACTTTGCGCTTCACACACGCCCCCCCCCCATCTTTTATAATGCCTGTATTCCCACCCTCCCTCCCTCCCTCTCTCTCTCCGTTCCCTCGCCACCCCGGTATACTCGTGGAAAAGAAGAAGAGTTTGCGAGAGAAACAGAACGACTGCATCTCTTTTCTTTGCCCCATGGCGGCCTTAGCCCTTTAAGACCGGGGGACGCATCTGTGTAACCACTTTATCCATTTTTTATACTTTTGGCTATTCAAAAATAGCAGATCTACAACCTCATATCGCGGCACCGAGTGCCGCGATATGAGCTTGTAGATCTGCTATTTTTTTTTTTTTATCGTGTTTTTTTTTTGTGCAAATCTTTGAATATATATCTATAAAGCAATTGTTTTTTACTCAAATCTTTGCTTCTGGGGGTCACTGGAACACATTTTTTTGAGATGGGGGGTCCGCAGCCAAATACATATCGTTGTGGGGCTCCTTGACAATGACATTAATATTATAGCAACATAAGTGTTTCAGAAAACTGTTTTAAACTGATTTAGAAGACATTTGTAGAATCCCCAGAAGCGATAACATTTTAGTTAGCTTTAAATATATATATATTCAAAGATTTGCACAAAGTTGTTCACGATTTAAAAAAAAATAGCAGATCTACAAGCTCATAGCGCGGCACTCGGTGCCGCGCTATGAGCTTGTATATCTGCTATTTTTTAATAGCCCAAGGACATCTAAAAATGACACACAGATGCGTTCCCGGTCTTAAAGAGTTAGCTCTCTCTCTGCGCTGCTCGCTGCCTTATAACAGCGATCCCGTGGGATTACAGAAAAAGTGCCTCCTCGGTCTCTTGTGATAGAAGGAGGACTTCAAACACTTAACTCCCTACGCACCTCGAACCCAATCACCCTTTTCACAGTGGTGCTGCGCTGCTCTTTGATGGGCCATGTGGGTTCACACGGTACATGCTCAACTGGACCCGTGCCAGTGGTGCTTTGCTTCTTAGTATTCCACTCAAGGTACGTGGGCGCCGCAGTGGGGGTTGACACAGTCCATGCTTTCCTGGTTTCTAATTACTATGAAATTTCATGGAAAAGTGGGAGCTATTTATATCGTAGTGCGGCACTTTATATGTACACCGTGAAATCCTTAGTGTTATTTTGTACACTCTCAAGAGTTGCAAATTGGATTGATTAACACTGAGGATTGTAAGTGTGTGCTCAAACAGCCCTCCTCCATACAACATGTCATGTAAGGGGAACATTTCAGCTGTCTTTGTGTTATTGAAATAAAAAAACCTGAATCATCTGAAGGACGGAATGAATGTCTTCTTTCCCTGATGGTCAGTTTGTGGTGCAGCATTTTGAGTGAGTGAGTGTCAGGAGGGAGCAAGACGTGGTTCTCCTCACACAATCTGCCTTTAAACATGAGCTGTGTGTGTGTGTGTGTGTGTGTGTGTGTGTGTGCGTGCGTGTGTGTGCACGCGCGTGCATGTGTGCATGTGTGCATCTGTGTGTGTAAAGAGGGTGTGTCCACACGTGTACTATGTATGTGCACAGTGCACATGTATTTTGGTGCAGGGGCCGGAGCTGGCCTTGCCTGAGGTGGGGTCGAGGATTTGACCCTGACGGACCCTCATTTGTCACCTGTCCATGGTGCTTAGACCAGACCCTTCCTTTCCCATCCATCCATTACCTCCACCTCCTTTCCTCTTTCCTTCTCTCGCTCTCTCCCTCTCTCTCTCTCTCTCTCTCTCCCCAACCCCTCTCTCGTAGTAATGCAATTTAACTACTCATGTCCAGCACTTCCAGTCAGCCAGTCATGAGTTGCTTACAGCAGTGGTTCTCAAACTTTTTCATGTCAAGGACCCCCAAATGGACACTTATTAGCCCGCGGACCCCCATTTGAAAAGATACATTTTAAGGACCCCCAGTTTGACATGCATTAGGGCTACGGACCCCCATTTAATGGCATTTCTATCTCTGGGACCTTAATTCATGTTGTAAAATCAATGTTATCTTAACTCTCAGAGTTACAGACCCATAAGGGTCCATTTGGTTCCTATCCATCGTTTAGCTGGGGACCCCCTGGAACCCCCCCAAGTACCCCTGGGGGTCCGCGGACCCCACTTTGAGAACCAATGGCTGACAGCAGTCTTTCGCAACCTTTCTACCTCCGAACAGACAAGGCCTGTGATCTTTGCTCCCCCCCCCCCACCCCCCCGCCGGCTTATAGATCCACTGATAGATGACTGCTCAACAGACAGGACCATGGTGGTGCACAGGAAACAAAAAGCCATTTAAAGAGACGTTGGAGCTGCACATCAGTATTTCCATTTGGTTCATTGTCATTGGTGCCGCAAAGAACTCAGCTAAAGTTATTCATAAACCACTTGAACCTTATATGAAGCATAGTGTTAGTTCATGCAGGACACAGACGTCTTGCACGCCAAAGCTGTAACTAGCTGTCAGTCAGCTGATGTTGAACATCAGCTTTCTATTCCCCATTCACAGCACTGCTGGTCATTACGTCACACATTCACACTCCAATCACAGCTCACGCATTAGCAAAGAGGTTCCTTTAAATACGATTCGAATTCTCTAGGTATTTCTTGGTTGCTGAACCAATGCATTCTGCTAGCTCCTCCTCCACCCCAGCCTCCACCTTTTGATTAGAGTCTGGCATAGGCTCAAATACTTGTGATTATCATGTATATCTGCTAATTCAAACTAATATGTCAATGTACTACTTATTGTTGACATTGTATCCCTATGGGGGATTTGCTTAAGCATTCCCTGAATATATGTTTAGCAGGCTGCGTCGACAAAATTCAGTGACATTCTCCCAAGAGCGGAGCTTTAACGCCAAGCTTAACTGTATTCCATTTGTGGCAATGAATGGTTAAATCTACTTTGACGTGAGCGTTTCTGATTGAAATATAGCGTCTCTATTCCAGGCAAAAAACAGCCAATCTACAAGCTTGTAGAGCTGCTGTTTTTTGGGGGTGAAGAGATTCGGTGTAGAGGGAAATACTAACAGACCTAGTATGGAGCCCTGGTGGACCCCGGCGGTCGAACCAACAGTTCATGAGTTTGTGGCCTCAAAGGTCAGGAGGTCAGGAGTTTACCTCTGTGTCTGTAGCGTGAGGCTGCTTGAAGTACATCCATCGCCTGACCATGATGGACAAGTACCACTCCTTGGCCGTGATGCTAGTATCTCGCAGGGACTTAACACAACGGGTGCCAGCGTTATATTAAAACAGATTACTTTGAGTGCCAGAGATCTCATCGTTTGTAAGGCTGTGATGTTTATAGCTGTGGACTCCACGGCGAGCACCCACACGCAAACGGTGGATGCGTGCACGACGATCGATGGTCCTGGCTAACGCCTGGAACAATAACATCTCTCACGCGAGTCGCCATTATGGAGTAATCGGCCATCGAAAATGACTCGTTTTCCCCACTGTAAAAAGTTAAGGAGATACGGAGGTTTTTTTTATCAAGGAGATAGATTTTTTGGCACGGTGATCCATCTGACCCTTCCTTCTCAGAGTCACCATGGGTGATTCCAGAGCTGCGCTAGCACCCCCCCCCCCCCCCCCCGGTGGAAAAAAAGGGAAAAAAACAAAATACTGATAACACAGTTTTTACCGTGTTCGGCACTTAAGCGCTACTCTCTGAAAACACGTTTTTTACCATGTTTGGCACCCGATGTGTTAAAGGGATAGTTCACCCCAAAAATGATTGGATAAATGGATTAGTCACCCCATATAGACTTGAATTCATGGCTATTGTTTTTGTTTTTGTCGCATTCCTAAGCCAATAATTTGATGACCGGCTGTGGTTCCGCTATGGGGTGACTAATCGATAGAAAAAAAATACATTTTTGGGTGAACTATCCCTTTAACCCCCAATCCAACCCTTTGATGGTGATGCTGAGTGCCAAGCAGGGAGGCAGTGGGTACCATTTTTATAGTCTTTGGCATTGTCACTAAGTATATATAGCTTTTAAGTGGTAAAATGACCAACTCTACATGGTACGTTCTACTGTCAGCTCTCTTAACAGCTCAGTGTCAGAGATGTATTCGGTAGGAGACTCAAAGAGTCAATGCTTCATGGGGTGAGTAATTGATAGAAAATTTGTATTTTTTTTTGGGCTAACTACTGTGGGTTCCAGGAGTTCCCTAGCAAATTGAGTAACAATATAGAATGAAAATAAGTTAAACTGCTTTAAACCTATTTTGTACCTCGGCTATTCAAAAATAGCTGGTCTACAAGCTCACGGTGTGTCAGATATGCTATTTTTGAAAAATGTCCACAAAAAAACAACAACATTTTTACAATTCTGATATTTTGTAACACAAATCTTCTCTTATAGGGGTCCTTTGCACACAATCTTTTCAGATGGGGTCCACGGCCAATTACATTTTCAATTTGGGAGCCCTTGACATGACAATGTTTGAGAAACAACTGATTTAAACCTAAACAACTGGAATGTTTTTTTTTGATACCGACTTCTGTGTTTGCCTAGATGAAGTGCATCGTAATACACAATCGCAGGTTGGCATTGCTATGTAATTCAGCGTAATGCTGTTGATTAAGCATGTCTAAGTGTAAAACTCACACAATTACATACAGATTATATATAGAGTATATAGACCTGCACACACAAACGCACGTATGAATGTAGACTCACATGTCAACATCTGCACTTAGACACGAATATTCTCACACACACACACACACACACACACACACACACACACACACACACACACACACACACGCACACACGCACACACGCACACACGCACACACGCACACACGCACTGTCACACTCCGGAGAAAAGTTCTCCTATTGACAAAAAAGGTCACAGAGTTCACAGCTACGTGATATATTGGAAGAGGAGACTATTAACCTCATCGGGTCTCTTTCTTTGGCAGCAAAGACCAACCGGTAGTAACTTGAACACTATTACCCCCACCACCCACACACACACCCACACACACACACCCACACACATGCACAAATGTGCACACGCGCGTGGCCACTTGCGCGCGCACACACACACACACACACACACACACACACACACACACACACACACACACACACACACACACACACACACACACACACACACACACACACACACACACACACACACACACACACACACACTCTCTCTCTCCCTCTCTGTGTCTCTCTCTCTCTCTCTCTCTCTCTCTCTCTCTCTCTCTCTCTCTCTCTCGAACCACTCCCACCCCAAAAAAACAAGTCTTTTATAGTGTTGACCCTATAAAAGGGTCATTTCCTGAAGGCGCAGGAACCATAAAAATTAAGAGGTCGAGCGCTAAAAGGACAGGCCAGGCAGAAGACAGCACTGTGTCTTCAAGCCACCGGTCTCTCTGTTTGCTGCCTGGAAGTTGAAGACTATGTGTGGTTTTTATAGGATTGATTCATTCCATGGAGGTCCCTCTGTTTGACGTTGACACCTGCTTCTCCCTGCTTGGGCGCCCCTTCAATCATCAATTGAAGGGAAAACCTCGAGGCAAAGCTAAACTTTTAGGCGACGGACGGCCATTGTTTGACCGGCCTTATAGCCACGGTGGTGTTGCCAGGTTTGTTTCAAGGAAGAACTTAAGAAACTGGCGCGACTGTAGAAATTTGCACAACACGCTGCCAACTTTATGGCTAATAAAATTTCAAAGGGAACCCAAGTCTATTAATACAGGGACAAAATTTCCCCGGGACCTTAGGAATCTCTCTCCTCCACCCTCCTTCCTTTATTCCCACGCTCTCTCCCATGTGACACTTGTTCCTCTTGCTCTCCTTTTTCGGGGATGTTTTGTGAACGGTTCAGCTTTTTTAGAATCTACTGCACCACTTAATCCCTATGTATCAGTGGTTTTCAACCAGTGGTCCGGGGACCACCAGTGGTCCGGGGACCACCAGTGGTCCTTGAGGGAGTTCCAGGGGGTCCCCAGCCAAATTAATAGTTAGCAACCAAATTGACCCTTATATGTCTGTAACTCTGAGAGTGTACACATTTGTACACTCTGAGAGTTAAATGAACACTGATGATGGTGATACAGTGTAGATTGGGACCCCCAAGAAAAAGGTTGAAAACCACTGCTATGCATAACTACGTATACCACGTTGCGTATGACTATATCGCATAAATAGCCGATCTACAAGCTCACGGCATGACGCATCACTACACATGGTGAGCTTATAGATCTGCCGTTTTTGATGTTTTCGAAATGTGTTCAAACATTTTCAAATGTGTTTTAATTCTTGCCCATGCATGCTGCACCAGCCAATGAGCATTATTGTTGCTCTTTGACAAAAAGAAGAAGAAACAAACAAACAAAAAAATGAAATGAAAAAAATAATAATAATCTAAAATGATAAAGTAGTAAAGACCAGCTGATTGCTGAGTGGGTGGATGGGTGGGTGAGGGGTGGGGGGTGATTCTCAGTGCCCGCGAAAACGAGAGTTGGAGGTGTGTCGCTGGGGGCAGTGGTGTAAAGTAACTAAGTACATGTTCTACTCCACTACGTCCCAGAGGCAAACATTGTACTTTTACTCCACCACAATTATTTGAAAACTTTAGTCACGACTAGTTACTTTGTTTGTAGACATAAATTATTACATGCTAAAACATACATTAACCACTTTAGCCCTATTTTATACCTAGGCTGTTTGAAAATAGCAGATCTACAAGCTCACAACGTGTCGCATCGCGACGCGTTGTGAGCTTGTAGATCTGCTTGTAGATCTGCTTGTAGATCTGCTTGTAGATCTGCTATTTTCAAACATTTTAGCACTTTTGTACTTTACATGTAAGTACATTTTGATACCAAAAATTGATTTTTTACTCAAGTAAATTTTGAATCCCTGACTTTTTCTTGTAACAGAGTATTTCTACATTGCAGTATTGATACTTTTACTTCAGTAAAACATTTGAGTACTTTTTCCACCACTGGTCCCTGCAGTGGGCAGAGGGGTGGGCTGTGGGGTGGGGGGGTATGGGGGAGGATTTGTGGGGTGGGAGGGGGGGGGCGAAGGAGGAGGTTGGTCCACAGGGAGCTCTACAAGCAGCCCAGTTCCATCCTAAAGGGACAGAAATCATGGAAGGATTTTATAGGAACACTTAAAAAGGCCTGAAACAGATGTCAACGTCTCGCTAATAAAGGAAATAATTACTTCACACCAGTAATTAAGCCCTTGTAGGAACATGAGTGAGGAGGGGAAGACGAAGAGAGAGAAAAGATAAAATGGAGATCATTGAAGGGATTATTATCCACGCGTGTGTGTGTGTGTGTGTGTGTGTGTGTGTGTGTGTGTGTGTGTGTGTGTGTGTGTGTGTGTGTGTGTGTGTGTGTGTGTGTGTGTGTGTGTGTGTGTGTGTGTGTGTGTGTGTGTGTGTGTGTGTGTTGAGGGAGAGAGGAGATGTGCATCTTTTTATGGAACAGTCCATTAATCCTAAAAGGCATTTAACTCATTAAGACCTGAGGCTGATTCTACAAATGCTCTCTAAATCAGTAGTTCTCAAACTTGTTCGTGCCAAGAAGGACCCCCAAAATGAAATGTATTTGGCCGCGGACCCCCCCATCTGAAAATGTTTCGTGCCAGGGACCCCCAGAAGAGAAGATTTGTGTAAAAAAAAAAATCTAAATTATTCAAGATTTTCATTAAAAAAAAAAAAAAAAAGCAGATGTACAAGCTCGCAGCATGGCACGAAGTGATGCGCTGTGAGCTTGTAGATCTGCTATATTTGAGAACTACTGCTCTAAATCCTAAGAGTTTTCTGAAAAGTTTTCTGATGTCTATGTCTCTCTCTCTCTCTCTCTCTCTCTCTCTCTCTGTCTCTCTCTCTCTCATGGTAAAATGACACAGATGCTCTGCCGGTGTTAAAGGGTTATAGCAGAGGAAATGCTGCATGGGCACAATGCCGGATCCCACCAGGCCACGGGCTGCGCTGGAGAAGATGCAGTTAACAGTGGATTACCTCATGATCATCCACATGAAAATTTAATTAGACCCTTTTTAAGTAGCGATGAGAGCATGTGCCTGTGGTTGCATTTTCACCTGCCGTAGCAGCTCAGGAAGTTCATTATGGAAAGAAGCACGTTGTCCATAAAAGGTCTAAATGTTCTTGAGGGACAAAAGACGAAATTTGATTTTATGTTATAATGTGATGTGATAAAGCAGGGCGGGGGGGAAATACAGAACTCAGCGATTTGAGTCGGAAGAGGAAATCAGATACTGGCCACGTTGAAGAGAAAAGCTTTAGTCGATAGTGTATATACAACGTCCGACAAAAGAGACAAGCACACCGACTAAAACTCCCATTTGAAGGACTTATTGACATTTGGAGCACAGATTTCGGCAGCTTTTCATGTGATTATATACTAACATAAACCTGTTGCAAATTAACAGGTCAGTCGTATCAAGATCAGATTTACATATCGTTGTTGTTGTCGGCCAGAAACCTCTTATGTCCATATTCTAACTTTTTGTGTTTTTTCGTAAATTAACACCATGCTTGATCATACTACAGGGGTCACACAGAAGCATCAAAAGTAGCAGATCGACAAGCCCGAAACACGGCGCGAAGCGACGCGTATCGAGCTTTTGCTATTTTTGAATTTGCATCCTGAAAAGTAACAGTTTTGGGCATATGAGGTTTCCACCCGACAGAGACGATCTACAATACAATATGTCCATGAATATATACTATAACATATTACCCCCCTAGCCCCATTTGGAACCTCACTGCATAGGGTCCCGGCAGAGGTTAAGTCCGGCAGTCAGTGAAGATCACCCTTTTCGCAACATCGTATGCAAAAAGTAAAGGTGGTCGGAGACACCTACAGATGTTTGCAAAATAGTCGGAAAGTAAAATTTAAGCCACAGGGACGAAACAACAGTTTAAATCGCTTATTTAGCCTGAGCCATGTTTTCCCCATTGTAGTCGAATCGGGAACAGTATAGGCCTACTGGCAGCTGCCGTAGGGGGGGTTCACCTGGGGTTGAATGGGAAAACATGGCACAGGCTGACTAAATAAGCGATTTAACGGTTGTTTCAACCCTGTCGCTTAAATTTGACTTTGCAAACATCTGTAGGTGTCTCAGAGTCTCGGACTACCTTTACTTTTTGGACACGATAATGCGAAAAGGGTTAATCTTCACTGGCTTTTGCCGGACTCAACCTCTGCCGGGACCCTCTGCAGCGGGACCTCATCTCGGAGCTATCGTGGAGAGTGAGGTTCCAAACGGGGGTAATTACCCCCCCCCCCCATTAGTTTGGTAAAGTAATTTGTACCTTGACACTGACATGAACTCTTTCCTTTGCCTTGAAAACAACATGCTGGCTATAAACACAGAGTGAAATTATGGTGCTTTTCAACCGCATGGTATAGTGGCTGAACTGTTCTGTTTTTTTACTAGTAAAAAGTACCTGCCACTTTTTTTTTTTAATATCACCTCAGTTGAGGTTCCAAGAGAGCTGAGGCCAAACCTAAAGGTGACTTGAAACTACAGCTTTAATGATCGGACAGAGGGAATCGTCACTATAGCATCATTGGGTCATTGCTTCACGTCATACTCCCCTATAGACGAATCCACAGACGCGCTGCCTGTAGCTGCCTGTAGGCGGCCATTGCTGCGGTGTCGCGTCCGCGGAGCGTTGACACCGCAGCAATGGCTGCGCGCAGGGTATCGCTCCGTGGATTCGTGTATAGTGCAAGGAGGAAGCTCCCGAAAACTACATTTAAACTATACATTGTAAATGTGAAATGAATCAATATTGTGCACACCCTAAACTGTTGTCAGAAACTCTTTTTGATGAATTGTACAGTTGAAATAGGAGATTGTTTCCAGACAGCATTAGCTTTAGCATTATGTAGCTTTAACTTTAGCATTGTTTAACACTTGTTGATTGATTGAATGCTTCATTAACAGTTTGCAAAAAGGTACAGTTTGTACAATAATGCTAAAAGGATAACACAAAAAGCCCTGAGGGGTTGTTTCCATTGCGGTCCTCTGTATTCAATTAATCAAGACATATAAAGACATACACTACTACTACACATGAGATCAATACTAGGAGCAGTAAAAGTATATTTACAGAAAAACATTGGAAACGGGGTCATTTATTTTGGTAAGCTATAAGACTTGTCCAGGTCCAGTTGTAAATTACAGGTGCTCTTTTATATTGGTTTTGAAGGAGAGTATAGGGAGTCACACTTTTTGACGGCTGTTGGTAGGGTATTCCACATTTCGATGGCATAATAGTAGAATGAGTTCATCCCCATGTTTGTGCAGAATCTGGGGGGAATGAGAACGCAGTGGGTTGGACATCGCTATGAAGACCAGCTACATTGAGGGGGGGGGGGCTCACAACGCGTCGCAATGCGACGCGTAGTCGCCGTTGTCGCCTTGTAGATCGGCTATTTTCAAATAACCTAGGTATAAAATAGGGCTTACACATACTGTTGTATCCTACTGGCTCACCTGCCAGTGAGGAGACCCTACCGAGAGGACATAATACTGTTGTATCCTACTGGCTCACCTGCCAGTGAGGAGCCCCTACCGAGAGGACATAATAAAGTTGTATCCTACTGGCTCACCTGCCAGTGAGGAGTCCCTACCGGGAGGACAATTACTGTTGTATTCAACTGGCTCACCTGCCAGTGAGGAGTCCCTACCGGGAGGACACATACTGTTGTATCCTACTGGCTCGCCAGGGACGAGCCCCCATTGGGAGGGCGTAGCACTTCCATCATCCTACTCTTCCCGTTAAACGTTCCTCACTGACAGGTGCCACCCCCACCCCGTAAGGAGTACAGTAGGTGCAGTGACAAATATCACCCTCCCCACCCGGCTTCCATAACCCCCAAAACACAGTACAATTGTATTCTTACAGACGCTTGGCCAAGCCAGAATGATGCATCACTGTGGATTCCAATCCCTAGACGCCTCGGTGGTGGGCAGGTACTTTACCACTGCACCACCTGAGCGCCATCATCAATCATTTCTATTATTCCATTGGTGAATTTTTCGATTGATTAATTAAAAAAAAACTTTTTATATAACAAATTGATATGAAAGACAATTCTAAGTCAATAAAACCATCGACTGATGCACTTGGACATGTCATCAGTGTTGTTACCTAGAGTCACTGGGTGTTTCGGGTCTTGCAACAGACACCCTCCTCCAGGCGACCCGACCGAGGCTGATCAGACCACGGCCTGTGTCAAAGTGGATGCTCCTGCCCCCCCACTGTCTCTTGGGGGTAGTTAGAGACAGTGCTAATTAGGGGGTTAGGGTTAGCCTAGCGCTCGCCAGACCATACGCAGGCGCAGATCCTTGCAAGTTGCATTTACAACCTGCAACATGCATGGATCCACGACGCCATCGGTCCGACCAATGCCAGGCCAGGTTAGTTGAGATGTTGCAGGAGGTGTTAATAGTGCTAATAGATTGTTGATCATCAACTAAATCCATTTGTCTGATGAAACACTTAGCCCAATTTTAAACTTTTGTTGTACAACGGAATCTACAGGCCAGTGCTGGTTGACAAGCTGTAGTCGGACTGAAGCTGTGTTTATACTTTTAGCTGGATGTGTTTTGAACACTTCAGTGTCGAGTGACAAAGTGTAGTAGCCATATACAGTAGGCCTATACTGTATACCAGTGGTTTTCAACCAGTGGTCCTTGAGGGGGTTCCAGGGGGTCCCCAGCCAAATTAATAATTAGGAACCAAATTGACCCTTATATGTCTGTAACTCTAAGGGTGTACAAATGGAACCAAATGGACCCTAACGGGTCCATTTGGTTCCATTTGTACACCCTCAGAGTTAAATGAACACTGATAATGATGATACAGTGTAGATTGGGAGCCCCAAGAAATCAAAATGGTTGAGTCCCTGGCATATCTTTTCAAATGGGGGTCCCTGGGCTAATATGTGTCAATTTGGGGGTCCTTGACGTGAAAAAGGTTGAAAACCACTGCTGTATACCATCAAGGACACACGCTGAAAATAGCAATGACGGTCATGACTCATGAACCTGGCCAGCTGTTCTGGGTAAACTTGGGTAAACTTGGGTAAAACATAATGTAAGGCAAGCAGATGAACCACATCCCTAGCATCCCTATTCTGTGGGTGAACTAGGGCAGCCGGTGAACGTTCGGCATAGCAGATCTACAAGCTCAAAACACATCGCAAAGTGGCACATTGTGAGCTTGTAGATTGTTCGTTTTTGGCAAAGGGATTTGGTGTAGAGGGGGAAAAAAGCGGAACAAATATCGAGCCAATCTCAGTCAACTTAACTCATTCACTGCCTGAATTATTTCTGGCCGCGTTTGCCCACTGCCAAGATTTTTCAATGAAAAAAAAGTACTCAGGAGCCGAGATACAGAATTTTTAAGTTTTAAGTTAACAAGGAAGTGAATGGGAGTCTAGATCTTCGAAAAATCATATCTCCTTGGTCTTTGGGTCAAAAAAAATAAAAAATGTAAAAACATTTTTTTTTAAAGTCGTTTTAGTCGTTCTAGGCAGGCATGTCTTATGGGACAGAAGTCGTTTTAGTCGTTCTAGGCAGGGAATGAGTTAAGTATTAGTTTACTTAGTATACTGTATAAGGTGGTTAAGTGTTTTGAGGTGAAATCTTCACCAAAAGTGATGGTTTGATCTTTTTCCCTGATTTTTCCAGATTTCTTTTCCAGCATGTGCCAGCTTGATTACTGGCACATGGGAGAGAGTTGCAGCTAGATATTACAATGACATGCTTGTTGAGGTTTGGTTGAATTGGTGTAATTGGATTATTTCAACTAGCTGGGAGCTTGCTGCACGTACAGTAATGTTGCATTTGCTTTGTTGCTGTATGCTCTCTGACACAACAGCCATACATGCTTTGTGTGAAACCATGTCTTTATGTTGGTAGATATTTTTTCAATATATATATATATATATATATATTAGGGATGCACCGATATATCGGGCACATATCGGTATCGGCTGATATTTGCCGTTATCGGTCAATATCAGTCTCGAAGAGTTTTTACTCTATGGTGATTGTGATATGAAATGTAAGCTTACCATAATCACAGTAAACATTATCATGTCTTCAGTCATATTCAAGGGCTTTTTTTTTTAACTAACTCCAGTCACTTTCAGTTCAGCACAGCTGAGGTGTGCGTGGCACTGTCCAGCTGACGCTCATTTACACTCGTTAATGTTACTTGCATCAAGGCAATTATGTTGTGTTTCTGCAGATTCTGAACAGTTATTTCTTATAATGAAGATGTATTTGTTTCCCGGTATCAGTATCGTCTATTGGCTACATTTTTATTTTAAACATCTGTATCGGTATCGGCCAAGAATATCCATATCTGTGCGTCCCTGATATGTATATATAAAATATTCTAAATATATTTTCAAATGATCAAGGCATCAGGGTTGCCTAAGTGCTACATGCAATGGGATAAGTACTGAATCGGGGGCAGGTGCAGTTCCTAACAAAAGCTGACCGGTATGTCACCAATGACCAGGTCCTCACAGTAAGGTGTTTTATGCTAACACACATTGTCAATCAATCAATCAACTTTATTGTCACAACACAATTAAAGGTAAAGGTGAGGTGAAACTCTTGTGTATGCAGGCTTTCACGTTTGCAACTCAAGGGAGCAAAAGAAAAGGATTAGCAGTAAATTATGGAAAACAGAATGAGCACAAACAGCCTGAGAAAGCAGCATGTTAACATCAGTATCTTGTCATTTAAAGAGGTCCTAAATCACATGTAGTGCTTAGAAGTCCTAAAGAAGGTCCTAAACACATTAAAAGTGCATCAGTGTAGTGCAAATCAGTTAAGCACAGGCGACAGTCTTAGGTTTCGTTCAGCAGCCTGACAGCTCCTAGATAAAAAACTCTGCCACATGTCTCTTGTTATGGCTCATGATACTCCGGTATGGCTTGCCAGGTCGAGGGCGCAGCAGTGGTTTGTATTAATAACTGTTTTTCCTGTTCCTAGTGGCTTTCATTCATGGAGAATGTCAACAGATTTGTAATGCATCAAAGTAATTTCCTTGGGCGGTACTTCCGCCAAATTACGGTACCTCCGTTTAGGCACTCAATCGGCCAGTTCTTGACCAGCGTGAGTGGCTTGTTGAGTGAGTGAAAGAGAAATAAACGTGTTGCCGTTCATAATACATAGTGTTGCCATGGGCATTTCAATCTCACATTGACATTGGGGCGCAGTAGTTCGGTTACATAATTTGGGGGCAGCCCGTGTAGAGCTTTATAGGTGATTAAAATATTTTAATTTGTAGAATATTTGATTCCCCAGTCAATTGGTAGCCAATGTAATGAAGCAAGCACAGGTGTGATATGTGACCTTCTACATGTATTAGATAAAAGTCTAGCAGACACATTCTGCACCAGCTAGAGGCGGGGTGAATCGAGGAGAGACTCAGGGTAGTAAACAAGGAATTACAATGGTCCAGACCTCCTTCCTACTGAAGTCCTGGACAATAGAGACCTTGCAAGGTGGAGCTTGGGCAGGACTCTGAGGTGGGATTCTCAACACTTTGGTCTGAAAAGAGGATGACCGGTTGAGAGGCACTGATATTTGTAAAACAGGAACCCCATCGCCTGATTGGCTGACTTCAAATATAAAGAATCCGATTGGCTAATAGAGTACAGTACACGTTTAGGATTGTGAATGAAAGGCTTTGACAGCGTGGGAATGAGGAAGTGACGTGGTTGAAATACCCAGAAAAGAATGAAGTACAATTAAAGCTAGCGTGAGAGGAAAGATCTTTATTGAACTTTACACGTAAGCTTCATATAACGCATTATAAAGGTTCTGTCATTTAGTCATGCCTGCCTAATGAATATAACAATTATCAATAAGAAGTTGTAGGCATTCATCTTCTACGTGTCAAAATGCCTTTATGAAAGTAAAGATGATGTGAAGTAGTGGTTGTCTTACATTCATGAATGTGAGGTTGTCTTACATTCATGCCCATGTAGGCAGGGATTTTTTGTGTGCAAACCTTGTGATACTAAATCAATTTATATATGTCCCATTATGACAGCTACTTACACCGGAATGCAAACGTTGCACTAAGGTTATGAGCTGCTACTGTTTTCTCGAGAAAAGAGACGAGTAAGTTCTCACCGTGTCGGCTTCTGAACGATTAACAATAAACTGACCAGTGCCAATGGTGATGACATGTTGTACGTTTAATAAGCATTTAGTTTGTTAGCTAACATTAGGTATGTAGTGGTCTCATGGAGTCCTTTGGTTATTATGTTATTGTTTACGATGCAGAAATATATACAGAACAGGTTTTGTTTTTATCACGTTCCCATGTCTTGTGTCAAGGTTGGTGTGTGAATGTAACCGTCTCTTGCTCGAGAGGAGATAAGTGAATTTCAATATTCAATATATGCTCATTGAGACTCCACCAGACGGAGTTCCTCGACCTCGTCACCTCCAAGTTCAAGTCGCTTAAAACCCTTGGATCCTGGTCTCTATACTGCCTCCCCCTTGTCAGCCGGGGCGCCTGATGGAGGGGAAAGGAACTGGTTGGAATAACGTGAAATAAAATGTAAAAAAAAAACACAGAAAGTACAGTTCTATACAAAGGGTCAATACTGTCTATCATGCTTGCACATTGGCCATGCCCTTGGCTCTAGTCTGGACACACCTATGAAAATCTAACTCACTCATTATTAACTCTTTATTTAACTGCCAGAGTAAATAGCAAAAACGAGCCTGTACCTTTGAAAAACCATGGAATATTTTTCGTGATCACCGTCATCACGGCGATCGCCTCATTACACGCACGGGGGTCTCGTAGAATCGGAGTCTTTTTTTGTCCTGTCGTGGTAATCCATTTCATAGTTAAGGCCAGTTGAATGTGGCTTTTGGTTTTCGCCAAAAACAACAGAAAGCAGCGAAAAGGGGACTTTTATATATCCTAATAACACTACACGAAACCAGCTTCATTTTGTCGTGATCATGTGATTTCTGGGTGTACTCTTCTTCGGTGATCACTGGGATCATTCACAGGCTGCAGGACAGCACCTTAAATGTCAGGACATGTCATCATGCGGGGGCGGCATGTGGCTCAGGAGGTAGAGCGACCGACCGTCAGGGGATTGGAAGGTCCCTGGTTCGATCCCCCCGCCTGGCTCAGTGTTGTTGACTTTTCCTTGAGTCTCTCAGGCTGCTAGAGGTGTCAGAGGTGCTTCAATGCATGACATCTTCAGGCTGATTTAGTAGTTTGTTTTCCTGTACAGGTTAATTGATTGATTGGATACTTTTTTAGTCAGAAATGTAACCAGCACGTGCCAAGGACCAGTGATTCACATGTTTTAATGCAGGGGTCAACCTTTTCAGGCCAGGGACCCCCTAGCTGAGAGAGAGATGGAGCAGGGTCAGGGACCCCCTCTATATTGTATAACATTGTGTTCAGATTAAACTTTTTTTTGGTTTACTTGGTCTGCTCTTTTTTCCCTCTACACCTATACCTCTTTGCCAAAAATAGTGTGAGCTTGTAGATCTGCTCTTTTTGGCTAAAGTTCTCCTCAGAAAAAGGGATGCTAGGGTTCAAGTGGTTAAGGTAAAAAAAAAAAAATCATATCACACAAAGATTTGGTGGACCCCCTGTAGTAACTCTGAGGACCCCCTAGGGTTCCCGGACCCCCTGTTGAAGACCCCTGTTTTAATGGATGGTGTCGGGACATTTTGGTGGCAGAGTAGTAGAATGAGAATTTTCCCACGTTTGTTCTAAAATCGGGTAGTACTGTACCAGATCGTGCGGTTGCTCCCTCTAGTGTTGTGGCTGTGGGTGTCGCTCACTTAACTACAGAAGTACACTGTCCTGTAAGTCATTGGTTCTCAAAGTGGGGTCCGGGGACCCCCAGGGGTCCTTGAGGGTGGTAGCAGGGGGTCCCCAGCAAAATGAGTTGATATAGCGTCACAATAATCTTAACCCCTTTATCCATAGTTTATACTTTGGCTATTCAAAAATAGCAGATATACAGAAGGGTACAGATTTACCTTACAGTACAGGGTGACGTAAGCAACGCAGCTGCAGCTAATAAAATGAATAATGGGTGTGTTAAATTTAGGCTGTGCCAATGTGCGAGCATTGACTCGCAACAGTGTTGACTACTGTTAAAGCTTGCACATTGGCACAGCTGCAGCTGCATGGCTCAAACCTTTTCGTGCCAAGGACCCCCAAATTGATATGTATGTGGTCGCGGACCCCCACCTGAAAACATGTTGTGCCAGGGACCCCCCAGAAGCAAAGACATGTGTTAAAATGTTTTTTTTTAAAGGGGACACAATTATTATAAGCTGTACTTTATCTGTGCTCTTCTTCCCTTGTCCAGCATCTTTTCATCTCCATGTCACTCTCTGTATTCAATTTTTGCCTCCTCACTGAAGCCATTTTCTCAAGCAATCTAATTTACAGTCAGAACTAATGTAAAAAAGAATCACACTTACTTGTTTTTTTTTTTAATTATCCCACGATTTTTGTAACCCATTTTTTCACCCAGTGCCAATTATCTAAGTAATCCTGGGTGCTACACTCCCTCTGCCAGCCTATGGAGAGCCTAGAGCCGAGCCCATGCCTCCTTCAATGCATGAGAGCTAGCAAGCTGCTTATTATCACCTGACAGGGGGGGGGGGAGTTTCCCTGATTAGACGCGTGCACGGAACACGTTATTCCAACCAGTTCCTCAGACTACAGTGGTTCATGCACATTGATTTATTGAATACTTTATTAACAGTGTGCAAAAAGTACAGAGGTACAGTTATGCAATAACACAAGAAGCCCTGAGGGCTTGTTTCCATTGTGGTCCTGTGTATTCAATTAATCAAGACATATAAAGAGACAGGTGCTCTTTGATGGTGGTTTAGAAGGAGGGGAGGGAGTCACACTTTTCGATGGCTGTTGGTAGGACATTCCACATTTTGTTAGTGTTAGGGTTAGGTCTTCTTGACCTCAGGTTTGTAAGGTGTACCTTTGTTGACATCGCAATGTCAACAAAGCTCAACTCAATCAATTCTCTTAACTTACATTACATTACAGTCATTTAGCAGACGCTTTTATCCAAAGCGACTTACAATAAGTGTATTCAACATACTGTAGGTAGGCAAGAAAACCACTAATCACCAGAAGTCTCAAGTGCATTCTCTTCTAAAACAAGCAACTAAGAGTATACCCTAGCGCTAAGGTAAAAATGCATATATCAGCTACATACTTTCTTAAACAGATGAGACAAATAGGAAAATCAAATGAAATGATAAAGAGCTAAAGCAAATAAGTGTATCAAATAGTCAGAAAGATCCAATACAACAAGAGCTCGAACAAATAATTGACAGCAAGCTCAAACACATAATTGACAACAAGTAGGCAAGGCTAAGAGGAAGGGAAGTGTTTCCTGAAGACGTGGGTTTTCAGTCTGCGGTGAAAGATGGGCAGTGACTCTGCTGTCCTGAATGATCAGTGGGGAGTTCATTCCACCACCGTGGGGCCAGAACAGAAAAAAACAGGGAAACAAGTCAGGCCGAGGCGGCAGATCGAAGTGGTCGGGCAGGGGTGTAAGCCTCCAGATCTTCCTATTTTAATAACACACTCACCGCCAGTCAATGGTGTTTACCGCCAAAGGGGAGAATTCTCCCCTTTTTATTTTTTTTTTAAATTTTGTTTTAGAATTTCTAAAATGTTTCTCTAATTTTTAAGTATTACATTTTTTTCGTTATTCACAACGAATTAGGAGATATATATAAAAATAAAAAAAATGATAAAGTTACGTACATGTTTCATCCTGGCGTTAGCCAAGGCATCAAGGCAGAAATGCCAGTCAAAGCGAAGACTGGCCAATCACGAATCTATGTGCTAGAGTAGATGTTAGTACATCTACAGTGGTCGGAGGTGGTTCTCCCCCTACTCTTCTATTGAGACATTTAGACCCTGGTGTCTGGTAGGACACCTACTGGTTGACAAGAAGCCCTGCCTGAAGCTCATAAGCCCAACATCTCTTAACCCATTAAGACCTGAGGCCGCATCTAAAAAAATCGAAATCCTAACAATTTTTCGGAAAAAAATATAAAAAAATAATTTTCACGATTTAAATAGCAGATCTACAAGCTCATAGCGCGGCACTCGGTGCCGCGCTATGAGCTTGTATATCTGCTTTTGTTGAATAGCCAAAGAAATCTAAAGTGACACAGATGCGTTCCAGGTCTCAATGGGTTGTTAATCTAGTGGTGGAAGTTTGGTTTCCAACATGGGAGAGAAGGGTTCGAATCCCAGGTGTTACGGTAGCAATCACCTCTCTGTCAGTGAGTGAGGACATAAAACTTACGGATTTATAGCTTTAAAGCAGCACTATGGAACTTTCCCCTTCTACCCTGGATTTGAACCCGGTTTCCTGCGCAAGTGCTGACATTTTTACCATTGAGCTAATAGAGCCTGGCTGCTTGCTCGGGGATAAATCTAATCTTGACCATCAGGTCAAACTTTGTGTCAGAACCTGTGTCTAGGTGAGACATGACCTTGCTTTGACACCATCTAAATGTCTCAATAGAAGAGCAGGGAGACAAAATACTGCTCTCCTTCCTACTGTAGATTTAAAACACAGTCCAGATGGATCGCATCATATTGTCAACATCCCATAAAGGCCCATAAAGACAGCTTGAGTGAAGCTTTCACAGGAATACACTGTGTAGTAACTACAGTAAGTCCTCTGTATGACAGCACAACATGTTCCTTTACTTTAGAGTTTTTATAAAGTAAAATGAAAACACCATGATACCTGGAACGCATCTGTGTCACTTTAGATTTCTTTGGCTATTCAAAAATAGCAGATATACAAGCTCATAGCGCGGCTATGAGCTTGTAGATCTGCTATTTTTGAAAAATCTTGAAAACATTATTATTATTTTTTTTCCAAAAACTGTTATGATTTAGATTTTTTAAAGAATCGCCTCAGGTCTTAATGGGTTAAGGTGAACTTGTTGTCACATTACATATCCATCTATCCATCATCTATGCATCTATCCATCTATCTATCTATCTGCATTCATTCAGAGAGGATCTACTTATACATTTGTGGGGGGAAAAAGGAAATGTCAAAAATATCTTCTTGGGAGAAAAGTTTTGAGTATTGATTGCGTTGATGTAGAAACATGGAAAATGGGAACGTTGTTCCTTCTCTGAAATGACCCGGGCTGAAGCTGGAAGGTGTGCTGCTGTGTGCCTGGCCTGGCCTGGCCTGGCCCTGGTCTGCACCCCAGCAGCATGCAGACCCCATGCAGCATGCAGCAGTAATGCATCCTGCTGTCCAGCTGTCCAGCTTATTGCGTACTCACGCTTTATCTGTCTCTCCTGAATGTTACCATGTTTTATTATTATCATAAGCCTCCTATCTCTGATCAGATGAGACTCCGTTTGGGGGCTTTTGTGTGTGTGTGTGTGTGTGTGTGTGTGTGTGTGTGTGTGTGTGTGTGTTGGTGTGTGTGTGTGCACGCGCGCGTGCGTGTGTGTGTGTGTTCAGTGGGCTAGAACAGGGGGCATTAGGAGGTGTCTTTTGTTGTTCCAGGGGGTCTCCTGTGCTCAGTCCTAATAGGAGTCTTGTGCCTGCCGTGGTCCCTAGGGAGGGGTTCTGAATGAGGGGTCTAACTTCCCCCTTTCCCCTTCCTCCATCCCCACTTTGGAGCCCTCGCTGTGTAGCCTCCCCCAACCAAACCCCTCTCTGTCCCTTGGGACCGGGCCAAGAGACAAAGAGGGGAGCGGGGCTGTGGTGGGATGGGATGTTTGGGGGGTGGGGGGGGGGGTGGGGGGCGGGGTGCACCGTGGCCCCTGTCTTATTAGAAGGGTCGTGAACGTGTCACGATGATTAATATGGCGAGGTGCGCGGGGATACCCTGGAGTCACATTTATTCAACAGCAAGGCTGCCCAAACACACACACCACACCACAAAATGGCACATTTGCATTTCCCATTAAGAAAAGAAAATATAGATATATATGCAAATGAAAGCTCCCTATCTTGGTTGATACCATTATGCATTATCCATTTGGACATTAACAATAGATGACCATTTCTCTCTCTCTCTCTCTCTCTCTCTCCACCACTCTCCTCATTTCAGAAGCCAGTTTGTTTTGTTGTTTTTTTTTTACCTGATTGGCATATTTTTAACAGTAAGACAACATACTAAACTGAGATATTTCATGAGTTTGGAAGACAGATAACATAATGCTATATTTAATGAGACATTTGAGAAGTTCTGAGCTGCAAGTATAATTGTGTTTCTAGCAAAAGCATACACGCACGCACGCACGCACGCACGCGCGCGCGCGCGCACGCACGCACGCACGCACGCACACACACACACACACACACACACACACACACACAGGCAGCTTCTTGCTTTATTTAGACAGGAAACGGAGGATAGAGATGGTGAGCGGTCACATTGACGTACGTATGGTGTTATACGGTATATCGGTATATTTTGAGCTTGTCGATCTGCTACTATTGCTGTTTTTGAATTTTTTGAATCCTGAAAAGTAACAGTTTTGGACGTATGAGGTTTCCACCCGACAGAGATGATATCAACCATCAGTGGCCATCATGTGTCCGCAGTTTGAAACAAATTAAACAGCAACACTGACTGACCTCTAAGAAATTGGTCACAATTCTGCACATAACACCCATATTAAAGCCTTATGCTGGGATACCTTTTCTGTTTGTTTGTTTTTTGTACTTTTTATTCACTAGTGCAGATAGGGGACTGAGGGCAGAGAGAGATGGGGGGGAGGGGGGCAGAGAGGGTGGGGGGGGAGTCTAATAGTCCTGAGATATGGCCAGTAGAGCTGAACATGGTCAGTGCACTATCCGGTCTGGGGCAGTTTAAAGGCCCAATCTGGGATCGTTTTGAGTTTGTTTTGATTCCTAACTAAAACATGCAATCTTTCCTACCCCGTCATGAATCAAAAATGTAGGTCTGTTTTTTCTCCAATGTTTACAAACATTGCCAATGTAAACAAACCTCTTACAGCCCCTAAAATACAGTTTACAGTGTCAAGAGCCAAGAAGAGTCAATCAACTAGAGAATAAAAACACTGCCAAACAACTCTTGTATTATGAACTTGTACAGTATATATTACTTTGCAGTGAATGTTTTGCAGCCTAACTTGTTGTTACCTTTAAGTGAAGAACAAATACTTCTTCATCAGATCCAGTCGAGTTGTTTGTACCTTGGCTATTGGGGGGGGGGGGGGGGGGGTGTCAAAAAATACGTTCAGATCTGTCTGAAACAGAAAAGCATTTCTAATATTGCATAGCATATTCACGTGTCACGACATAAGTGCTACTTATACACTACAAGATTTTGGAGTCGTTTTTGATTACTTTCGTCAGCTCGAATGCCGTCGTTGGTCATAAAAAAAGAAAGTGGCTGACTTATTAAAAATGGCCTAAAGTGGTTGTGTAATGGACAGATGGCAGTGTGAATAAACCCTTATACTCTACAAGTCTCCCCTTACATATAGAGGGCTCTTAACTAACTGTGGAACACGTACCCAGGGACTCGGCCAGATGTTCGGTGGGCTCTCTAACCTCACCTGCAGAGGCCTAGCGGAGTGGACCCGGCAGTAAAAATTCATGCGCTGCATATGCTGCAATTATACCACAGGGAAATAAGCTGCTGAAATAATGAAACACAGTGGAACACGAGAGAGGGGGAAACTAAAACAATTCCATTTCCTTTGGAAAAACGAGGCCGCTTTGCTTGCCGCCCCTACACATACGTTTTTTTTGTGTGTGTGTGTGTGTTAACCACTTCTTAAGCCCTACTGTATTCTATACGTATTAGGCTATTCGAAAATAATAACCCCTCTACCAGCTTATACAGTGTTGATGAATTGAATACACAGACAGGACCACAATGGAAACAACAAGCCCTCAGGGCATTTTTGTGTTATCCCTTTAGCAACTTTCGCAAACTGTTAATAAAGTATTCAATCAATAAAATAAAATGTCACATGCGTTGTGAGCTTGTGGATCAGCTATTTCCCCCCCTTTTTTTTGTGTGAAACCTATTTTTAAACCTACATTTTATAGTTGCATGCCGGAAAATAGGGATAACAAGGTGAAAGTGGTTAATAAAATGAGAGGAATATTCATAATGTGCAGTGGTGGAAAAAGTACTCAAATGTTTTACATAAGTAAAAGTATCAATACTGCAATGTAGAAGTACTCCGTTACAAGTAAACGTCCGGAATTAAAATTGTACTTGAGTAAAAGTACAAAAGTATTGGTATCAAAATGTACTTAAAGTACCAAAAGTAAAAGTACTAAAATGTTTGAAAATAGCCGATCTACAAGCTCACAACGCGTCGCATCGCGACGCGTTGTGAGCTTGTAGATCGGCTATTTTCAAATAGCCTATGTATACAATAGGGCTAAAGTACTTAATGTATTTTTTGTAATGTAATAATTTATATCCGCAAAGTAACTAGTAACTAAAGTTTTCAAATAATTGTAGTGGAGTAAAAGTACAATATTTGCCTCTGAGATGTAGTGGAGTAGAAGTAAAAGTATAGACAATTGGGAAATACTCCAGTAAAGTAAAAGTACCTAAAAATTGTACTGAAGTACAATACTTGAGTAAATGTACTTAGTTACTTTACACCACTGATAATGTGACTACTAGTAGTTTCGTATCGTTCAATATCATCTTAGTTGAGGAGTAGGACATGAACCGAGGAGGAAGTGTAATTGCGCCAGTAGGTGGTGCTGTACACAAAATCAGACTTTTTCTTTTTTAATATCCTCCCTCCAGGTTTTAATATGAAAGAGGGATAGAATGGGGGTTTCACTCATGCAATAATAAAGCAAAAACTGTACAGGAAATGAAGCTATATAAATGTTACTGCACCCCCACAGGCAGTAAAAAAAACCTGAACTCTATTCATCAGCAATATTTTCTGGCAGCAGGGGCAAAGTAAGGTTCAGGTTGAGGGTTAAGTGTCCCGCTGTCTTTTTGTTGATCTTTACAAGCTAGCCGTTGTTCGTTTAACACAAGCGGAATGTTCTGCCAAGATACAGGGGCTGTAATTAGGGCTGTAGGTGTTCATGGGCCCGTTATTTGCCTGTCAATTTGTGCACTTTGCAGGATCCATAAAGGGCCCTAAATGGGACTTTTACCTATCAATGCAGTCATTGTTTTTAGTATGATGTAGCTCATGTGTTGTGCATGTGTGTCCAATAACTAGGGGTCTTAAGTAGATGGTAGCGGGAATGGGATAGACCTCTGCTTCTCAGATTTCTCCTCCGTTCGGTCGGAGGGGCTGGTGGGTTGGTGGTGCTCAAGGTGTAGAGTATAGACCCTCTCTCCTCCCCCTTGGAAAGTGAACTGTTATACAAGTGTTTTAACCCATTAAGACCGGGAACGCATCTGTGTGTCATTTGTTTTATTTCTTTGGGCTATTCAAAAATAGCAGATATACAAGCTTGTAGATCTGCTATTTTTGAAAAATTATTGAACATTTGTGCAAATCTTTGAATATATACATATTTTAAAGCGAACATTTTGTAACTATCTCATTGCTTCTGGGGATTCTACTTAATGTCTTCTAAATCCTTCTAAAGTTGCTATAATGTCAGTGGTTCTCCAACTTTTTCATATCAAACCTCCCAAAATGTTATGTATTTGGCCGTGGACCCCCATCTCAAAATATTGAATTCCAGGGACCCCCCAGAAGCAAATATTTGAGTTAAAAATGTATATATTCAAAGAATTTGCACACATTTTCATGATTGATTGAAATCCCAAAGAAATCTTAAAATGACACAGATGCGTTCCCGGTGTTAATGGGTTAAAGTAGCATTAACTTGAACTATAACTTGATGAAAACGGTTTGAGAAGACGACGTACGTGGGCCGGGGGGGGGGGGGGGGGGGCTTAGAGAGAGGTCTATTCAAGTCCATACTGATAAACAATAACAAAATAGTAATCGCAAAGGAGACCCAGAGAGAGAGTAAACTGCAGAATCATTCATTCCCTGGAGTTTGGAGAGGAAGAGGCTTGATGAGCGAACACAACGCTAACCCACAGTTAATTGCTGTGACCTCAGCAACCCAAACCAAAAAGGAACATTGACATATTGTTTGTCCAGCGTGAGACACTGTATAATTTACACTCGCTAATGACTGTCCCTGGAAACAGCAGAGCACTGCTGAAGGACCACGTCCCTCTGTCCCCGGGCTTTGGCAGCTTATTCAATGTTCCCCTTTGCAGGAGGACCCTTCTAATGGATAGTCCATCTGTATAAAGCTCATTGAATTCATATCCCTCTATGCATGCTCATAATTCAATTACAACACTCGTTTTAGTGTAAAAAAAAAGAAGGTGGAACAACAGTCCTGTGCTGTGTTGTGTGTTCTGGTCAGTTGAGGTTTGATAAACAATTCACTGTTGGCTTTGACCCGGGGGGGGGGGGCGGGGTGGATCTCCACCCCTAATCACAACAACAACAACAAATTGTGGCCGATTGGGTTCATTTGTATTTTTTGGGGGACGTTTCAAAACTGTTCTGCTGTTGAAGAAGAAAAGACATATATTACCATCGCCATAGGGTCGACCTTGACCTTCAAACTCAATCTGGCTATTAGGGACGCCCCCTCCCCACTCCCCAGCTACACCCCCAGATGTAAAAGGACTGACGGATTTGACCCCTGATCCCATTTCTTAACTAGGCTGAGGTGCCAAATAACCTTTTGACCCAGGAAGCATTTGGCAGGTTGCCTGAGCAACCCCAGATTTAAGCAATGATTGACAGGTCCATAACATTAAAAAAAAAACACAACAAACCCGGCCACGGTCGGCGACGACACTGTTTGTCCTGTTTGAGATAAACCAGAGGAAAGGCTGTTTATCTGTTTGGTTTTGAATCTTTTTTTAAAGGCGCTCCGCTATCAGATATTACGTCCGCTGAAATTGGGGAGATTAAATATTCTATTGTACTCATGTTGGCACATTATCACGCCTTAGATAGAAAAGCCGAATAAATTTCCCTTAATAAATGAATGCTTTACATGGAAATGAATGTATGAATGAATGCTGGATGGATGGATGTCATTATTTCAGATGGAGGTCTATGTTAATGAACTGCTGTGGTAGATCTGACATGTGGTGCAAATCATGTCCGTACGGCCGGGCCGGGGGAACCACGACAGGAATAAATCTGCCTAGTTTAAGGCACTCCTTGTTTGTCCTTTTGACATGACCACACTAATCCAAACGGACGGACCCCCAAATATCATTTCTAGGCAGTAGTAAAAACTGTAGCTACTTTTTAATATCGCTGCTGGTGCTTATCGTCGGGTCGGGGCTATGAGGAAGAGAAAAAGGGGGGAAAAAAACCATTTCATTATGACTGACCCAGGGGACTCCCAGGGGTTACCATCTGGCTATTGGCCACTATTACTGAGCCTCTGTTTTAGCATGCAAATGTTTCTGTTCTCACCGTTTGGTATGACATGGCTGAAGAGACAAAACTACTTATAGGGACATGTTTTTTTTTGGTGAGAGGGAGACCCACACAGTCCAATCCTCCTTACGGGTCCATTTGGTTACATTTTGTACACTCTAAAAGAGTTAATATTAAGACCTGAGGCAATTCTTAAAAATGTTTTCTAAATCCTAAGAGTTTTTTGAAAAAAATCTAAAAAACAAATTTTCAAGATTTTTCAAAAATAGCCAAAGAAATCTAAAGTGACACAGATGCGTATTGAAGTGTTTGTGTGGAAGTGTTCCCCTTCTAATTTAGAATGGTTGGGCTTGCTTACTGTAAAACTAATGAGTAGTTCTTCAGCAGTTCTTTGGGGGTTCTTGTGTTGCTACTGCATATTATCTGCTGTCGTACAAAGAACCCGTTCAGCCCCCTGTATGGTTCTTTAGAGGTTTCTCTACTTCAGCTTAGTTTAGGCATCTCTTAAGGGTTCTACAAGGTGTTATATAGCACCACAAGAGGTTCCCCCTATTATGATGAGCCTAAATAACCACTTTCAGTGCTATCTATTCTGCGCCATTTTAGCTTAGTGTGAGATATCAATGCGTTCTCGGCAGGTGTCACGGTTTGATGTGATGACCAGCTGAACAGAGTTGACGTTGAGTCTGATGGAAGAGCATTAAAATGCTCAAAATGTCACCGTTGATGCTGATTGAAAAGCACATGGGAGCACATGGGAGCTAATGCTATCAGTGTGCGCATTCTGTTCATGATTCCACGTTTGGATATTTGTTTGTCTACAGTACCTACAGGACGGATATTTGGATGCTTTAAAATGAAATCTGGAACTTATTTTGATGAATTAAAAGTTGTTTTAATCCACCTGTATGGTAGATGTACATTCTATCTAGTACATTTATTTTTATTTTTATTAGATGCAATTGTGAGCAATAGCCAAGTAAGCTAATGCAGGGGTCTTCAACGTTTTCAGGCCAAGGACCCCTTAGCTGAGAGAGAGATGAAGCAGGGACCCCCTCTATATTGTTGAAAATTGTTTACTTGGTCTGCTCTTTCAGCTTGTAGATCTGCTATTTTTGGCTAAAGTTCTCCTCAGAAAAGGGATGTTAGGGTTCAAGTGGTTAAGGTAAAAAAAAATCATATCACGCAAAGATTAGGCGCACCCCCTGTAGTGACTCTGAGGACCCCCTAGGGGTCCCGGACCCCCTGTTGAAGACCACTAATGTATCCATTGGCCAATCCTACGGTTCACTGCAGCTCAACAGTCAGAGTGAGGGGCGTGGTCTATGAACTCTGTATTTAACCCATTCAAAGCGGGAAAGCATCTCTGTCATTTTAAGATGACTTTGGCTATTCAAAAACAGATATACAAGCTCATAGCGATGATAGCGTGCATAACATTTGTGCAAATATTTGAATGTACTGTATATTTTTTAAAGCGAACATTTTTAACTCCAATATTTGCTTCTGGCGGGGTCCCTGGAACAGAATATTTTGAGATGGGGGTCCGCGTGGCCAAATACACATCATTTTGGGGGTCCTTGACATGGACAAAAGTTTGAGCACCACTGATATAGCAACCAAACAACAAAAATGATAGGCATTTGTCCGCAGACCCCCCCCCCCCCCCCATCTCAAAAATATTTTGTTCCAGGGACCCCTCCAGAAGCACAGATTTGAGTTAAAAATGTTCGCTTTAAAAGAATATGTAATATTCAAAGATTTAGACACATTTTCACCACACCCCTCACTCAAATAGCAGACCTATGAGCTTGTAGATCTGCTATTTTTGAATAGCCCAAAGAAATCTAAAAGGACACAGATGTGTTCCCGGATTGAATGGGTTCAGACAAAATAACAGTGGGTTGGAGGTGGTTCTCTCTACTCCAACTCCAGAGTGTAGAAAAGAGAGTAACGACACGCTTTGATCTCGGCGCAAAGCGGGCTATAGTTCCAAACATTGGAACTATTTCATTGAGATAGACAGAGCACGTCCGCATCCCACTCTTACAATGGGAGTCGATGCCTGTGTCAGAACTCTCTTTATGGCTCTGCTCTACTCTTCCATTGAGACATTTAGACCCTGGTGTCAGGTAGGACACCTGCTGGTTGAAAAGTAGTACTGCATGAAGCTCATGAGCCCAATATCTCCTGGCTTTCAATTTCGGTTATAGGTAAAAAAAAAAAAAAAAGAAAGTGACAGATTGCAGCTTTAAATAGAAATCGAGAGAGAGACACTGTAAATGGACTGTGCTATATCTTCTACATAGGAATTAGTTTAGTTTTGGGTTTTGGCTTATATGCCATGATTCTGCAACTTAGTAGGACTTAACCCATTAAAACCGGGAATTGTTTGATTTTTCCGTTGGCTATTACATTTTTTTTAGACATACAAGCTCACAGTGCGTCATTTTGTGCCACGCTGTGAGCTTAACATCTGTTATTTTTTATTATTATTATTTTTTAATCTTGAAGGCTACTGATTTAGAAGGCATTTGTAGAATCGGCCTCAGGTCTTAATGGGTTAAAGTGAGAAGGAATAGCATATTTATACATGTTCTATAACAGGGGTCTTCAACAGGGGGTCCGGTACCCCTAGGGGGTCCTCAGAGTTACTATAGGGGGTCCGCCAAATCTTTGTGTGGTATGAGTTTTTTTTTTTACCTTAACCACTTGAACCCTAACATCCCTTTTCTGAGGAGAACTTTAGCCAAAAATAGCAGATCTACAAGCTCACAACGCCTCGCGGCTAATTTTGGCAAAGAAGTATAGGTGTAGAGGGAAAAAAGAGAAGACCAAGTAAACAAAAATGAAACACAATTTTATACAATATAGAGGGGGGGTCCCTGCTTCATCCCTCTCTCAGCTAGGGGGTCCTTGGCCTGAAAAACGTTGAAGACCCCTGTTCTATTGCCATTATAGATTCCTGCGACATCTTCTTCAACAACCTCATTATTATTATTAATTAATTAGTTTCCTCGAGAAATACTTACTTTCATGGTAGCTACTCAGAAAAGAACAAATAAATTATGTTGCAGATTATGCTTTGCACAACCGTTTATCCACTACACAGAAATGTGCTCACTTTATCCCATTAAGACCGGGAACGCATCTCTGTCATTTTAGATTTCTTTGGCTATTAAAAAATATCAGATCTACAAGCTCATAGGTGCCGCGCTATGAGCTTGTATTTTTAGAAAAATCGTGAAAATGTGTGCAAATCTTTGAATATATTTTTTATTAAAGCGAACATTTGTAAAATGTTTTGTTCCAGGGACCCTCAAGAAGCAAAGATTTGAGTTACAAATGTACGCTTTAAACATATATTTGAAAAGCCAAAGTATAAAATAATGGTTATATAGCTCAAATCTAAAATGACACAGGTGTGAAGTGAGACACATGGCTTTCTTAGATGCACCAATTTTTGCAAAGTGACCGAACAAGATATTGGCCCTAATTACAGCTGCTACCCAGAACTTATTTTGGTAAATAAAATGTTATTTTGACCTATCTGTATGTTAAAGGTAGGGTAAGTGATTTGCTTTGGTTAAAATAAGTGTTAAATAGCTCTATATTCTGATAGTACTCATTGCTTTAGAGTGTTTGTTCAGTAAAAGGAGTCTCCTTGTCTCTCCACCTCTTTATTAAACAGAAAATGCATTTTCGTTTCAGTTTCAGTTTCATTTCCAATTTTATCCAACCAGGACAGAGAACTCAATCAGGATATAGATTAAACAAGTGAAATTGGAAGTGATGACACTAAGAAATGAGCAGGCAAAATTGGAACTGGAACACTATACAAATTAAGCTTAATGGGTACTTTCTCCTGATTGGCTGAGATTTTGACACCCTAGGGTTTTACGCCCCTTTAAGTCGATTAAAGGGATAGTTCACCCCCAAAAATACTTTCTTTCCTATCGATTAGTCACCCCATGGAGACTTGAATTCATTCATATTCGCCAAATTTGTTTTTGTTGCCTAAGCCAATAATTCGATGACCGGTAGCGGTTCCGGTAGGAGACACAAAGAGTCTCCTTTGTGTCTCCTACCGGAACCGCTGCCTACCGGTCCACTGGTCATCAAATTATTGGCTTAGGAATGTGAAAAAAATATATATATATATATCCATGAATTCAAGTCTCCATGGGGTGACTAATCGATAGAAAAAAAGTATTTTTTTGGGTGAACTATCCCTTTAACTCCTGTGTTTTAACTTCAAGTCCTCCATAAAGAGGTGGCTTAACAGCAGCTTGACCATCAATTAGCCTAGTTGTAACAGGTTCCATCCACATACAGTAGATACCCATATGTTGTTTTTTGGCTGTTTAAACTGAGTTGTACGTTAGACATTGTATGAATGTATTTATTATTGATTTTATTTTTCTGTATGTCTCTGCTACACCCCTCCCCCCCAAGCACATGACAGCTTACAGTACATAGACATGGACCACAATGACACAAGCTCTCAAGCTTGTTTGTGTTTTATCCTTTTGACAGATATGTTGTACAGTAGAGCTACAAATATGTTCATTTATAAGCATGCTTTTTCATTATTGTTGTTGTTATTTAAGAGAGATATTCTTCTCATGTTGCCATGAGGTCATTCATCGAACGATGGCTGATGATGACGTGTAGGATTTCCAGTCAGACATTCTACAGCTGAAAAGATATTCAGACAAGCTTAATAAAAGCTGGATTCTGACCTCAGCAGATTACTATGTTCTGGGTGTTTTGGTTCAAATGTTCTCTTTTAGATGATGACTGATTTTAAGTATAATCATTCTTATAATAAGTAGGTTTGGAGAGGCTTATTGCCGGTATCAGCCGATAACGCAGGAGTCTGTCTCCATTACAATGCGCTAGACCCCTAGGAGATGGAATGCTGAGGTGGAGCGCCACACCTACCATCAGCTCCCAGTATTTACCACGCAACCTACCGCTCCCAAGCCATGCTATCAATGAGTCGTCATGGCATCAGGCGCAAACAAATAAGTCAGGTCCATGCCCATTTATGGGCATATACTGATGACATCCATACTGTATATGGGCATAAAAGGGACAAGGACTGACAGATCCATGCGCTTATCAGTCAGATCGGTGGTGCGGTGTAGGTGTAGGTGTGAGGGCCGAACCTCTAGTATGAGTAAAATCGCTGGGGTGGTTTATTTCTGGAACACAGTTCTTATGACACGATCTATGATTCCCCCTATGGGAATTCCAATACAAAAAATAACCCCAAATGACCCAGGGGTATAGCGCCCTCTAGCGGCAGTGATGTCAGACTTCGTTGCTCTATTGATCATGATAACCTCAAGATGTTTAGCTGCTTGTATAAGCCTCAGTTGGACAGTGCAGAGCTGGCCACAGGTTGTCGTGGTTAACGTGCTTTGTTGTCCTTATCCAACAGTTTGCTTTACTTTGACATTTTCTCGAGACCTGTTTACTGTAATCTCAGAAAACGATACCAAGTAATTGAAAAAAAGTACAGAACAAAATCTGTGATTGTGTGTTGTACATTAAGCTGTCCAAAGGATTGGCACACTCAACTCCCAAAACAGATTCTTAACCCATTGAGACCTGAGGCCGATTCTAAAAACGCCTTATAAATCCTAACTAATGTGACACAGATGCTGTCCAATCAGGTCTAACATACTGTACATCAAGAAAGGAGCATCTGCTCTCACAGAATAAGTTTCAAAGCTTGTGTTTAACCCATTCAATCCTGTCTGTGTCATTTTAGATTTTAGTCATATGTTATACTTACTTATACAAAAATAGCACATCTACAAGCTAATAGCGTGTGTGCAGTTATGCAAATCTTTGAGTATATATATTTTTAAAGCGAACACTTGTAACTCAAATCTTTGCTTCTGGGGGGTCCCTGGAACAAAACAGAGATGGGGGTCCGTGGCCAAATACATATCTAAAACCGTTTTCTAAAACCTAACAGTATGTTGCTATATCAGTGGTGCTCCAACTTTTCCATGTCAAGGACCCACAAAATGATATGTATTTGGCCGTGGACCCCCATCTCAATATATTTAATTCCAGGGACCCCCAGAAGCAAAGACTGGAGTTAAAAATGTTTACTTTAAAAAAACATATTTATTCAAAGATTTGCAAAAACTATTTTTAAAAAGAAATACAAGCTCATTGCGCAGCACTCAGTGCCGGGCTATGAGCTTGTATATCTGCTATTTTTGAATAGCCGAAGAAATTAAAAAAATGACACAGATGCGTTGCCGATCTTAATGGGTTTAATCAATGCATCGCAGCAGCAATCACAGGATTAAATGTGTTTCGTCCCTTCTGGCCTTCATCAACGTAAACGACAAGGCAGAAACGCTTTGAAACTCATTAAGTGAGCGCAGATGTTCCTCTTTTAATTATGTGTGTTATACATTTAGTCCAGTGGTTCCCAAACCTTCCTGGATCAGGGCCCACCCATCTGACCACTTAACACGACAGCCGTGTTAATGACCGGATAGGTGCATGGGCCGCGTGCATCCTTCTTACTGTGTCTGTATTAACCACAGAGTTAAAAAATCACACCCTGTGTGAAGGTAGCGGCGCCTTTGATACATTTTGTCATCGATATGTGTTTATAATGTGTTTATAGCCATGTGTCACGTGAAGCTTGACCAATCACTTTGTTGACGGGTCTGACCAATCAGAACGTTGACGGGTCTGACCAATCAGAACGTTGACGGGTCTGACCAATCAGAACGTTGACGGTGAACACGGACAAAGTCAGGTATAGAGCAGGATCCGCTCTATGCGCCGCTAAAAAAGAATAGAGAGGGCACCAGAAATCCCCGCCCATCCACTTGTTTGGAGCTGCTCACCCAGCGCATACATACTCCCTTTTCACCTCTTCTTCCGGGTTGGAAAATGTGACGGGTGGGGCCTATTTGGGACCTATGTGATGTGTTTTGACCCTGTGTGCAAGCTTGTGCACAAGCTCGTGAGTCGAACCCATTGGTCGAAATCGTTTTCGCTCGTTCATGTGTCTGGCCCCCAGCCGTAATAAGCTGTAATACCTATGATCTTCTCTTATTGTTTTGTGTCTGTATTAACGTGTCGACGCCCCCCTCCTGTCTCCTCTCCACAGCGGAGCCCCTGGTGCAGGTGGACGGGAAGCCGAGCTGCTGCTTCTTCAAGTTCAGCCCCAAGCTGATGTTCACCAAGGTGCTGAAGGCCCAGCTCTGGGTGTACCTGCGGCCGCTGCAGCAGACCTCCACCGTCTACCTGCAGATCCTGCGGCTCAAACCCGTCACGGACCAAGGCAGCCGCCACATCCGGATCCGCTCCCTGAAGATCGAGCTGAACTCCCGGGTGGGCCACTGGCAAAGCATTGACTTTAAGCACGTGCTGCAGAACTGGTTCAAGCAGCCGCACACCAACTGGGGCATCGACATCAACGCCTTCGACGAGAGCGGCAACGACCTGGCGGTCACCTCGCTAAGACCCGGGGAGGAAGGGCTGGTAAGGACTGTCAGACCTGTCCTGGGGGGGGGGGGCTGGCATGGGGCGTCTCCTTCTTCTTCTAAAGTCCCATTCATACTTAGAATGAACGAATGGGGGAATAGCCCGACCTATATCCGACCTACAAGCTCACGGCGAGTCGCGTACGCGACAGGTTTTGAGGTTGCAGACCTCCTGCGACGCGAGCTTAACCATGGCTTTAGGCCAGGGGTCTTCAACAGGGGGTCCGGGACCCCTAAGGGGTCCTCAGAGTTACTACAGGGGGTCCGCCAAATCTTTGTGTGATATGTTTTTTTTTTTACCTTATCCACTTGAACCCTAGCATCCCTTTTCTGAGGAGAACTTTAGCCAAAAATAGCAGATCTACAAGCATGTGAGCTTGTAGATCGGCTATTTTTGGCAAAGAGGTGTTTGGTGTAGAGGGAAAAAAGAGCAGACCAATTAAACAAGAAAAGTTGAATCTGAAAAAGAATTTTATACAATATAGAGGGGGGGTCCCTGCTTCATCTCTCTCTCAGCTAGGGGGTCCTTGGCCTGAAAACGTTGAAGACCCCTGCTTTAGGCCCAAGAATCAAGTCCATGACAGCTCACACAATGTGGAAGTTTAATCATGTTTTGGTCCAAGAGGGAAAAAAAAAACGTTTGCATTTGAATTTTGTCAGAAATAAAGTCTAGTTTTGGACCGCGACGGAGGCACGCCTCCTCAAGTGAACGAGAGGCACCACCGAGTGAGCTATAAAGCGAGCGAGTTGCCGTGCAGAACGAACGTTGCAACGTTATGGGGCGAGCGTTTGCCCCAACGGCCACTCAGAATCTAGTTCTAGTTGTATAAAACTTATCACGCCCCCCAGCCCTGCAGTGACATCACCCTAACCCCGCCCAGCCTGTCTTCCCTCCCCAGAACACGGGCCAATTGTGTTCGTATAGACAGACCAGTGATTTTCAACCTTTTCCATATCGAGGTCCATCATTTATTCGGCATTTGAGCCACTGACCACCGTTTGATGAGATTTAGACTCTCAGACCCAAAACTTTGAATATTTCTTCTACATTCTCCAATTGTGTTAGACTTCTTGTAAATTAAGTAATGCAGATGTTTAACAATTACGGGTCCATTTGGTTTCATTTTACGCTCTCAAGAGTTAAAGATCTATAAGGGTCCCTTTGGTTAACAACTCTCCATCCTTAAGCTGGGGACCACCTGGAACCCCCTTCAAGGACCACTGGTGGTCCCCGGACCACTGGTTGAGAACCACTGGTATAGACGCTCCACAAAGCCGGATGCAGCCTGACAGGCTCACATTCATTTAACTATAAAATCCTCTCAGATTTGTATTATTATTATAATACCACTTTACAGCATTAAAGTGGTTTAATCTGCAACAAATAAGAATAATATGCAACATGGCAGTTCCATTCCAACAATATGTTGTATGATTGTAAAAAGTCTGGGTTGCTGTTGGAGATGACCTGTGTGTATATTGCCTTGGCCATTCTTGCCTGAAGCACATATTCAGTTTTTGCTTGAAGAGGATATGAGAACAAGTCTCTGGAACCTTAGTTTTTTCTAAATATCCATTATTTTCCCCCCGTTCCACCAAATCTCTCTGCTGATAATAGCTGATCTATAAGATCACTACGCATCGCAATGCAACACATTGTGAGCTTTGTTGATCTATATCTTCGACAAAATGTGTTGCACCACAATACGGACGTTTAGGGTTCATGTGGTTTGAGGATCTATTTCTGAATCGTATGGGACAGTGATCCTCAGTTAACCCATTAAGACCGGCAAAGCATCTACAGTATGTAATTTTAGATTTCTTTGGCTATTCAAAAAATAACAGATATACAGAGCTTGTAGATCTGCCATTTCTTTAGAAAAAAAAAAATCGTGAAAATGTGTGCAAATCTATGAATATATATATAATTTTTTTTTGTTCAAAGCGACCATTTTTAACTCAAATCTTTGCTTCTGGGGATTCTACAAATGTCAGTTTTCTGAAAAAAAAATGTTTTCTGAAAAAACGAATGTTGCTGTAATATCAGTAGTTCTCAAACCTTTTCCCATGTCAAGGACCTCCCATCTCTGCGGACCCCCATCTCAAAATATTTTGTTTCAGGGACCCCCATATCGAAGTAAAGATTTGAGTTCACTGTAAAAACATATTCAAAGATGGGCACGAATGATCAAGATTTAGAAAAAAACTGCAGCTCTACAAGCTTGTAGCGCGGCTTGTATAGTAGATCTGCTAATTTTTGAATAGCCAAAGCATAAAATAATGGTTAAAGTGGTTACACAGATCGTGATGCTTTCCCGGTCTTAACGGATTAAGTAACAAACACCCAATGTTTACTAAAGTGGTCATTTGGGCCAGATCGTGACAACACAGAACAGGGGTCACCTCTGGTGTCTTGGCCAGTAAACTGGCTGCTCTCTGAGCAACTCAGCAGCATGCATTGTTTTTCTAAAAAGAGGAGGGACAAAAAAAAAAGAGAGAAGATCAGAGAAGCAGGCATGTGTACGAAAACAAAACGAAACACAACAAGCAAAAGAAAGTCCAACTCCCCTTTCTCACTGATCCTCTGGGTCAGCTCTTAAAGCCCAAGCTGAAACCCTGAACCCCTTTGGCCTTTTTCGGCTTATTTCCTCTTTTGAATGCGTCACCAAAAAAAACTGCGCTGGAGCCCAGCTGGATTCACTGTGGGGAGAGGAAGGCTTTGTAAAATAAACACCATGGAGTCAAATATTTGCTCCTCTCGCCCGTGCCCAGGGGTCAAGGTTATGGTAGCCTGCAGATGACCTCCCGGGTCAGAGGTCAAACTAAGCATATTGGCTGTACTATAGATCAGGGATTCTCAAACCTTTTTTCATTTCAAGGACCCCCATTTGATAAGATTTTATTTATTTTATCTCCGTGACCCCAATCTACACTGTCAAATCCAGAGTGTTCATTTACCTCTGAGAGTGTACGTTTGTATACTTAAGTTAGAGACCCATGAGGTGTCATTCATTCGGTTCCTTACTAACTATAATTTAGCCGGGAACCCCTGGAGCCATGCTGGGGGTCCCTGGCCCCCCCCACCTTGAGAACCAATGATATAGATGATAGACATGGCTTTGGCCAGCCTTGACCATTGCTACTCTTTGAATTGCCACTCAAATGTAATGGTACTACTTGCTTTGACAGACATTTACAATCTAAGTCATATATTTTGTGGAATTATTTGATATAGATTCCAGATACGTCATTTATTTTATTTGTCACTAGCCAAGGCTCCTTTCAAGCCAATCCGTTTTTGGGGAAAGAGTTTGCAGAGTTGTAGACTTGAGACTTATAGACTCAGACTTTAAGGGATAGTTCACCCGCAAAATGACTTTTTTTCTATGGATTACTCACCCCATGGAGCCTTGAATTCATGGAGTTTTGTTTTTGTTTTTGTCGCATTCCTGAGTCAATAATTTGATGACCAGCGGAGACTCATTGGAGACTCTTACCTACTGGTAAGTATTTTTTTTTGGGTGAACTATCCCTTTAATTTTGGGAACATCAGGAGTTGTGACCTGACTTGGACTACTCTACTGTGAGACTGGTCTGACATGTGACTTGAACACTTGAACACTTGATAGAAAAGACTTGATCAGATTTGATTATAAATATTTCATTTTAAAACCGCGACAGCGCGAACGATATACAGTAATTGGGATCAGTTTCAGAGCAATTAGATTTTTTGATTGATTGATTGAATACTTTATTAGTGAAAGTGGAAAAAGCCGCGCAAAATCGTGAAAACTTGTACAAATCTTTGAATATATATTTTTCAAAGCGAACATTTGTAACTCAAATCTTTGCTTCTGAGGGGTCCCCCTGGAACAAAGTATATTTTGAGATGTGGGTCCGCGGCCAAATACATATCATTTTGGGGGTCCTTGACATGAAAAAGTTTGAGAACCACTGGTTTAGAGCACGCGCTCCAAAATAAAGACTGCATGACTGGCTCAGATACAAATTTGTATCTGAGCCAGTCATGCAGTCTTTATTTTGGAGCGCCGCTTTTGGTATTTGATTTAACCAGTGGTGTAAAGTAACTAAGTACATTTACTCAAGTACTGTACTTAAGTACAATTTTGAGGTACTTTTACTTTACTGGAGTATTTCCAATTGTCTATACTTTTACTTCTACTCCACTACATCTCAGAGGCAAATATTGTACTTTTACTCCACTACAACTATTTGAAAACTTTAGTTACTAGTTACTTACGGCTAAAAGCTCACAACACGTCGCGATGTGACGCGTTGTGAGCTTGTAGATCAGCTATTTTCAAACATTTTAGTACTTTCACTTTTGGTACTTTAAGTACATTTTGATACCAATACCTTTGTACTTTTAAGTACAATTTTAATTAATTTAATTTTAATTCCGGACGTTTACTTACTTTCAGTATTGATACTTTTACTTAAGTAAAACATTTGAGTAGTTTTTCCACCACTGGATTTAACTTTTCTACGACCAGTTGCAAATTGCAGACAGGTGCTCTTTTATGGTGGTTTTGAAGGAGGGTAGGGAGTCACACGTTTTGATGGCTGTTGGTAAAAGTAGGTTCGGAGAGGCTTATTGTCGTTATCAGCCAAGAACGTGGGAGTCGTTCCCCGATACAGTGCGCTTGGACCCCCTCTGGGAGATTGAGCGCCACACATACCGTCAGCTCCCAGTGCTTAACCGCACGACTTGCCGCATCTAGGCCGTGCTACTCATATACACTAAGATGGCGATGCCCGGGATCGAACTCATGACCTTGTGACCGTGTGGTCTCAAAGTGGGGTCCGGGGACCCCCAGGGGTCCTTGGGGGGATTCCAGGGGGTCCCCAGCAAAAATGTGTTAATATAGCATCACAATAATTGTAACCACTTTAATATTTTACACTTTGGCTATTTTTGAAAAATCGTGAAAACTTGTACAAATCTTTGAATATTTTTCAAAGCGAACATTTGTAACTCAAATCTTTGCTTCTGGGGGTCCCTGGAACACAATATTTTGAGATGGGGGTCCGCGGCCAAATACATATCATTTTGGGGGTCCTTGACATGAAAAAGTTTGAGAACCACTGGCTTCCAGCATGTTTTACAGAACAACAACGTTCTTCAGTGTGGACGCTCACATCGGTATTGTTATTAGCTATAGTTATCATAATTGTATCACTATCACAGGCCTGGTTTAGTCTTAGTGCGGTGCTTTGTGAACAGTTCTGTCTCGTTTGTTTGGAATAACCGTGGTAACTAGCTGGGCTCTGCCAAACTGTTGTGGATATTCAGTTGAGGCGATGGTTCAGAGAGAGCTACAGTATGCAATGAAAGACTTAACCACTTGAATCACAGAGTCTCTATTCTTCTGCTGGGAACATTCGCTGATAATAGCAGATCTACAAGCACGTAGGGACCAAGTACAGTACATAGCCCGACCCCGGTCAGCTAAGTATCAATTTGCTAAGTACAGTATAGAGTGTTTAAGTGGTTAAAAACAGCTCTGATGTGTTGAAGTGAATTAGGATTACATTTTTTATATACCGCCCCAAGTGGTCAGGGCAAAATGCTCTCTGCATTTCCTGTCGTGTCTCCACTATTACTGTTAAATAAGGCTTAATAATTAATGCCAAAAAAGATATACTTTCTAAATAGAAATTAGGAATCAAATGTATCCAAAGTCCAAGTACAAATCTGAACAGTCAACAGTACTGATTGGGTGAATACTGAATAATACACAATACAATTCTCAATCACCATACATAAATTGTACAGTAGCAGGGGAATATCAGTGAAAATGTTTTTTTTACTATTATTTTAAGACAAAAAAAACAAAAACATTCAGGATGTTGTACCCTTGATGTTGACATCCTGTGTAAGAAACCACAAATTACTGTTATTTCTGCCATGCAAGTTTTCATGGATGTGATCAAGTAGAAGCTTTACTGTATGTTGAAGAATGCACTCAGTACTGAAAGGCTCATGAAATACTTAAAACAACAGTAAGAAAATGAGTGCTTTATCTGCTAGCAGAATCATGAGCCATATACACTTTATTGCTCGTCAAGTAGCGAAAAATAGCCAATGTATCAATTCACTATTTTCGTGAGCTTGATAGATCTGCTATTTCCACGTGAATGTTTGCCTTATTTCTGCCAAAATGTTTGTCTATTTTCGCCTATTATGCCATTCTCAGAATAGGGACGCTGGGGTTCATGTGACACCAGAGAACTGCCTACAAACACGCTAAAGAATATGAGTGCTAAAAGGTACACCGAGGTGAAGGAATGGTGTGAGATCCTTGCTAAGTGACGCGGTAGCTATTCTCCCACAAAAGGCCATGTTTTGCACTCTCAATCTTAAATTTACACTCTGGATTTTCGCAGTGTGTTTGTGACCACTGACCTGGTATAATTTGGATGAATCATTATTACATAAGACGGAACACCAGCTAGTTTGGATGTCAACAATTCGGAGAAAGATCAAACAGACCTCAGTCGTCGTGTTTACTACTCTTAAAGTAGCTTGATCGTCGGCACAAGTCACGGCTCTGTGGCTCACTAGCTTTTAAAAGATATTGGGTCCAGGCCTCCTATCAAGCATTTAACAATCCTTAAGGTAGTACAAAGAGGGAATTAAGCGCAATTGCGTGCAAGCTTGTACCCCATAAACCTTCACAGCACAGTCTCTGAGCTGTTTGAAAGGGTTTTTTTTAAGCCATTTTGAGCATAATGGTTTCATACCCCTTTGATCTGCGCGAGCAAAATGGTTTTGGCTGGTGCCAACTGGTCATAGAACCAAAAACCTGAGCATGATGGTGTATGTACTTAATCATCAGTGATTGTTCAGTTTAAAATGATTAAAGGCTGGATCCACAATTCTGAAGCAACGCCTCAGCCTTGCAGTGTGTGTGTGCATCTCGGTAGAGCAGGGGTCTTCAACAGGGGGTCCGGGACCCATAGGGGGTCCTCAGAGTTACTACAGGGGGTCCACCAAATCTTTGTGTGATAGGATTTTTTATTTTACCGTAACCACCTGAACTCTGGCATCCATTTTCTGAGGAGAACTTTAGCCAAAAATAGCCTATTTTTGGCAAAGAGGCTATAGGTGTAGAGGGGAAAAAGAGCAGACCACGTAAACAAAAAATGTTGAATCTGAAACACAATTTTATACGATATAGAGGGGGTCCCTGCTTCATCGCTCTCTCAGCTAGGGGGTCCTTGGCCTGAAAGCGTTGAAGACCCCTGCGGTAGAGCAAAGAGTTGTGAGAGAGACAGAGAGAGTTGTTGTATTCTGTGATATTATGATAATACTTCAAATTACCACAAGGCTTCATCCGGTAAGACCGGGAACGCATCTGTGTCATTTTAAGATTTCTTTGGCTATTCAAAAATAGCAGATCTAAAAGCTTGCCCCCCAGAAGCAAAGATTTGAGTTACAAATGTTCGCTTTAAAAAAATATATATATACAAAGATTTGCACACATTTTCAAGATTTTTCAAAAATAGCAGATCTACAAGCTCATAGCGCGGCACTCGGGGAGCACTATGAGCTTGTCGATCTGCTATTTTTGAATAGCCAAAGAAATCTAAAATGACACAGATGCGTTCCCGGTTTGAATGGGTCAATGATTGGGGCCTTTAATCTTCCCTTTAGAGATGATTGTAAAAATGTGTTCTTTCTGTTATTATAACGATATTATATAACTAGACCATACCCGGTCGACGCATCCGTGGGGGGATATGCGCACATGATCTGGCAACCCGGGAGGCAGTTCGTCCCATAGCTGGGCAGCCCCGTAACCATGGCAACATTGTTTGACACATAAACGCTAATAAGAAGCTGAGATTTGATGAAATTGAAAAACGGGCTTCACAGTTAAGTTCAGATGGTAATGGTCAATGGCTGTGTGCAAAATCAGAGCAATTGGTCCAGCCAGTGAGGAGAACCGGGTAGCTTCACCTCCACTACAAACGCACAGAGGTTACTAGAATTATAGTAGGATGTGATAATATCAACATAATCTTCTTTGCTACCCTTTTTGCATAATATCCTACAGTGGTTCTACAGGGCCCACTTGAAAAAGGGCCCAGTGTTTGTGGCCCACTCGTCTTTTTTTCTATCCCGCGTTTCTTTCTCTATATCCTCTCTTCTCACGGAATACTAAAACAGATATGGAGTTGATTTTGACAGCAAATGTGTTGATTTTGACAGCAAATGTAGATTTAGTTTTAGTCATAGTCTTTTGAATAAAATTTCATTTAGTTTTAGTCATATTTTAGTCATCTGAAATGTTTTAGATTTAGTCTAGTTTTAATCGACTAAATATCTTAAGATTATAGTCGACTAACAGTGATTTAATCGACTATAATGTATTGTGGCGGTGCCTTGATGGCGTCGTAATGGCTGTTTTTACACTTGGTTGCATGCTGAAAATAGCAGATCTACAAACTCATCTACAGCTTGTAGATCTGCTATTTTCAGAGCGCAACACCCGAGCGCAACCAAACATAAAATGACTTGTCTTTTAGTTCTACTGGATCTCTTCTCCACTAGTCCATCACTCACTAACATTTTAGTCTAGTTTTCATTTGTTGACGAAATTGTCAATATATCTAGCTTGACACGGCAGCCATACGTCTACCGTGTTGAGTGGTCAGCTGGGTGGGCCGCATGCGTGTTCAGAGCATGTTTATTTTAACCCATTAAGACCGGAACGCATCTGTGTAATTTTAGATTTCTTTGGCAATAAAAAAAAATAGCAGATATACAAGCTCATAGTGCCGCACTATGAGCTTGTAGTTCAGCTAATTTTGTATTATTATTATCTTTTTTTTAAGAAATCGTGAAAATGTGTGCAAGTCTTTGAATACTGTATGTATACATTTTTAACTCAAGTCTTTGCTTCTGGAGAGGGGTGAGGGAGAACAAAATAGAAAACAAACAAAATAGATAATTTCCCATCAAATATTTTAGCCTGGTAAAACCATCCCGGTCGCGTGAATTCACATTATCATCAAATCAAATCAAACTTTATTTATATAGCACGTTTACAACAGCCGAGCTGACCAAAGTGCTGTACACATGGTCAAAACAAAAACAATTTAAAGCATCAAAGCAAATTAAAAACATCAAAACAATTCAACAAAAACAACTCATGTGCATTAACACGTAGCAAAAGTTGCAATTAGGTGAACTCAAATGCAGATAAATGCCAGGGAGAGAACAGATGGGTTTTAAATAGGGCTTTGAAAACCCCCAATCGACTGACTGGGCAGATCTGATGATTTCTGCAGATCATGTGTCTTTTTGCATTAGTGATGTGTCGTTCATGATCGATTCGTTCAAAAGAACCAGTTCATTTGCCGCGAACGAGCTCGTTCACTTTCTGAAACTGTTACGTTCACGCGCGAGTCGCGACGTTAAAAAAAGAAACGCTCCCGCGATGGTGTTTTAGTTTTACACACATTATAAAACATACATTAACCACTTTAGCCCTATTTTATACCTTTGGCAATTGTGCCAATTGCCAAAACTGTAATCCTGGGTGCTACTCTCCCTCTGCCAGCCTGGGGAGAGCCCCGAACTGAGCTCATGCTTCCTTCAATGCATGAGAGGTTAGCAGGCCGCTTCTTATCACCTGACAGGGGGGAGTCTCCCTGGTAGGACGTATAGCGCCACTGTGCTGTAGGAGGGGTGTAGCTACCATGTGATGATTTGATTGACAAGCTACACAACCAATAGCATTCATTGCCCACACCCCCACTCTGGTCCCAACCAATAGCATTCATTCATTTCCGGTTTCTTATTTGCATATTTGGACCGGATATAGAAAGATGGCGGATTTGAAATCGTTGAAAAATTGGCTTCATTTACGGTCTGTAGAGTTTATGGGGCGTAAATTTGTCCATTTATTTTTTTACAGTCTATGGTCCATTATTGGATCATTACTGTACTATGTACAATTGTCTTTTTCAGCAAACCATTTAACCAGTGATCTCCTATAACCACCTCTTCGTCTGTCTCGCCCCCGCCCCTCCCCTCCCCCACCCCCACCCCCACTGATTCCAGCAGCCGTTCCTGGAAGTGAAGGTTCTGGAGACGACCAAGCGCTCCCGGAGGAACCTGGGCCTGGACTGCGACGAGCACTCCACCGAGTCGCGCTGCTGCCGCTACCCGCTGACGGTGGACTTCGAGGCGTTCGGCTGGGACTGGATCATCGCCCCCAAGCGCTACAAGGCCAACTACTGCTCCGGCCAGTGCGAGTACATGTTCATGCAGAAGTACCCGCACACCCACCTGGTGCACCACGCCAACCCCCGGGGCTCCGCCGGGCCCTGCTGCACCCCCACCAAGATGTCCCCCATTAACATGCTCTACTTTAATGACAAGCAGCAGATCATACACGGCAAGATCCCCGGCATGGTGGTGGACAGGTGTGGATGCTCTTAAGTTAAACCACCGGGGGAGGAGATATTATAAAACGCACACTTATAATGTACAGCCACCACTTTGCATCATCTCCACCACCCAGAAAAAAAACCTTTATATGGACCTATCTGTCCTTCCTGGCACCAGAATACAAACCCTCGGCACCAGATATCACTCTTTTACTCTGTCACATCCCACTGGACTTACAAGTTTTTTTCTGTTAATTAATTTTATTCTAAGTGTAAAAAAGGTAAAAATGAAATATGAAACAAAAAGGAAAAAAAAGAAAAAAGGACTGAGTGATAGAAGTACACTTTGGACGATTTTAAAGGTGGGGGTGTTGGTGGAACAGCTTCAGATAATGATAAATAAGACAAAACTAAGTGTTTGTTAGTTTTGGTTATTTTTGCTCAAGTTTTTTTTTTTTTTTTTTTAACAATGGCATCTTTGTGAGATGTCCAGGATGGTGGATGGAGATAGCAGGAGACATGAGCATTTACAGTATTCTTTTTTTTTTCTCCTTCAAAGCATTTTAAGTCCTGGGGTGAAGAAGAGTTGAATAAGTTATGTCAGCTTCTGAAAATGCTTTACTTTGCTGATACACTTATATTGGTGGGATGAGATCCACATAAAATGTCTTGAAAGGGAGGCATGGTTTTTATTACTTTGCAATACATCAGAGAAAAACTCAGCATAAGAACAAAACAAACCGTCCCTGCATGCTGATGAATACGACAAGAATGAATCCAAAAGCTTGTTTAGAGAATTCTCTAGGAGCGTGTTGCTACTAGAGACTTCAGGAGATCCAAAAAAAGCCAAGCCTGCACCCTCTATTAATGCATAACACCCCAGTGTGACATTCTTAAGAGTCCACGAAACCTTTAACTGTTACTTTGATCTCCTTTTATTTGTAGTCTTGTAAAACACAAAAAGAAAGAGATGAGGGATAAAAGAGATTATTCCGTTTGACTCCATCTTTTAAGAGCGAGTAGCTCTTCATTAAACTCAACAGTGCAATAACCTTTTTTGTTTTGTTTTTTAAATCTAGTAGTTCAAATGAAGTTAGATAAGTTCTAAAAGTAATCTGTATTGTAGATGCACTCCGAAGTCATTTGGCACTGTGTCAAATAGGAATGGGGCAAACTGTTTGCTCAGTGCAAGAGCTCTGCTACTATAACAATAGATTAGAGCTGGTCTGGTTATATCACAGTTCAAGGGGGAACTCTCAAACTTTCCTCTATTTAGCTATAGCATAGGAAAATCACCACAACACCATCAACCAACCCCTGCATACGTGGATACAGATTGTGGGCTCAAATGCACTGTTTCATTGCTCAACGTGGTGTGAGACTGAGCATGTTGAGCCTAATTGTAAACATGTTGATATCATCATCTGTTCCTATAGTTACTATGATGCGTTCTCCATTCAAGAATATAGCTCAGCTACGTATGTAAAAGTACAGCCACCATGCAAGGGTGCCAGTGTGTGTTCAGTTCACATGTTTTCATTCCCAATGTGTAGTTCATGGATTTAGAGTGATATGACAATTACACATTGCTATAGCAACAACTTAACTTATCCATGCCACATCCTGCAGTCATGTTCATGTGTCTGAATGAGTTTTTTAAAATGACAAACATGGTATTGGCTATACAATTCCTGACACACGCACGCACGCACGCACGCACGCGCACACACACACACACACACACACACACACACACACACACACACACACACACACACACACACACACACACACACACACACACACACACACACACACACACACACACACACACACACGTATATGTAATCTCACAGAGGAAAATAAAATTAAAAAACAAACTAAATCCAATATCTAACAAGAATAAACCAATAAGAAGTCCAGCTTCCTCTGGTCAAACATACAGTAGTCCTAATGGGTCAAACAGAACAACAATAGAAGTGCAAGAGAATGCAAGTAAATGGATATTTCTAGCTTATAGAGAACGCATTGGACTCCTTTTTTAAATGCCCCACCAACCACACTCAACACAACCTCAGCTGTATCATCAACATGCAGAGAATATTGGAAGTGCTTGAAACATAGAGTAAATTAGTAAACTTGAAGTCTGTCTTGTCTCCTGGATATCAAAGCAAAGATATCCCTTTGTTGTAAACGAAAGCACTATGCTGTTGGATAAAGGAAGAGCCTTCTGACATTATATATAAATGATATATATATATGTATATATTTAAAAAGAAAGGGGTACAAAAACCTTTTTTTGGGGGCACTCTACCTTACCAACGATAAATTTTGCACTATGGGACGTTCATGGCGATAGGAGGTAAAGTGTTGTTTGTGTTATTACAGAGCACAAGAGAGCTTGTACAATATAGGATAAAGGAACTCAAGCTTCTGGTGTTGTTACCATGTGGATAAACTAGAGAGGTTATCACTTCTTTTTTTATACCATCACGCTTTCCTGACTTGTCTGAAGCGGGGGGCCTGTCCATAATACACTCACACACTCACACTCTACCATCCAACCTGGAACCCTGGACATCCCAGCCGGCCTGAAAGGCCTCCTCCAATGCCCACTACTTTGGGTTGATAAGTCATATGTGTGTTGTTGTTAATAAGTGTCGTCGTCTGGATCAATGAACATAGAACGCTTTAACTGGAAAATGGCCCTCCCTTTGTCAACTTCAATCTGTTACCAAGTTAGAGAGACTGTGTCCTTTTGACTTTTAACAACGTGTTGACTGACTGTCTCACATAGACATGTTTTGCCTTTTCTTGTGTATTTTTTTTTTTTTTTTTTTTGAGTGAAAGCACCCATGCGAGAATGGGGAGGAGTATCCAGGGATCGTTAGCCAAAGTAGAGGATGACATGTTGTTATGTGTGCTATAACTTTTTTGTAATAGCAGGAATATGCTAGCACATTATCAAAGGAAGGAACAATAAGTGGTATAGGAACAGTGGTTGGAAACTATTCAACTGGTCAATTGTCTATTTATTAATATCAATTATAATGCATTTCAAAGTATGTCTACCTCACTTTAGCATTCTAAAAAAAAAAAAAAACTTTTGCTTTTTGTTTTTAATTTGAGATATTGTCATCAATTTTTTAATCTGGGCAAACATGTAAAACCCAGAAGAAACCCAAAAATGTAGATGAAAACCACAGGGTCTCCTTTGCTCTCAGGTTCAGGTTGAATTATTGACAGCTGTGTTCAAAAGAATGACTGAAGTTATAGCGGCTCTGGTAATGTATGTTGAAGAATATAATTAGCTTGTGGCTTAACCGCAGGTTAAGAGCTTGTGGAGAATAAGTTGCATTTTGAATTTTAGTGTTTGTAGGCTGGTATGTGTGAGAGTGTTTTCATATAAATATATGAGAGTAAGTAAATCTCTATGTAAATAAATACCCAAATGTTGACATTTATGATGTTTTGGACAGGTTCACCGCTTCTTAATGTTTTTGCTCACTTCCCCCTTCATTCCTCCGTTCATAATGTGTAGTAAAAAGAAATTCACCCCAAACTTTGTAGTTTAATGGTTGTGTATATGAATAACTGTTCAATTGTTATTTTTTTGCCTTTATGTTGTTTATTTACTGTCTTTTTCTTTTGTACAATAAATCATTTATTTAGCTTATGAGACCCATTGCTTTTTTCTTTATAATTCAACATTTTGTTACACATTCCACCTTGTTGAAGTACATGCACACACGCACACGCACACACACACACACACACACACACACACACACACACACACACACACACACACACACACACACACACACACACACACACACACACACACACACACACTTAAGCTACTGGTGCACTTTGCATAAAGTTGTTAAAACCACTTAAAGCCTACATATCAGTTGACCCCAAGGACTCTATACTTTGACCTCCTGTTTTCGCTCAACACTAAATATCTTCATCAAAAATTCTCTACGGTAGCCTACACTCTACATGCTCGCAAAACGATGCGTTGTGTGAGCTTATAGATCAGCTATCTTTGCCCCAGAACAGGGACAACTAGGGTTCAAGTGGTTAAAGTTGACATGGCTTGCTATGCGGGGGCAGGAAGCTACACTCGCTCTGAGGCTAATTGGTGAAAGAGAGAGTTCTGCAAACAAAGCTTTAGTGTTGGTTTGTGTAGCCATTATTTGGTTTTCATATGGATGCAGCCTGACCCAATTAACCCATTAAGACCGGGAACGCATGTGTCATTTTTAGATATCTTTGGCTATTCAAAAATTGCAGATATACAAGCTCAATAGCGCGGCACCGAGTGCCGCACTATGAGCTTGTAGATCTGCTATTTTTGAAAAATCGTGAAAATTCGTGGCAAAATCTTGAATTATATACTTTTTAAAGCAAACATTTGTAAAATATTTAGTTCCAGGAACCCCCAGAAGCAAAGATTAGATTTACAAATGTCCGCCAAAAAAAAGAAAAAAAATCAAATATTTGCACAACTTTTCATGATTTTTCAAAAATAGCCCAACAAAATCTAAAAATGACGTTCCCGGTCTTAAAGGGTTAATATGCCACCTGATAGGAGGGCCTCCCATCAACCTAATTTAGGGAATCAATGGGGGACAAACGAGAGTGCGAACGAAGCTTTTTACTGACGCAAATGGACAAAGACCACCCAACGCAAGGTAGCGGGGGGGGGGGGGGGGGGGGGGGGGGGGGTTTGACGCCATGCAATGACATAAACCTTTCTGACACAACCTCTACTATTTTGTTGTTGTTGTTGTTGTTGTTGTTATTTCATAAACATAGAGAAGTCATATGCGCATCAAATGCTTTGTATAATATTACAGACTATAAACAAATCATATTTTGATGTTTATATATAATTAGTGTTTATCTACGCACATAGACTTCTCAGATCATAATATTCTCAGGGGAAGATTTCCTTCAATAAAAAACATGGCAATAAACCCAGTTGGAACAATATAGAAAGACACAGTGAGCATGAGAATATTGGACACGTTACAAAGGGAGAACGGGGGTGTGTGGGTGCGGGGGGGGGGGGGGGGGGGGGGTTGGTAGGGAGCTTCATAATTGCAGCAATTATGGCCATAAAGTTAAGAAAGAAGGTGACTTGGGGGGCAGAGACTCAATGGCTTAAATTGGCGGACAGATGCAGTGATCAGCAACACCTTTTTGTTTGACCCATTCACTGGTCAGTGTTTAGAGAGGGGAGGGGAGAGACACACACACACACACACACACACACACACACACACACACACACACACACACACACACACACACACACACACACACACACACACACACGCTCGCTCTCTCTCTCTCTCACTCACTCTCTCTCTTTCTCTCTCTCTCTCTCTCTAACTCTCTTATAGGATGAAAGAATCTCACAGGACAATAAAATCAACGGTGGAGACCAGAGTGAGATAGAACGTGTATTTGCCCTCAAGGAGGGAATTCCTTTCCAAAGTAGGTGCTTACAACATAACACAGACATAACACATACTGTGTAGTATATATTATACGGTAGAATATACAGAATTAAACAGAATACAGGACTGACACTCATCATTGTTGGTATATACCTGAAAGAGGAGGTTATTTATTTAATTCTAATACTTAATGTAAGTCGAATGTTTTATTTGTAATGCAAAAAAGGATTGGACAAAGCTCGCCATGACCAGGCCAAACCAATGACCAATATTGACTAAGACCAAATGACAAGATACCATATTATACAGTTATTTATTATGCAATCAGCTATAACTATCGTTGTGCTGTAAAGTGATTATAGCAAATCTGTTTGTTTTGCTCTTCAACCTCAATTTGGAGAAGAAATGCTTATCCTTTGTGAATGAGGAGAATTGAAATGTTGACCTGAAGAGTAAGACTAATGAAAATAAGTTTCTAATTTGTTCCAACATGTCAAAATAATGAAAACTGTTGTCATTTGGACTTGGGTTGGAATGTTTTTTTTATTTTTTATTATTTAGTCACAATGTGTCCATAGCTACGACTATATTAATTTCAACAGGATTTTCAAGTTCAGAGCAGACTCTCTTTACTTACTACTTACTGAACTATTTTATTTTATTTGTTTGTTTTATTCATTTATAATATATTTAGCTTTAATTTCACTTGGTGTCCTGTTTTTTCTTTTTTTATGTTTTACCTTTTTATGTCCTGGAAAGCTAAAAAAAATCATTTATTGGTATTATTTTTGTGTAAATTATGAGTGTAAATTTACCAACAATCGGATGATAGATAGATAAAATTAAGGGGGGGTGGGGCTAGCAGATAAATGCATTGGAAAATGATTTAGTTGCCCACCAATATGTGAATATTTAAAGTTAAAATGTAGATGGAATACATCCAAAGAAACATTAATGATAAACTGAATGGTATAGTTTTGATTGTATTTAAGCTCAGATGGTGCTTGAGAGGTATAATCAAATGAAGCTTTTGGCTTAATGTGTACCAGGGGTTCTACACAGGGTCCCCACTGTCATGCACCTTGAATGACAGGTGTCACGTAAAGCCATTGTGAAGCCAGAGGAACCATCTGGTTGAGTCACAACCCAGTGAACCTGTCTGTCACTCTGTCACCGTGTACCTGCCTGCAGGGGACACCAGGTGATGGAGGAGCTAAATAATATACTTAATTATACCTTCTGAACATTTCTAACCTTTCAGGGTTAAATTAACACTCAGATATGTTGCTGTGTACTGGCTGGCAGTAAGTACACTTATATAATGGCAGTTAATAACAATTTTTTTTTAAAGTACATTTCTGACTGTTTGCCTAACAGGAGAAGGAATTATTTAATTCAAATGTATACTTTAGATAGATACTGCAGATAGATAGATAGATAGATAGAGAGATAGAGACACACACACACACACACACACACACACACACACACACACACACACACACACACACACACACACACACACACACACACACACACACACACACACACACACACACACACACTCATAATATTAATACATCTAACTTATCCCCAACACCAAAGCTATCAAGGCTAATATTTCTATATAATTTGACCCAGTGTGAACCGGTGGAACATCACCACATCTCTGCTTCTCAAACACATACAGTAACATAACTCTCTCTAATCTCATCTTGCTTCATGTTCATCGGAACATTCCGTCCACTTTTATTTTGAATGCTCCTCACAGCACAGCAGTGTGTGTGTGGATCACTGGGAAGGCAGTCGGACATCTCTGTCTTTTGGCAACAACAGGAACCCAGCGCCAGCACGTGAAAACACAACCTTTTGTACCTCTCCTCTCCTTTTGGCTCTCACCACAAAACCACTGCCTGCCTGGTAATCTCAGAACTCTCCTTCCTCTCACTCTCAACCCCACCCACCCACCCTCCCCCCATTCTCTTCATTCTATAATATGACAATGACATGAACCAGAGGGCATATTATGTCATTATTCTGATTTTAAAGCTAATAGGTATTTCCATTTGATTTGTATCTTGGTAGTCAGTGTGTATGTCTGTGTTTGTCTTGTGTTGTCATATGTTAAGCATGTAATGTGTGTAACTCTGCTACAGCTTGGGCCAGTGCATACTTCTAAAAGAGACTTTGTCTGGTTAAATAAAGGTTATATGTATTTTTTTTTAAAGGATTTCTTGATTGATTGAATACTCCATTGTGGTCCTATGTATTCAATTCATCAACATAGCATACAAGATTAACACAATAATACATCAAACATCAACAAACACTATATAACACTAAGAAAACATTTAAAGAGAATGATAAATGACAGATTTGTGGGAACAGGTGGCAGCTATTACAGTACTAATTGAAAATGTTGATAAAAAATACCCATTATATTATGGTTCAAGAAGAAATGAGAAGATTATTATTACAAAACATACATTAACCAATTAACTATTTTAAATTCTTCGGCTATTTTAAAATAGCGATATACAAGCGCAACGTTTCGCGATGATGCCACGTGTTGTGAGCTTGTAGATCTGATATTTTTAAAACAATTTGTACAGATTTTGATTAAAAAAAATGTGTGAAATGGGACATTCTGTAAGAGAATATATATTTTGATGCCAATGTTTTTGTACTTTTACTCAACAACATTTTTTAATATAGGATTTTTTACTTGTAACTAGAATTAGTGTTTGTGGGTTATGTGAGGACACAGCTGCACTCAGTCTACCCTGGCAGGAGAGAGGACAAACTGAAGAATGCCAGTTATACTTTAGTTGCGTGTCAGTGTCGCACGTTCGAAAATATCCGATCTACAAGCTCGACAGAACGTCACATGGCGGGACGCCTTTCTGAGCTTGTGGATCCGCTGTTGTCGGTGCACGACAACACTGACAAACTGAGTATAAATCAGTCTTTCGTTACAGGTCACTGGTCAAGACCTCCAAAAAACACCTCCCCTGTTCAGAACTCAATCCTAATCTATCTCCACACTGATCCATATTACCAGTGAAAACAAAAGCAGAAATAGAATAAATGAATGAAAGTGAAATAAACAAACATGTGAGATGATCTCAGTCCTATACTTTTAGTTTAGTTTAGTGGAGGGATGGCACAGATTAATCAGACATCAGTGTCAAAATCATGTCATATTTCAGACCTGATTTTCTCCATTAATGCGATATCGCTGATGTGTGAATGTTAGGATGCCTATTTTTTCCATATGTCATGACATACTGTAAATACATAATATATATGTGTGTGTGTGTGTGTGTGTGTGTGTGTGTGTGTGTGTGTGTGTGTGTGTGTGTATACTGTATGTATGTATATATATATATATATATATATGCGTGAGTGTGTGCGTGTATATATATAGAGAGAGAGAGAGAGAGAGGAAAATCAAATTTTTCTTTTGACACATTTTGCTTGCAATGAGTGAAAAGTCAAATTACATAAAAGAAAGGCAAGACATTCCTCAGATCAATATACAGCCCCGTTTCTCAGCCTTCCAGCACAGTAGCCTCTACGAGTCAGCATTGCAGATTTATACGTTTGATGTCAGAGGGCAAAAAAACTAACAAACAAACAAAAGAGCCACAAATAACGACATAATATAAAGAGTTGCCAAAATATAGAAGTAAGTGGAGCAAAGCCGTTGGTTGGTTACAGTGGCTGGCCTATAAAAAAAAAGAAAAGGGGAAAAAAAAAGAGGGGTTTGTGGATTTCTTCTTCTTTTGAGGCCTGAGTCAGTGAAAGGCTCTGTGGGGTCTCCATAGTTCACATGGCAAACTCTCAAAAAGCCATGGGGGGTTGCCCTCCCTCCCTCTGCTGTCATGCCTTAACTGAGGCTAGTGTTGACACAGTGCTGGCCAATCTAATTTTGATTGTCAGGAGCAAGGCATGGTGATCCTCCCCCCCCCCCCTCCCCCCCGCCCCCCTGAGATCATCAAGTTCATTTCTCTGGCTGCATAGGGATTTTTTTTTCTCTCTCTCTCTCTCTCTCTCTTTTCTGCACCCCACCCACCCCAACTCCCCTCCACCACCCCCACCCTACCCACACCATCCTCCCCTCCATCTCCCCCATCTCTCCCCACCACTAGAACAATATTCAGCCGTTCCTGGGCCTCACAGAGTGAGATCACTGGAGTTAATCTCTCAGGCCTCTCTTCTCTTCTCTCTCTATTGCTCTCTCTCTTTCTCTCTCCCTCTCTCCCTCTCCCTCTCTCTCTCTCACCCCCTCTCGCTCTCTCTCCTCCCCTCTCGCTCTCTCTCTCCTCTCTCTCTCTCTCTCTCTATTGCTCTCTCTCTCTCTCTCTCGCCACTCTCCCTCTCTTTCTATTCAAAAAGCCATTCTAGAACAGCTTGAATTAGTGACAGTTATTATGCAGGCTAATGAGTGAAAACTCAAAGACAACAACAGTGGACTGTGACATATAGCAGCATTAATAAATCATTCATTCCTGCTTATAAAGGGGGATTGGGTCAGTTAGACTATAGATGGCTAATGAAATCTACCCAGAATCTATAACATTTCATTTTTTTTAAAACACCTTAAGCGAGCAGATTATAATGTCACCCAGAGAAAGGACACTAAATGACATCCACGAGGGGCTCTGCTCCCCTTTGTGATATCAAGTAGTCAGAGGGAATGATGTGAAATGTCATGACGGCTTTCATTGTTTTCTCACACATTTGTACCGTCAGAAAAGACAGATGGCCTGCTACACCTCTGTGTGTGCGTGTGCATGTGTGTGTGCGTGTGTGTATGTGTGTGCGCACGCGCGCTCACGTGTGTGTGCACACGCATGTGCGCACACGTGTGTGTGTGTGTGTGTGTGTGTGTGTGTGTGTGTGTGTGTGTGTGTGTGTGTGTGTGTGTGTGTGTGTGTGCGTGTGTGTGTGTGTGTGTGTGTGTGTGTGCGTGTGTGTGTGCGTGCCTGCGCACACATACGCGTGTGTACTCTGTACGTGTGTGTGTGTGTGTGTGTGTGTGTGTGTGTGTGTGTGCGTGTGTGTGTGGGGTCAGGGAAAAAGAGAAAAAGAGACTGAAAGAGAAACACAAGCTAGTATTATCTTGGATTCAAATGCATATATTAGCCAGCATCCAGCCAACCCCCCTCCAAAGGAAAAAGGGGGAAAAAAACCTACATGTTAATTATAGTCATTTAAGTGTTTCAAATTGCTTTATCTATACTTACTTAATGATAAATGACCATAGTTGTGAATTCAGTTTCATTCATTATTCATGCTTTTCTCTGATACACTCATTTGGTTCAATGCTTTCCATCATTTCAGATTTAAATATGCATGATAGGTTTAATGCAACAAAAAAAAAAGCGGTTTTACTTAATGTGTTTTGTGTGGAGCAGAAGGGGGTTCCTTCCTGTGACATTTTGGGGATAGGCCTGTAACTGAAATTCAGTTACAGGGGAAACAACATGGTCCTCAATTATTTCACTAAAACGTGAACGCATCATGTGTGAAAGCCCATTACTGACAGGCTGTGGGCCAGTGTTGCCAGATTCTGTGAGAGAAACAAGCAACCGGGTCTAGGAAAACCAGCCCAAAAGAAGCGACTATGGGCCACATGAGCGCTTTAACATAATACATCAGCTATTTGAAAATAGCAGATCTACAAGCTCACAACGCGTCGCGCGACGCGTTGTGAGCTTGTAGATCGGCTATTTTCAAATAAAATATTGCGGGGAAATTATAATAAGCAGATCTGGCATCCCCTACAGGTGTGACATAAAGGTGTGTGAGAGTAGCAGCAGATATATACTGTACATGATATTCTATGGACGTAAGTTAAGGTGCGAAAATTAAATTAAGAAAAAAGAGTGCTTTGTACATGGGATTAAGGTGCAAAGTGTTAGCGCGTGTCGACCGCATATAGTCCACATAAGGTAACTGACACTGATATAATCCTTACTATCTACACCCCCCTGATCAAGAACAGTGGCTTTAGTTTTCAATTGATCCGTGGAACCGGGATCCGGATCTTCAAATAGTAAAATCAGCAGGAAGTTGACATTTCTATTAAAAAAATAAACAGTACTGGGTTTGGTGATGTTCTATATTGTCTGAATCAGCTTTGTTTGTGTTTGTTTACGTGCCAAAAGAGTGACTTTGAGAGCTGTTTCAGCGTACAATGTAAGTCAATGAGGAGCATATTTTGAATTATCAATTTCTAATCAATGGAGCAATTATTTATTATTATTTATATATTATTCTTGTCCACCTTTGGAGTTACATCATGGCAAGGTAACGACACAACCCAAACCTCTACCAAAGTGGTCTTGCCCTTTAAGGTGCATAAGGTTAGACACAAAGGTGGCAGCATTTCGGTAGGTCCATGTAGCAGCAGGTATGTTCATGATATCAGACATTAAGGTGCAAAAGAGTATCAGCGCGTTCCTACGTGAGATACAAGTGCTTGTCAGGGTGGGGGGGTCCCCAGTTCAAATATGATTATTTTTGGGGGTCCCGCTTTGAAAAGTTTGGGAACCGTTGCAGTACATGACTGGATCAGATCTGGATTTGCATAACAAAATGAATGTATTATTAAAACATAATATTCATATGTAAGGTTTGAGCATCATTGCACTAGGTTATATTGTAATTTTAATTAAAGATCTAGATCAGTGGTTCTCAACCAGTGGTCCGGGGACCATCAGTGGTCCTTGAGGGTTCCAGGGGGTCCCCAGCCAAATGAACAGTTAGGAACCAAATTGATCCTTATGTGTCTGTAAATCTGAGAGTGTACAAATGGAACCAAATGGACCCTAACGGGTCCATTTGGTCTCCTCTGATCTAGATCTAGAATATGTGTTATATGTGAAAGCCTCTTACAAATCTCAGACCTTTATTTTTTAAATTAAAGAACGTTGTTTGAATAAGGCACAGGAAAAAAAACGGGTCCTTTTTTTCTTATTTACTTCCTCGATCACTTTCCAAGAGCCATTTCTCTGAAAGCAGTCAAAGCACGACTGCAGATTGTCAAATGTAATCTTGACATCGCAGAGAACAATTTCAAACCCCAAAGATCAAAGGTGAAAGGTCAGGCATATTCTGACACAGAGGCTGGGATCACCGAGGGGAGGGGGGGGGGGGAGGGGGGGGGGGGGGGGGGGGGGCGGTTGAGGTTGGGGATGGGGGGTTAGTTAAACTGACCGCGGCATATGAACCCGATGAACCCCCCCCCCACCTCAAAAACGAAACAAAAACAACAAAGAAACAATAGAGAAAATTGAAATCATGTTTACAAGTGAAATTGAAATGTTTTCCCCAAAGCATAAAGAAGTGAATGTTTTGGGGGAGGGATGCAGATTTAAGAAAGGGAGGGGGGGGTGGGGGGTTGGGGGGTAGCAGGAGTTGATGTTGTTTTGGTGTCGGTGCATGATTTGGTCACTGTGTCGGGTGGAAAGCTTGTATGTCCAACACGGTGACTTTTCACCCCTTAAGGCCTGAGGCCCATTCTTAAAATATTTTCTAAATCCTATGAAAAAAAAAAAAAAACATATTTTTATCACGATTTTTCAAAAATAGCATATCTACAAGTTCATAGCCGGGTACTTGTACCGTAACTTTATCAGACAATAAAATAAAACAATGCTGTTTAAAGAGACCGCGCTATGAGCTTGTATATCTGCTATTTTTGAATAGCCATAGAAATCTTAAAAGTGACACAGATGCGTTCCGGGTCTTAGTGGGTTAAAGAACCGTGTTCCCAATGGATCCAATGTAGTTATTACCTAGTCACACGCTCTTGTTAATACTGTTAATTGGTTGGATTTCTTTTAAACCCACTGTCAGCCCAAACGGATTTCACTTTCACTCAAAACATAGTGCAAATAGCAGATCTACAAGCTCACAACTCAAATTTTTGCTACTTCTGTGCAACACTGTAGTTACTACAGTTTCGCATAAAAAGTAGCAAAAAATAAATTAACGCTCCACTTTGTCATACTACATGTAGTATGACAAAGTAGGCCGTTCATTTACACAACCCAAAAAAAATACAGCAACCTGAAATATGGAGATACGTGGTTTCTCCCTGACAACAACGGGCGATTTGCAAGCTGTCAGCTGATTGCCTCGTGGATGAAGCGCAGTAGTGCTAGAACCCCATTCTCTAGTCCAGTGGCCCGGGTGCTCCCACCCCACCCCCTCGCTCAAAACCTCTCTCCGCGGCCCCCCCCGCCCATGGGAGGGGGTCTGTTGCGCTGTGGCCACACTAAATCAACATCGTTCTAATGAGGTGTCACACTTGACCCCCAGCAGCCTCAGACCCTCACATGGGTGTCAGAGCCACAATGACTGGGCCCTCCATCTCCAGAGCCTGCCTGACACGCCGTGATTCATGAGAGAGCCTGGGCCCTGTCAGGGTCAAAATTACCCCTATCAAAATGCCACCATCAACACATTCATCAACTCTACCTTTGAATCCACGCCCCCCCCCAAGCCCCCCCCCCCCCCCCCCCCCAAAAGACAATCCTTCTCCAAAATCAACAATGCTTCCTTGCTACACACTTATAAGGCCATCTTTCAGAATGATGTGCTGTCCTGTCTCTCATGACTCCCTATAACGCAGGGCACACATCACGTAACGCTCTGGGGTTTAAACCTGGGTCTCTTCCCATGCTTGAAGGGATGCTAAAGCCAAACATCTTAACCCATAGAGTTATTATAATATATCTAGAGGGCGGACTGCCCCGCCCCCAGCTATTCATTTCGATGTAAGTAAATGCGGAAGTGTTGCTATCGCAGATTTGACCACCAGGTGAGGGCAGCTTCACTGTTCTACCGTGGTTCTGGGGGGCTTGTCTTAACCACACTAGCCTAAATTCCTCCTTGGCCCGGGGGTATATTAGGCTTTTTAGTCTTCAAGCGGAGGTTCTATGCCACTCTGCTATAGACACACACATGTCCATACCCGGCTAGAAACAACACACACACATGCACAGCAGTGGCGTACCCACTGTAGAGGCAGGGCAGGCGGTCGCCTGCCCAACTAAGATCTCGCCTCCCCTAAAAAACCCAAATACCCCGAAAATGTGTCATCTCGTGCTTAATGTCCTCAAAGTCACGCATCCAACAAGCTTTGAACTGAGCAGATTGGACCTTCCGTTCCTGAGATAATGGCCAAAACATCTTGAAAACTGCAATTTTCGCCGGTTTTCGATTGCCGATTTTCAATTGAGTTGAAATTTTGAAAAATCTCGCCTGCCCTAAATGTAAATCCTGGGAACGCCACTGATGCACAGGTCTGTGCATAATGCATAATAGCCAGACGCCTAAAACAGCCAGACTATAGAAGCCCCACCACGCGTTGCATCTTCGTTCAGTGTTCGGCTAGTGCTGGGTGGTGCGTGACAATGTCCGTCGTACATCGCCATCAGGCTCAAGACGTATGATTTGCCCACACGTGCCTAACAATGACTATATCACAAGGAACCGGCACAACGGCCCCCTTTCTCTTCTAAACACCAGGGACGTGCACAGATAGACTCTAGGTGGTGCTAGAGCACCTGCCCTTTGCCTTCTTGACCAGAAGTGCCCTTTTGAAAAAAAGTTTTTTTTCAGTTTACAGCAGGGGTCTTCAACAGGGGGTCCTCAGAGTTACTACAGGGGGTCCGCCAAATCTTTATGTGATATGATTTTTCTTTTTACCATAACCGCTCGAAACCTGGCATCCCTTTTCTGAGGAGAACTTTAGCCAAAAATTAGCAGATCTACAAGCGCTGCGAGGCGTTGTGGGCTTGTAGATTATTTTTGGCAAAGAGGTATAGGTGTAGTGGGAAAAAAGAGCAGACCAAGTAAACAAAAAAAAGTATAATTTACTTAAGCACCTGCCCCTCAAAATGTCTGTGCACGCCACTGCTAAACACAGCTAGAGGTCATATCCCTGGACTTCATTGGTAGACCGGGTCAGCCTTGTGCTTATATAATGACTCACTACCCTATGTCCCCCAGGTGTTAGAGAGTGAACCCTGTGACCTACTGACCAAAAACACTCCTTCTGTGAACAGGTCCAAACAACTAATGACCAGTGCCAGGAATTAAAAAAACTCAGCTTGAAATGCCATGGAGTGGCTGGCTAGGACATTTACCTCGCTTTCTGCACAACTTCATCACACTTGTCTGCAGAAGCAATGACATACGGTATCAGAAAGGTAACTGTCAGGATATGCATTATTATGTGCCTTATTTTGAAGTGTGTTTCTTGTATCTTATTCTGTAGTAATGGTCTTGTTTTTCCTGTCTTCTTGTAGTTGTTACCGTCTTGTCTGACCTACACTGCAATTGTCGTTCATTTGTAGCACCTATTATGTCCAGTTTGCCACAGCCAATCCCTGTGTTGATTTTTTTTTTTGATTGTGTATTTATACCTGTCTGTTTCCTTGAGTGCTTGTTGGATTGTTGGTCTGTGTAACCTGTTATTACGTCAGTTCTTGTTTGCTGGTTTTGCTCTCCTCCAAGTAGGAGTTTAATAAACTCTTGTCTTCTAAATCAAGATTTTGTTTTCCTTTGCAATTGGGTCAGAGTAAAAACGCCCTGACAGTAACAAAGCTCCCGCCACCTTCATGCTACCGTGGTATTCTAAATGATGAACATTCCCAAGACAAATCTGTGATTGGGTTGCCATGATTACTACAATTTACAATTTAGGCACTTCATACGCTCATAATCCAGAGCGATTTACAGTCAGTAAGCAAGGTAAACACAAGGTAATACATCACATGCATATAGAGTAAGTATATATATAGAGAGTCAGTAATCTAGGATCATACTGTAGGTAAACCAAGAATCATAAGTCTAAACATTATAATATTAAAAAAATCACACCCAGTGTGAAGTGAGCGGTGCTATTTATGAGCGAAGTTTTAAGTCAATTTCGTCATGCGTCTCGCTAGCCAATCACAGTACGTCACAGCCAATCAGCCAATCACAGTACAGCGAAAGACACATTTTCGCGACGGAAAGAAAAACTTTCGCCACGGATGGGTCCCAAACCCACTTATAGGAGTGGCTACACCGCTCAAAAATAATGATATGTACATTAAAGCTGTACAAACTATAGGATGCCAGGTAAACAAATGAACCTGGCATCTTTCTAAATAACATTTTAACCTTTGCATAGGACTGCATGGTCGTCAGGGCTAAGGGCAAGTGCTACAGGCTACGATGGAGTCTGAAGAGGTGAGTCTTGAGATTGTGGCAGAACATTGGGAGTGAGTCTGCAGTTCTGACTGCAATGGGGAGTTTGTTCCACAGTTTGGGAGCCAGAAGGGAGAAGAGTCTGGAGGACGTGTGGAGAGTTGTCCCAGATTAGATGTTTTTAGGGTTAGGTTCTAACAGCCTCCCTGTGTTAGTTGATCTGAGTGAACGGGATGCCATCTACTGTCACATACAGGTATTTGACATCTACACACGTTTCCATGGAAACCGCCTCCTTTCTACCACCTATTCTCCAGTGCAGGGGGTCTTCAACAGGGGGTCCGGGACCGGGTCCTCAGAGTTACTACAGGGGGTCCGCCAAATCTTAGTATGATATGATTCTTTTTTTTTTTTACCTTAACCACTTGAACCCTAGCATCCCTTTTCTGGGGAGAACTTTAGCCAAAAATAGCAGATCTACAAGCTCACAACGCCTCGCAGTGCGAGGCGTTGTGAGCTTGTAGATCTGCTATTTTTGGCAAAGAGGTATAGGTGTAGAGGGGAAAAAGAGCAGTTTAAAAAAGTTTAATCTGAAACACAATGTTATACAATATAGAGGGGGTCCCTGCTTCATCTCTCTCTCAGCTAGGGGGTCCTTGGCCTGAAAACGTTGACCCCTGCTCCAGTGGATGTACCTCCACCAACTGTGAGTTTTATTGCCAACAATGGACCCTTTTCACAGCAGACATTTTTGACGTGGTAAAAAAAAAAATTGTAAAAGCTGCGTTTACCATTCATGTGCTGTGAAGGGCTCAGGCATGACTCCACACAAGAAGAGACATAAAGCGTGGCTAAAGTTACGCTGTGTGCCACTCTGAACAACGTGATGTTCTACCCCTGGAGGGCTCAATACTGAACCCAGCTGTCCAGGGAACTCTGTCACAATGAGTCAAGAAGAATCATGTTCCGGACCTGTCATTAAAGCCTTGTAATTCATTGCACTTTTTTTAAGGAATACGTGCAGCTATAAATGTCTGTTTGACACATTACACGTATTTAGAAAATTCTGCTCAATACATTATACATTTCTTTTATTTTTCCCCAGCTATAAAATAAACAATAAAATAAAATACAATTGTAGAAGTTATTTTATTCTCATTATAGAGGGACTGGTATACAATACATATAACCAAATAATAATGATTATATTGCAATTAATAAACTTGGCCATCATTCTTTGTATTTCAACTTTTTTTCTTGAGGGAGTTCGATCGATTGATTGATTGAATACTTTATTAACAGTTTGCAAAAGGTACAGTTACACAATAATGCTAAAAGGTCCATTGTGGTCCTGTGTATTCAATACAATACTACTGTATACAAGATATCATCAATACTAGGAGCAGTAAAAGTATATTTGGGGGGGGTCATTTGGTTTGACAAACTTGTAGAATACTTGTCTATAGGTGCTCTTTTATGACGGTTTTGAAGGAGGGGAGGGAGTCACACTTTTTGATGGCTGGTGGTATAGGGTATTCAACATTTTGGCGACATAGCACATAACAGTAGAATGTATTCATCCCCATGTTTGTGTCAAATCTGGAAGGGGAATGAGGCCTTCACGTTCACCTCAGCAGCTGCAAGCAGTGACACAGCAATAATCCTGTCTTAATGAGTCATTCCAACAATCACACCAGACTCCCCGGACATGGCCAGAGGATCTTGAGGGGCAGGTTATTGGTCAGTAGGTTTCAG
>NC_139944.1:52821826-53131826 GCF_963454915.1 Gymnoscopelus microlampas | reverse complement strand
GAGTTTAACATTGTTTAATGTTGTTTAATGCAATCAGATATGACTTTTCTGTTTGGATGCATGGGCTGTCAAGGCCATTTTTTTGACACTCAGTAGGCATTCCTGCATAACTTCCGGGTTTGATGATGATGTCACACGCATATCCTCTATAAAACCCTAAAGTCCAGTTTATAGACGACATACACAGAAATTACCGTTCACATGCGCAAGGCATCTTTATTGACAAACAAGGGAGATTCCCTCTATAATATGTGAATAAAAGAACAGCAAATTAATGATATTAAAACAATACGATACGACCTGATATATCACGAAGGCAATTCGCTCCACATCTAAGTCTGCATGCAAACAAGCGTTCGGTTGAGCGCCTGGAGAATTCTGAAGTTCTTATCTATTACATTCAGTATATCAACGCTGTGGCTGTCAAGGCCTTCCTTCTAACCGGAGCACAGCTACTGTGCTCCACACGCTATAAAGTAAAGGTTGACGGCCCAAGGTTCCACAATGGACCATCAGACCTGACAGAATGGGTTTCATTTGGAGCCAGTATGGCGTTTGGGGCCAGTGTGACGTCGTCTGTTAGGGGGTCTATACCTTATTTTTAACTCTATGGTCTATACCATTGGTTCTCGGGGACCCCCAGGGGTCCTTGAGAGAGTTCCCCAGCTAAATGATAGTTAGGAACCAAATTGACCCTTATGGGTCTGTAACTCTGAGCGTGACCCTAACGGGTCCATTTGGTTCCATTTGTACACTCTCAGAGTTAAATTAACATTGATTTTACTATATAAATTGGGGTCCCAGAGATAGAAATGCTATAAAATGGGGGTCTGTAGCCCTAATGCATGTCAAACTGGGGGTCCTTGAAATTAAAATGGTTGAGAATCACTGCTAGCGAGCCGTAAAAAAAAAATCTGTTATGGGGATCCCTGGCATATCTTTTCAAATGGGGGTCCACGGGCTAATAAGTCTCAATTTCGGGGTCCTTGACATGAAAAAGTTTGAGAACCACTGTGTTAAGACCTAAGGGGTCTATACTCTCCTTCAAAACCACTCTAAAAGAGCACTCAGCAGGTGGCTGCAATTCGGAACTGAACTGGCCCCTGTAAAAAGTCATATTCTAGCCCCCCCCCTGGGGGTAGTCTGGACAATTATGAAAACGTTATGCTTACACAGTAGACCTCCAGAGAATGGGCCAAACATTTCAGTTGTTCATCTCCGGGAAAAAGAACTACAAACATGTAGTTCCGTCTCTGGCACTGTTTTGTCCACTTTGCGCTTCCGTGGAGATCGCGGACAGGAAGCATTGTTGCCATGTCTGCGCATTATAAGCGACTTTGGGATTGTTTTTCTGTAAAGTTGTTTGTAAAAATTGTTGCGGTTCTTTGGGTTTGTTTCTAAAGTGTAGTTGCTTATTTCGGGCTTGTTTCCTAGTTTAAACCAGTGGTTCTCAAAAGAAATTACGTCAAGGACCCCCAATATGTAATTGTCCACGGACGTCCATCTGAGAATATTTTGTGACCCAGATTTGTGTCGTTAAAATGTTTCAATTTAAAAAAAAATATATATATAAAATAGCAGATGTACAATCGGCTAGACCTGCTATTTTTAAAAATCCGATGCTCATAGCCTAATCACTTCTTTTGGGCTTGTTTTCATAAACCTAGTTGCTAGTTGCTTTTTGATTAATTGAATGCACAAGACCCCAATGGAAACTAACAAGCCATAGTGCTTTCTTGGATTTAATCCTTTTAGCATCCTTTTGTATGGAACTGTGCCTCTGTGCTTCTCTGTCCTTTTCTTGGTAAACTGTTGTTGTACATAGTATTATATGTATGTATATATGTATGTATATATATATATATATATATATATATATATATGTGTATGGATATATATATAGATATATAGATATATATATATTCTTGCTGTTTTTTTTTTATTTTCTTTGTGTAATGATATTCGAACTGTGATGCCACTATATATGTCTATGAATTGAATACCAAGGCCCTCATTGGAAACAAGTCCGCAAGGACTTTTATGAACGGACCTGTTAGACAAAGTATTTTAAATGTAAATGTGTTGTTTTACATTTTTTTGCCTAATAAAATATTCAATCAATCAATCAAACTGCTAATAAAGTATTCAATCAATCAATCAGACCTAGTTGCTTATTTCTCTATCAAAATCTGGCAACACTGACAGGGCGTGGCGTCGTGGTGATTTTCCTCAACCAAACCCTGAGCCCAAACGTTAAAGCTGAGATATCAGACCATATTACAGGCGTAAAATATCCATAAAATCACCCACCAGGAGTTAGTTTATCTGTTGTTTCTCCGTCAGAATGCATTCGGTGAACATTGACAGAGGTGTGTCGCCGAAGAAACGCTCTCTTTCTCGGGGAATGAGCGAGGATGAGTCTCTTCGCAGCGTTATTAAGGAGGTGAGAGAGAGGATGTCTGACACGTCCATCTGGTGTCGTTGTAGCCGTGGATCATACGACCGTCATGGATGAACTTCAACCTGGTGTTTGAACTTCCTCCCTTTTGGTTCCGCACATCTACTTAAAAGTTCAGATTTCAAATATAAAGTGCTTACCTCATGGCCACGGATGTTATAATTGTGTACGGGCCCTCAGAAGTACCCTTACCTTCCGTATTGTTCAATAATAAAGCACTTTAATCCGGTCGGTGGCCATTTTTTCCCGTATTTCCTCCTTTTGCTTTCAACTACGCGACCCTATCGGTTGGGAGATGTATTGCACCCTACCCTGATACATTATAACTATGAGAAAATGGCCATCGATCGGATTAAAATGCTTTTTTATTGAACAATATGGATACTACGGGTACTTCTGAGAGCCCGTACATAATTGTAACATCCGTGGCCATGGTTTAAGCACTCTATATTTGAAATCTTGAACGATTATGTAGATGTACGGGCCGTCAATGGAGAAAATGCAAACACCAGGTTGAAGTTCCATCCATTTCATGGCTATTAGTCCCATCTGGTGTCGTTGCTTAGCACCCTCCTGCTGCTGCTGGTAGACAGACCTACATGTTATATAATAACAATACACCAGTTTTATATTCATTGTGTGTCAGTGTATTGAGGAATACTGGAATGTAACGTCATATTATCGGCGATCAGCTTATTTATTTCATTTTTCTTTCAGCAGTCTGTCTGATACAGGTTATGTCTTTACATAACCAGGAGGACTGTGGATATAATAGTTTAATTTGAGACAACTCTCAGGATATTAGAGTGTTAGCTGTTATTACCTTCTAACACATTAGGGTCTAAATATAGTATGTTCTCTATAATGTCTGAAAGTAGTTTTTGAAGCTTTATATTAAAGGAGGAGTTCACCCAAAAAAAAAAAAATATTTTCTATCAATTGCACACCCCATGAAGCCTTGAATACATGGATTTATTTTGTTTTTTGTCGCATTCCTAAGCCAATAATTTGATGCCCGCGTGTATTTCCAGTAGGAGACACAAATAATCTACTTTGTGTCTCCTATCGGATACATTAGCCGGTAGGAGACAGGAATCAAATTATTAGCTTAGGAATGCGACAAAAACACAAATAAATCCATGGATTCAAGGCTTCATGGGGTGTACTGTGCAATTGATAGAAAATAAGTCATTTTTTGGGTGAACTACTCCTATAATAACATAACCGTGTTGTTGTTCATATTCTGTGCCTTATTCTTCTTCCAGACGGAGACTCCTAACAGAAGGCTGGTCCGCAGTGACAGCAGAGGAGACACCCTGAGGAGGACAGCAAGGAGGGACAGTCAGGTAAGGGGACAGCTAAAATTAATGTCATTATTCAAAAATATTTCAAACATAGCAGATCATGATGTTACAGTAAGCTTGTAGATCTGCTATTTTTGATTAGCCAACATATAAATGGATAAAGTGGTGAGCCACTTAACCCATTAAGACCTGAGGGCGATTCTTAAAAATGTTTTCTAAATCCTAACAGTTTAAAAAAAAAAATGTTTTAAAAAAAATGTTCACAATTTTTCAAAAATAGTAGATCTACAAGCTCATAGCGCGGCACTCGGTGCCGCGCTATGAGCTTGTATATCTGCTATTTTTGAATAGCCAAAGAAATCTAAAGTGACACTTTCGCTGAAAATAGCAGATCGACAAGCTTGTGAGCTTGTCGATCTGCCATTTTCAGCGAAAGCTTTCCCCCTCAATAACAGAAAAGTTGTAGCCTACACAAATGGAACCAAATGGACCCTGAATGGTTCCATATTGAGTTAAAGCAGCACTATATAACTCGATTTGTTTTAATGAAAAACATGTAATTTTGTCCAATCTGTATGGTAGAATACAATATAACTTATACTTATTGGGGTGGTTGTATTTTGTCTCCCTGCTCTTCTATTGAGACATGTATATTAGATCCTGTGTCTTGTGTCATGTGACACATGACCTTTGACACCATCCTGTTTCTGTTTTGACATGAATTTTGACCTGAAGGTCAATAAATATTAAATTTATCCCCCGAGCAAGCAGGCAGGCTCTGTTAGCTCAATGGAAGGGGAAAAAAAATAAATGTCAGGAATTCCGCAGGAGTGCCGGGTCAAATCAGGGGAAAGTTGCGTAGTGCAGCTTTAGATAAGAACTGAAGATTTTACAGCGTAGATTATAATGTGTTATCTTTGCATAATGTTTCATGCAAAGCACATTGAACTGCCTTGTTATTGAAATGTGCTCCTACACAAATAAACTATACAAATAACCTTACCCTGCCTAGATTGGGGTTCTAGTATGTAGTTTAGTTCAGTGATTCTAAACCTACTGTCGGGGCAGAAACCTAATTTTGTGTTTTATGTTTTTTCGTAAATTAACGCCCTACTTGATCATACTACAGCGTCACATAAAAGCATCAAAAGTAACAGATCTACACGCTCAAAACGTGGCTCGAAGCGACGCGTTTTGAGCTTGTAGATCTGCTACTATTTCTGTTTTTGAATTTGAATCTTGAAAAGAGGTTTCCACCCGACTGAGATTTTTTTTTAAAGGGACCCCAATCTACACTGTAAAATCCTCCAAGTGTTTATTTAACTCTCAGAGTTACACAGACCTGTAAGGGTCCATTTGGGGGTCCATCTGGTGGTCCCTGAACCCAGCGTTGAGAAACAGTGTGTGTCAGCGTATTGAGACATCCTATGGAATGTAAACGTCTTCACGTTACATACAGCAGCTGATCATCTTGTTCTTTTCTTCTAGCAGCTGGATCAGTCGGATCAAGATCTGTACCTGGGGCTCCCAGATATGGTGAGTCATATATTTTACACCATCTTAACAGTTTTGGTAGACCATTAAGACCGGGCGGGAACGCATCTGTGTCACTTTTTGATTTGAGCTAAAAAAGCATTATTTTACACTTTGGGCTATTAAAAAATAGCAGATATACAAGCTCATAGCGCGGCACCGAGTGCCGTGCTATGAGCTTGTAGATCTGCTATTTTTGAAAAATCGAGAAAATGTGTGCAAATTAATATATTTATATTCTTTTAAAGCGAACATTTTTAACTCAAATCTTTGCTTCTTGGTATTCTACAAATGTCTTCTAAATCCTAAGTTTAAAAAAAAAAAAGTGATTCTCGAACTTTTTCATGTCAAGGACCCCCAAAATGATATGTATTTGGCCGCGGACCCCCATCTCAAAATATGTTGTTCTAGGGACCCCCCCAGAAGTAAAGATTTGAGTTAAAAATGTATATATATTCAAAGACTTTCACGATGAAAACAAAAAAATGGCAGATCTAAAAGCTCGGTGCCGTGCTATGAGCTTGTAGATCTGCTATTTTTGAATAGCCAAAGAAATCTAAAATGACACAGATTCGTTCTCTCGGATTGAATGGGTTAAAAGTGGTTCTGTCAAAAGGAGTTTATTTCCAGTATTTCTAATATGCTGTATTTAAATATCCAAAGTATTTAAAAAGCTTATCAGTGACTGTGTGGCTGAGAACTGGAAGGTGGGCGTAGGTTAGTGTTGACGTATAAGGGTGGGGGTCAAAGGTCAAAAATCAATGTATACGTTTACCTTTCAGTTTGTCCCTACTATGTTTAACCCATTGAGGCACATTCTACAAATGCCTTCTAAACCAGTAGTTCTCAAAGTTTTTTTATGTCAAGGACCACCCAAAATTATATATGTATTTGGTCGCGGACCCCCATCTGAAAATGTTAAGTGCTAGGGACCCCCAGAAGAAGATTTGTGTAAAAATGTTTTCAAAATTATTATAATGTTTTTGTACATTTTCAAAAATGGCAGATGTACAAGCTCACGAATTTTCTGAAACGTTAAAGTCTGTGTGCCTTCTTAATGTATATGTTGAGTGGCAAATATACACATTTCGTGTGTTAAATCTAGACAGAGGTTAGTTTATGTATGTGGCTAAATAAATATGTTTAATGATGTACTATGTGACACTTAAAAACATTTTCTTCTAATTTTAATTTCAGTAGTAATGCTTTTCAAAGCCGTGTGTGTGTGTGTGTGTGTGTGTGTGTGTGTGTGTGTGTGTGTGTGTGTGTGTGTGTGTGTGTGTGTGTGTGTGTGTGTGTGTGTGTGTGTGTGTGTGTGTGTGTGTGTGTGTGTGTGTGTGCGTGTGCGTGTGAAAATGTACATACAGTACATGTGCGAGCAGATGTATTTTCCAGGTGACTTTGATTGATTGAATACTTCAGGGGTCTTCAGCCTTTTCAGGCCAAGGACCCCCCAGCTGAGACAGAGATGAAGCAGGGACCCCCTCTATATTATATAAAATTGTGTTTCAGAATTAACCTTTTTTTTGTTTACTTGGTCTGCTCTTTTTTCCCTCTACACCTAAACCTCTTTGCCAAAAATATCAGATCTACAAGCTCACAACACCTTGCAGCGCGAGGCGTTGTGAGCTTGTAAAATTGCTATTTTTGGCTAAAGTTCTCCTCAGAAAAAGGGATGCTAGAGTTCATGTGGTTAAGGTAAAAAAAATAAATCCTATCACACAAAGATTTGGCGGACCCCCTGTAGTAACTCTGAGGACCCCCTAGGGGTCCCGGACCCCCTGTTGAAGACCCCTGGAATACTTTATTAGTTAGAAATGTAAACAGCAGGCGGTACAATAAGACATTAAGGCTAAAAGGATAACACAAAAAAGTCCTGGAGACCTTTCCGGTCCTACACAACATGAAGCTGTACTGTATGTAGTTTTGAAGCATTGTTTTCACAGTAGAAGTTAGAAACAGCGCCCACACAGACATTAGTCATCATGGCCACATGGATCTGCTGCCCACACTGACATTGTACTGCAGTGCCTCCCATACAGTGAGCTATGAATGAGACGAGGCCAGGTGTGCCTCCTTGGCAACCAAGTGACAACCAAGTTGAACTAGTTCAAAACAAGTGGGTTGTGCACAAACTGCACATCAGTGTGGATTTTGACAGCATTCTTTTTTGTCAGCCTTTTGAATACAATTCTGTTCAGTTTGTCATATTTTAGTCATCTGAAAAGTTTTTTGTCTAGTTTTAGTCGACTAAATCTACAGTTGATTTTGTCGACAAAAAAGTTATTTTGGCGGTGCCTTGATGGCGTCGTAATGGCAGATTTTACACTTGGTTGCGTGATGAAAATAGCCTATCTACAAGCTCACAACGCGTCGCGCTGCGACGCGTTGTGAGCTTGTGGACCCGAGCGCAACCAAGCATAAAATGACTTGTCTATTAGTTCTACTGGATCTCTTCTCCTCTCGTCCCTCACTAACATTTTGGTGTAGTTTTTATTTGTTGACAAAATTATCAGTATATTTAGTCATGGTTTTAGTCGTCATAGCTTGGTTTTTATTTAATTTTCGTCAGTGAAAAAAAAGGTAGTCGTTGTTTTAGTCGACAAAATCTACACTGGTGCACATCCAGTTACTTGCTAGTGCCGGACCCTAAATAAATGACAGTATGAAAGAATAGAAGTCCACACAACAGCTTTGCTCCTCAGTGTTGTGTTTGTTTAAAACAAGTTGAACCAACCATTGATCGATGGAATACTTAACAAGGCATGGTGGCACAGATTCATACAAAAGAATGCTAAAAGGAGAACACAGATAAGCCCTCAGGGCTTGTTTCCCATTAACCCAGAAAAAAATCTAAAACATTTATTTTCAAGATTTTTCAAAAATAGCAGATCTACAAGCTCATTGCGCGGCACTCGGTGCCACGCTATGAGCTTGTATATCTGCTATTTTTGAATATCCAAAGAAAACTAAAGTGACACAGATGCGTTCCAGGTCTTAAAGGGATTCTAGGCAACATTAAGCCTACATTTATTAAATATTTATGTATATTGCATTTTTTCCCCTCTATCAGCCACTATATAATGATGCTGGGGTGTTTTCCTGCATTGAAACACAGTCCTCTTTCTGAAATCCGTATTTTCCCCGTGTCCGTGTGAACTGTTCGAGTGAAACCGAATGGAACCGAATGCAGCCGACAAAAATGGAACGAGACGCCATTGTTTTCTGTGGGCAGTTTTTACTTTTTACTTTCGGTTTTAAAACGCTCTCAAACTTTTTTCTCAAACTACTTTTAAGATATCGTTTGGATAGAATTTAGTTGTTTAACTTCATATATGTGGTCAATTTATCATGACAGAGCCTATTTAAAAATACAAATTCAGAGAACCAGGGGCGGGCAGTGACACGCATTGTATCCGAAGAAAGCAACCTATTTTCGGCATGGCCCGTTTAGAAGTCCCCCCTGTGTCACCCCCTGGTGGTCGGGGAAACAAACTACTGATGAGGAGGGGAGGGGAGGGGAGGGGGGGAGTGGAGGGGCGGTGTTTGACAACAGTTTTTTTCTTTTTTTTTTAAATCTCTGAACTTGCCTACAATCCCTTTAATGGGTTAAGGTCCTGTGTATTAAATTCATATATGTATGATATCTACAGTTAACAGTTGGTGGGTGGTTGATAAGCGAGCGATAAGAGTCACACTTTTGTATGACTGCTGGAAGGGCATTCCACATTCTGGTGGCATAGCAGTCCAACGACTTTGACCCCTTTTTTTTTGTTGTGCCGAAACTGGGTTCAGTGACAGTGAGATCAGTGGGGGGGGGCTCCTTCTGGTGTTGTGCCTCTGTGTGTCTTTTACGCCTCCTCCTCGACCTGCAATCTGTCCTCGCCCGAAACCAGGAGTGCCGAGTCATCCGCTAAACAAGAACAGATTGCAGTCACATGCTGCTGATGGCATGTCTTTTACGTACAGCAGGAACGGTAAAGGCCCTAGTATGCTTATGTGGCGATATGAAACCGATCTTGAGACACAACGTTTGAAAGCCACTGACTGTTGTACTACTGTGTGTGTGTGTGTGTGTGTGTGTGTGTGTGTGTGTGTGTGTGTGTGTGTGTGTGTGTGTGTGTGTGTGTGTGTGTGTGTGTGTGTGTGTGTGTGTGTGTGTGTGTGTGTGTGTGTGTGTGTGTGTGTGTGTGTGTGTGTGTGTGTGTGTGTGTGTGTGTGTGTGTGTGTGGTGCAGTTGGATCTGCAGGCCAGCTATGATGAGGTGGTGCAGGAGCTGCGTGGGATGGAGGTGGAGCGGGAGACTCTGCTCTTCCAGGTGGATGTTCTACAGGATACTCTGGAGGGGGTGGAGGAGCTACTGGCAGAATCCCAGAGGGAAGCTGGACAGGCCAGCATGGTATGTGTTTTACTTTACTGTTTACGTTAGCTAGCTACAAAGGCATCCAATGTTTCTCTTGGAACGCTGACAGCATTTCCTTGCCAAACAATGTGACGTTGGGCAATCTTCCATTAAAAAAAAAATGGTTTCATTTCAATTTTCAATTTCTTCAACTGGTCGGCTTTACATAGAACATGTGGAATGGTAACAACTAAATATAATTCTACATATTGTGATACTGTTTCACCAGAGCTGCCAAGTCTCACCCTTTGAGAGTGAGAGTCACGCAATTTAACCTCTTCTCACGCCACACTTGGCATTTCACACGCTTTTTTTCCCCCTCTCAGAAAAGAAAAAAAAAAAAACAGCAACCGGGTGGAAAACGGAACGCTCGTCCGAAAACACACACTGCCACAATTGTTTTCGCGGACTGTGGCCGCCGGATTAGACCCGGGGCGAGGGTGTTTAGGACGACTGTTCCATTTGGGGAGATGCGCTGTGCGATGGGATGGACTGTAGCCATGGTTCACATGACTGTCACAAGCATCATGGAACTGAAAGTTCCTGGTTTTTGATTTTTTTTTTTACATTTACAACTCTCACATGTACTTAAACGTTCAGATTTCAAATATAAAGTGCTTACCCACGATCCACAGATGTTACAAGTTCGGTGTTCTGCGCCGTTTCCTTTTTGCCACACATCTACACTTCATGGAGTAGGCCTAAAATTTTTTTTGTACCGAATTAACCGCCGAATTAAAGTGCGAGCGCGTGCGTGCTCTGGCCACACATGCGCGCTGCGCGCGCGTGTGTGGCGTGTGTGCATGTGATGACACTAAAGTCTCACTCCTAGTTTTTCCTGAAACTTGGCAGCCCTGGTTTCACAAATCACAAAAACATGTCAGTGGTGAGATTTGTCTTTTTTTTTTAGCTTTAATCCCTGTGTGACGTCAATGTCTCTCTGTAGGAGTTGGTGCGAGAGAGAGACGCCAGGAGGAAGCTGGAGGCCATGGTGCACACTCTGATGCAAGAGATGGAGAGAATGAAAGAGGTACTGATGATGATCCAAAGGAGAACCTTCTGTTTTTGATTGATTTGAAATCTTCATTAGTCGGAAATATAAACGGCACGGTATAAACGGAAAGAAACCTGTGACCTCTTTTAACCCAATAAGACCTGGAACTGTGTCATTTTTAGATTTGAGCTAAAAAGCATTATTTTACACTTTTGGCTATTCAAAAATAGCAGATATACAAGCTCATAGCGCGGCACCGAGTGCCGCGCTATGAGCTTGTAGATCTGCTATTTTTGAAAAATCGTGAAAATGTGTGCAAATCTTTGAAATATGTATATTTCTAAAGCGAACATTTTTAACTCAAATCTTTGCTTCTTGGGGTCCCTGGAACAAAATATTTTGATGGGGGTCCGCGCCAAATACATATAATTTTGGGGGTCCTTGACATGAAAAAGATTGAGCACCACTGATATAGAAACATACGTTTTTCAGAAAACTGTTGAGATTTAGGAGACATGTAGAATCGGCTTCAGGTCTCAATGGGTTAATGGATGGTGTCAGTAGAGAAGTAGAATGAGAACTTTCCATATTTGGGTGGTAACAGATCATGGTCGCTTCCTCTGGTGTTGTGGATGTGGGTTTCACTCGCTTTGGAGGAAGTAGTTAGTTGGTCAGGTATGTGGTAATTTCAGAAGAACCCACACGAACAGCATGAACTTCCTTCCTGAATGTGTGCATAACATTAGGCTGACTAATGGGTGTTATAATACACCTCGGCTATTGCGTAACACTTTTATCTAGAGTGTGTTTGCTTTGCTGCAGACTGTGAGTCTGATAAAAAAGTGCACTTTGCAGAGTGCGGAACATTACATAATAAACATGGATTAAAGGCAAGGGCGCCGATACCGTGGGTGCCCCGGGGCTAAAGCACCCACTGTGGGTGAGGAGCACCCACTGTGCTGGTCAACAAAAAAAAAAAAGGTTTTTTCTTTTCTTTTTTTTTTTTCAAAATCAGATCGCCTGGTTCAGATCGCCACTGAACAACCGAATTAACCGAAAATAAAGTTACAAAACCCCCCCCAAAAAGTAAATTATCCGGCCAAAACCCGCAAAAAAATTCGCGCACGTGCGAAGAACGGGGCACACATGCACGCGCGCTGGCACACATGCACACCCAACAAGGCACCCACGCGCGTGCATGTGTGCCTTGTTGGGCACCCGCTAGAGCTTATAAATATCGGCGACCCTGATAAAAGGACAACTTAGTATTTTTACAACAAGGGTTATTTTATTAGTTTGTAATGATGATAATTAAAAGATGAGTGAGAAAAATCATGTATTGCTTTCTATCATTATAGTGATTTTAGTGATTTTTAACTGGGGGGCGGGGGCATTCTGTCCATTGGTAAATAGTCATGAACGCAGCCTCCGATTTCCGTGAAACTTTGTACACACATCCCCACTAGGCCAAGGAAGAAATGCCACCTTACATTTTTCAAATCAGCCTCATGGTGGCGCTGTAACAGGCATATTCACGTTTTGGCTCATACAGTTCAACAGTTATAGGCCAAAACGTGAATCTGCCTGTTACAGCGCCAGAGCGTCTTTTTTTTTATCTCTGAAGTTGCCTAGAATCCCTTTAAAATAAGGAGATAAGAGGCTTCTGCTCGACAATAACGAAATCTTGCTTGCTGCAGGAGAGGAACGCCACGCCTGCGGCTCCAGTGAACCCCGTCTCGAGAGAGGAGGAGGAGGAGGAGACGATGGGAGAAGTTCAACAAACTGCTGCTGCATCTCTGAGAAGCGGACCGCAACCTTCCTCCTCATTGGTGGAATCGGACAACGCCGGAAGAAAAGGGTCCCAAGGGGCCGCCGAAGAATCCGAAAGGAACCCCTCGAGTCCCACCAAGCTGCAGAGGATGTCCAGAGGAGGTAAGAGCTTCGAGCAGACGGCCACGCTGGCTCTGGACGACGGCCAGCTCGCCGAGGAAGACGGCGTGCTGCGGAGGCCCTGGGGCGAAGGCCTGGCGACGGAGAACGGCGGCGGAGACAACGACACGGACAGCGTCAGCACCTACGAGGACGCGTCCGCCGAGACGCCGGAGTTGGACAGGATGTTCCCGCCGCCGTCTGATGAGGTCATCAACCCTTTGGATGACGACGGTGATGATGTCACCCTGACATCATCAGAGAGCGGGAGTCCAGGCCGTCCAAACAATGATTCTGATGAGACGGAGAATGCGAAAAATCCTAATGATTCTTGCGTCGTGTCTTAAAGATTTTCTTTTTGTTTTCTTTCTTTTTTACTTGGCGTTTTTAGGGGGCATAGATGATAGATTAATCATTGTGATGTAAAAAGGGTGAAAGAATTTCTGCAATTTGACTTGCAGCATTCACTCTATACTTAATATATTTTATTGCAGGGTTCCCACACATTTTTAACTCTTTGACTGCCAGAAATAAAACATACATTTGCCACACCCTCTGCCAGCGATTTTTCGAGTGTTTTCACTCACCTTTTGGGGCTGTTTTCCCCAAAAAAGCAACACAAACGGCAGAAAAGCCATTCTTCCAGATCGAATTACAAGGGGGAGAACGGGGGTGCGATGACGTCACCAGCTGCTTCTCTCCATCACAGAGAGCCAAACGGTGATCCATAGGCGAGCGAACAGCGCCATCTAGTGGAAAACCACTGAAAACTCAAAATCTCATCAATGGCAGGCTGCGCCTTAGCAGATCTGTCGAGGAATCTCGTCAGTGGCAGGCAAAGAGTTAACAGTGAATTTTCTATCTTTCTATCTTCAACCTTTTTCATGCAAAGGACCCCTAAATTGATATACATTTGGCAAAGATTTGAGTTAAAAATGTTTGCTTTACAAAATATATATATTTAAAGATAGCAGATCTACAAGCTCATAGCGCGGCACTCGGTGCCGCGCTATGAGCTTGTAGATCTGCTATTTTTGAATAGCCAAAGCTAAGTGGTTAAAATGATTTTGACGCTATGTTAACTAATTTTGCTGGGGACCCCCTGGCACCTCAAGGACGACTGGTGGTTTCTGGACCACTTGTTGAAAACCACTGTTCTAACCCTTTCCATAGTCTTTCATTTCCAGGCCTTTTAGCAAAGCATACGGTGCAAAGATAACGAGGCTCTTACTCCAGTGTGCCATCATCAATGAATGCACCAAACCTTTTCCAGGCCTGGAAAACTGTTTTTCTATTTTCAAAAATATTTCCAAGAATTTCATGACCCCGGGAACCCTGTTATTATATTTTGGCAATTCTTCCTTTTTTTTATTAATTAGATAATCAGAGTGTAGAGAGGCAGGTCAGAGAGAAGGGATACGGGTATCGGATTCTAACTCGGGTCCTCAGTCTACGAGTCGCGACTCAAAAGGAACTGGTTGAGACACCAGAGCGCCTCTGCTTGTTACAGGGTAAGGCTAACGACATTCACTTGTGCTGTAATTCATTGTGACTGGGTCATCTTTTTTTTTATGTCTGTCATAGTTAATTGTCAGAACAGTATGACTTCTAGACTGCAGGTGATTTGTCTAAATTGGTGTCGAGGTGGATCTCCAGTAATAACTTCTCTCTCTCTTTATTAAAGGTAGGGTAAGTGATATGTTTTGGTTAAAACAAAAAGTACTTTGTTAAAAGGTTAAAGCACTATATTCTGATAGTAATCATTGCTATAGAGTGTTTGTTCAGTAACAGATGTCTCCCCGTCTCTCCAGCTCTTTAATAAACACAAAATACATTTTCCGGTAGGTGTCAAAATCTCAGCATCTCAGCCAATCAGGAGAACGTACCCATTTTTAAGCTTCATTTTTATAGTGTTCCAGTTCAATTTTGTCTGCTCATTCCTTAGTGTCATCACTTCCAATTTCACTTGTTTAATCTATATCCTGATTGAGTTCTCTGTCCTGATTGGATAAAATTGGAAATGAAACTGAAACAAAAATGCATTTTCTGTTTTATAAAGAGCTGTAGAGACAAGGAGACTCCTCTTACTGAACAAACACTATAGCAATGAGTACTATCAGAATATAGAGCTATTTAACACTTATTTTAACCAAATAAAATCACTTACCCTACCTTTAACCAGTAGCATATCCTGCATGATTACCGGTAATAAGGTCGCCCTTGATAAGGTTTCTTTACAACACTGGAGGTTCGGGTCCGCTACGCTACGTGGCCCTCACACATGCGTCACACCGCCGATCCGACTTATTATACCCATATATGGAGATCTCTGCATCCATCAGTCCTTGTCCCTTTAATGCCCATATACGGAGATCCCTGATGTCATCGGTTTATGCCCATATATGAGCGTGCCTTTTTTTTTGGGTCCATATATGGAGCTGACTGATTTGTCTGCGCCTGTTGCCATGACGACACATTGAGGTTAGACAACACACTCCATATTGGGGCGTAGCTGCATTGGAAACACCTTTATTATGATGTAGTGTCATGAGCGTAATGTCAGAGGCAGTGTTGCCAGATTCTGTGAGAGAAACAAGCAACCAGGTCTAGGAAAACCAGCCCAAAACAAGCGGCTATGGGTCACATGCGCACTTTAACATATACATCAGCTATTTGAAAATAGCAGATCTACAAGTTCATCGCGACGCGTTGTGAGTGAATCAGGACATGGATAACAACACAGAGATTTAAAAAATCAACCAAAAAATCTACTATAAGCAAGAGTGAAGAAGTAGTGCTGTGAAGAAGTATCGACAGAGGCTGCCTGTCTTAGGTGTAATGGGAGTTTATTCCACGCTGTCGGTCCGTAGAAGCAGAATGCTGCTTCACTGTGTTTTTTATATGTCATTGTAGGCACCTCGAGCAGGTCAGCACTTGAAGACCTGAGGGGCCGGTTTGGAACATATCTCTCTAGGCAGTCATAGAGGTAGGAAGGTGCCAGACCATTTAGAGCTTTATAAACTATTAAAATGATTTTAAAATCAATCCTAAAAACAACCGGGAGCCAGTGTAGTGAAGCTACAATAATACCCAAATATAATATTTTATTTTAATCTGTTTGAGTACTTTATTAGTCAAAAATGGAAACGGCAGGTGGCACAGTCAGACATTAAGTGTATACACACAGAAAACCTCAATAGAGCACATTGAAATTATCACTGCATACAAATTATAAAACACTATGATATTAGTTTTCTGGTTGACAGCAGTATATGCAGTGCTGGTGTTGCCATATTCTATGACACAAAAGTAAATGACTATTTTACGGCATGCTGGTTTTTTTCGGCATCTTTGAAAATGCCATGTTTATTGCAGTCAAATGATACTCCATCTATGTATTGGTTTTCGGCTTTTTGCAGTATAAAATTGAAATACTTTCGATTTTTTATCTCTGCTTTCTTTTATTACAGTGAGTTCAAAAATGAATCCAGTAGCTGTTGATTCGTCGTCCAGTTTCAATTTCTTTGCAGCTGTCGCCATTTTGTACAAATAATGATTAGTTTAATGGTGGACTGTTGAACATGTTCAACATGGTCTACTTGTAATGTTAACATCGTTTTAGAATAAAATGCACAAATCTTTTAAAAAGTTTAGAAATGTCTAAAGTACTGCCACACTACGGCAAACAAATAAAAAAAACATGCATTAAACACCCAAATAAAAACACATCAAGAGGTTGCCTTGCTCCTGGAAGTTTGACACGGACACTAAGTCTGCAAAAGACACGTTGTTTAAACACACTATGTACGGTAATTGGGTCAGTTTTCATTGAAGTATGTTTGCAAGTGAAATAGGCCATAACACAGCTTTTGTATACTGCCATATCTAGTGGCATGTGGCCTCAATTGCCTCCTGTATTGCACAAGCAGCTTGCATGAATGCGTTTGCATTTGTCGGAATGGAAATGCATTGGTGAAGTGGTTTCAGTCAGTTAGATAGATATATGTACCTCCAGGCACAGCAAAACAGGAAATTTGACATGTCAGTAACTTGATCACTGGTTTCAACATGGTGGCCTGCATCACTGTTGATCTTCTAATGTGATTTATTCACATTAGAAAACATAAAACATAAAAACACAATCCTCCCCCTTTTGCCTTCGGCCTGGTGGAGATAAATCATCAATTTTACTCTTGTTTGACGTCTCCCTTTAGCGTCCTCTTTACACAGGAGTAGAGGCTGAGCGTGTCGTCCATTATGATGTCATAGAGGACCTTCACCCACGACGTGTAGTGAGGCAGATCGCCGTAGTGCTCCGCCGTGATCTGCTTCGCCAGGGGCAGCCTGCTGCGTCCCGGGATGCTGGGGGAGTCGTGGTGGTAGCCCACGTTGAAGGTGAGCAGGTTGAGACAGCCATAGTAGGAGTAGGTCTCGTGGCCCTTGAGGAACATGTAGTGCTCGGCGATGAAGTGGCCGGAGATGGGATTGCAGGCCCATCCCCAGCATGGAGCCGGCCAACATGTAGACCACAGGCTTTGACGGCGCCCCACAGAGAGTACAGCGCCACGTGCTTGTCCTTTGCTTGGGTGGATGTCTGTTCCTTTTGATCTGGAGAATTTGCTGGTTGCGTATTATTTTGGTAAAACGGGCGTGTCCGTTGGGTGCCAGCACCGCAGCGTAGTCTTAAGTTGTAGACATACATTGCAAGTTGTTTCTGTGTGCTGGTCAGTGCATGCATACTGGTAGAGGTAAAGGAAGAGACACATAGCCAGTTAGTTGAGAAGTGGTTGTAGTGGACCCAGCCGGCCATTAAGGTTGAAGTCTGACGGATAATTTGAAAGATACTTTATTTGAAATTCACTGTAGAAACTAGTGACATAAAAAAAATGCATATCAATGATCAAATCAATACAATCCATAAACTAAATCAAATGGCACAATCCATTTGTCCATAAAACCCATAGCTACATCGCTTAACTTACACAATATTTAAACCTTAGAAAAATAAAAGGAACCAACCAGAACAATAACCCTTAGACAATAAACAATAAGATCACTCTTGATAACAATAAGACCAAAAACGGTATAAGCAAAAACATCAGACAATGCCTTGTTCCCCTTCCAGCTCGGTGCTAAACCTTGACCTTCTGTGGGGCATGGCTGAGATGCCCCTCCGAAGTCTCATTTGTGTTTGTCCGTCTTTTCCTTATTCCGTCCTTTTCAAACAAACATTTTGAACCTCTGTCAGGCCACTACCTTGTTGTGTGAGACAGTCGTCAGTGTTTTAACCTCCATCACAGCTGAGCTCCAATCAATCTGATTCCCTGCAGCTGGTGTACCCCCGATTGACACAATACCTTCTTCTGTCTCCACATTAACACCGTGAATATACAGATTTCAACAATAAAAGCATTAACTGTGGGTCCGTTACAGTGATATTGGGCCTCAACATGAACATTGGCAAATGTATATTGGACTTGTCTCTTGTCATGTCCGCTTATTATAAGCGACTTTGGGCTTGTTTTTCTGTGAAGTTGCTTGTGAATATGAATAAAAAAAGAGGAAAATAATCAAAATATTCACGTCACGTTGTGAGCTTGTAGATCGTCTATTTTCAAATAGCTGACGGTTTAAAGCTATCAATCTGTCAATCCTTTCCGCGTCCGGGCCGGGTGAGCTTCCCTCTGTTGAGTCAAATAGTTGCTGCTTTTGGGCTTGTTTTCCTAGACCTGGTTGCTTATCTCTCTCACAAAACATGGCAACATTGAAAGGCCAAGTGAGGAACAGCGCCACAGATTTACCATAGAGATACATACAGTGGCGTAGCGCAAAATCGTGCTGGACAATAGCTGTGCCACACAATACACAATACAATTATCTGAACACAGTCATGCTTTCAATAAAAAACAAAAATATATATGTTTTAAACCATCGCGAGGTTTTAGCAATATTTTCATACACTTATTTATATTAGAGATAGGTTTAGTCCTTGGGAGGTGAAATACGGCGACCTTAAAGACACCCTTACGTTAAAAAATAATTGTGACTATCTCAAATAATTGCCATTAGACGATTATGTAATAATTGTGAGAGGCCTACCAACATTAACCGCTGCCAGACTTAACTTGAGCCTGGGGAGGGACTGTCCAGATGTGAAGCGTTGTGAGCGATACGTTGTGAGCTTGTAGATCTGCTATTTTCGGCAAATGGTCCCCCCCAGAAAAAGGATGCTAGGGTTCAAGAGGTTAATTGGTTATTTGGCGGCCCCCCCTGTAATAACTCTGAGGACCCCCCCCCCCCCCCTTTTTTTTTGTTTAGAATAAAATGATAGCAATTTGATAGCGGATGAATAAAATGACAGCAGAAATATACAGCTAGGTTCTTAACGTTTTTGGCAATGAGCTCTTGAAGCAACTGTACAGTTAAGACACTGGTAACTACAGTCATAAAGCTGGGAACTACAGTCATATAGCTGGGAACTACAGTCATATAGCTGGGAACTACAGTCATATAGCTGGGAACTACAGTCATAAAGGGATTTTTTTTGTTTTTCTTAATTTTTTTGTGGAATAAAATCATTCTGATTTTGTTTCCCCACAAGAATATAGAATTTTGCTTTGACCAAAATGACAGACTGCGTATGTATGTTGTTTACTGTGTCATTCTGAGCACACACACACATTTCATTAATGGCAAGATTTGCACAAGCTACTGAGGACGACGTCATTTGTCAAAACTGCATAAGAATCAACATTCCAGATAATGATATGATATGATCTCTGTCGGGGTGGAAACCTCATATGTCCAAAACGGTTAACTTTTCAGGATTCAAATTCAAAAACCGCAAAAGTACCAGATCTGCAAGCTCGAAACACGGCACGAAGCGACGCGTTTTGAGCTTTTGAAACTTTTGCGAGACGCTGTGGTATGATCAAGTATAGGGCGTTAATTTACGAAAAAACGCTAAAAAAATATGGAGATAAGAGGTTTCTTTCCTGACAATGATATAACAAAAAGCTACCTGGGAGAATTGAAGTGATGTCATATATTTGTAGGCTGTGTTTTCTCACTGCTTGCATGGCGATATGTTTGCACACACTGTTTGAATTGCTGTATCCACTGGGGCTGGGCAGATGACCGGAAATATATCGAAACCAGTAGTTTTCAACCCTTTTCATATCAAGGTCCATTATTTATTCGGCATTTGAGCCACGGATTCATCACCATTTGATGAGATTTAGACTCTTGGAACCCAAAACGTTTGTTATCGTTGTATAAGATTTTGTCCACAATTTCATCCATGCTGTATTGATGTTGGTATCATAGGAGAGATAACGGCAAACCTTGATCAAAATAACAATTCTTTAATTAAGTAATGCAGATGTTCAAGAGTTAAAGATCCATAAGGGTCCATTTCTATCATTTAGCTGGGGACCACCTGGAACCCCCTCAAGGACCACTGGTGGTCCCCGGACCACTGGTTGAAGACCCCTGATCTAAACATTTAAAACCAAATAATCTCGCTTTATGTAGGTTAATGGAATAATTGATAATATTTTTTTTTATATAATCAACTAAATTGATTAGTTTAATTAACCACTTAACTCTGTATTACGCTTTGTTGTTCAATGGTGGCGTACAAAAACTGAGTAAATAGTCCAATCTACAAGCTCACAGCACATTGAGCTTGTAGGTCTGCTAATTTCACAATATATATTTTTAATAATCGTACTCGAGGCGAAACGTTTTGAAACAATCATGATGTTGATTTGAAGTCGTCATGGCCCAGCCCTAGTATTATCAACTCTGTCTCTATTTAGACCTTTAAGGCTTGAATTTATAATCTTTTATTGGGGCACAATCTTTTTCTTAGTTTTTTTTTATAGGATGCCAATATTCATGTCCATGTTGGAAGCACGTTTTTTACGTTTCATCACTGGTGATGATCTTTTTGCATGCCTGCTGAAGAATGTATTTTTGATGAATATGCATTTATATATACCGTGATATTATAACCACCTGGTGTGACTTTATTTGTATTTTTGTCAACTCTGCACAGTTTAGCAATAGTGTCTCCATGTAAATTAATTTCTACTTTTTAGGTAAATTGTAATGATAAAATAGTTTTTAGAGGGGATGTTTTAAAAAGGGATTTTATTTCATTTATGTTTGGATTATATTATATACTCTGATTTGCAGTATGTATATCTTTGGCAGAGATAACAAAATGCCCTTTTCAAGAAATTGTAATTTTGACAAAGCACTGCATCTCAATAAAATGATCTTATCTAATCAAAACGTTGTGGAGTGAAATGTCCATTAATTCCTTTTTCACAACTACACTGCGTCAAAACGCTTACAAAAAGATCACATGGATTAAAGTTCTCAGTCGCCAGGACTGATTTCCAGTGGTGTAAACTGTTAAGTAACTAAGTACATTTACTAAAGTACTATACTTTTGGAAACGCAGTGCAATTGAGGTATTTTTACTTTACTGGAGTATTTCCAATCTTCAATACTTTTACTTCTACTCCACTACATCTCAGAGGCAAATATTATACTTTTACTCAACTGCAATTATTTGAAAATTTAAATTACTTTGTAGATTGATTACAAAACATACAGTAACCACTTCAGCCCTATATACATTTCGGCCATTTGAAAATGGCAGATCTACAAGCTTGCATTGTGATCTTGTAGACTTATTTTGATAGGTTCTTGGTTTACCTATGATCCTAGATTACTATTTCTATGCATCTGATGTATTACCTGGTGTTTACCTTGCTTACTGTAAATCTCTCTGGATTAAGAGCATCTGCTAAATGCCTAAAATTGTAAATTGTTGGCACCAAACATTCAGAATGCCCATTTCCCCAAGTAGAAAACGTCTAGATTCTAGAACACAACTGCCCTCTACTGACCATCTTTGGTATAGCCCATGAACAAAGTGTATGAACAAACAGAGGGATTAACAAGAGGGACTTGAACAAAGTTTTATTTTTTTCTGTAAATAAACAGCCATAAAAAATTACTTAAACAACTTTTTGGCTTTAAAATCTAGAATATGAAAAACTTATCCTATAAAATCTGCATTAAAACAAAACTTATAACAATACAGTATTACAACAACAAAATTGAATAATAATTTAGGGGGGTTTTCAATCTATAACTGGAAGTCGGCTATACTAAAGACAAAAGAGGACATTAAAGAAGAGTTTGGTTCGTCTCCCGGGCACACGGTTATATCTTACATATTGGAGAGGCAGCATGTTTATAACGATGAACACTCTCCATGGTTATTATTTATTGAAAAGTGGAGACAAGAGCCCTCCCTCAACTCCTTCATCACAAATAAACTCACAAACACAAAAGCCTGATCTATACTTGGTTTGCGTGCCCAGTCCACTCACCGTGAAATCTGCTGGTCGACAAGCTTACAGATCAGCTGTTTTCGGCGTGGGTACATTACAACACCGGTACGCAACTTGATGGCTCTTTTTTTCGACCAATGGGAACGACAATAAGTGAACCGTGTTGTGATGTGAAATGTTATGTCACAGGTTCTGGATTTGTTTCCATACATTAAGGGCCATGTCTTGCGTGTCACCTTAACCCATATGCCTAATTCTTTTTCACCGTTTTGAAAAACATTTTAAAATTGTTCAAATAGCCGATCTACAAGCTCACAACGTGTCGAGGTAGATCGGCTATTCTCACCTTTTTCAAAATAGTAAAAACAAATGCCTAATAGCTGAGGCATAAGGGGTTACGGTGGCGCGCAAGATAGGGCCCTATGGCTCGGTTTTTCAGACATGGCGTTGTGAGCTTGTAGTTCTTATTTTTTTAACAATTTTTAATGAAAAAAAAATTGCATTTTTGAATGACATACCTCTCCCCGCTGTCAGGGGTGGTTCTTCTGGTTCTAATAGAAATGTGAAAAAAACGATAAAATACGCACACCAGAATACTGCTCCCATCGTTGGTTGTCTGTGCAGATTTGATAGTTTTTTCCTGTTGAACTCTGGGTTCAACCCTTCATAGTCGAAAAGAGGCCATAAGTATAAATCAGGCAACACAGATTCCAGTTAGGCGCCAGAACGGGCGCAAGCATCAGACAGAACACCTTATTATTTTAAATTGCTGGTTGAAACTTTTGGGAATGATGTGTTTTTTTTTTTTGAAAGGCACCATTGTGACATCCTGGAACGTTTCCCCTATTCTGGTCCATTCTAAACAATGGGAATGAATTAGAAGTTACACACAGAGGTCCTTATTGTTTGCTCAGATGTTACTCCCAAGACAAAGCGTGTGACATGGTGTTGTTGTGTCTTTTTAGAGTCTCAGGTGGGGTACCGGCATGGTGACGTCGCGGAAGAACCGGTGAACCAAGGCATTTTTGGCCGATAATCTCTTGTTTGGATCGTATGTCAGCATTTGCTGTGGAGGAAGGGGAAAAAACAACAAAGAAATTATAACATTGAAATGAAATTATTCATTACAACACTTATTTGGGAGGCCAGTAATAAGAGACTATTTGGGGAATTTTAGTAATGAATCTGACAGTGAATACATTTTACAAGATGTTTTCAGCTAGAAATTGTTAAGGGAACAACATGACTAGTGGCAATTAATCATAGTCTTTTGAATAAAATTCCATTTAGTTTTGGTCATATTTTAGTCACCTGAAATAGTTTTTGTCTAGCTTTAGTCGACTAAATATCATAAGATTTTAGTCGACAAAATCTACAGTTGATTTAGTCGACTAAAATGTATTTTGGCGGTGCCTTGATGGCATCGTAATGGCTGATTTTACACTTGGTTGCATGCTGAAAATAGCAGATTTACAGCATGACGCGTTGTTGTGAGCTTGTAGATCGGCTATTTTCAGAGCAACCAAACATAAAATGACTTGTCTTAGTTCTACTGGATCTCTTCTCCACTCATCTCTCACTAACATTTTAGTCCAGTTTTTATTTGTTGACAATATATTTAGTCTTAGTTTTAGTCATCATAGCTTAGTTTATTTAGTTTTCGTCAGTGAAAAAGGTAGTTGACGAACATTTCTTTTGCTTTAGTCGACGAAATCAACACTGGTTTCAAATTAGATTACACAAATGAATACAGTTAACATGGTACTAGCAAAACTTTTTTTTTTCCCCAAAAAAATGGCAGAGACAAGCTTTTAGATTGTTACGAAACAAATTGCGAATTTTCCCCTATAATGCCAAGCCCAAACTGGGGACCCAACCTTCAAGTGGTTAAGTATAAGTAAAGGGGAAAATTGCAGCTATGGTAAAGTAAAACCAATGTACTCACGGCGATCAGCTCCCGGCCGTCCTCATCCAGGAGCGGCACCACTTTAGTCAGGTCCTGCCGGGCCCACTTAGGGAAGGAGGGCTTGTAGTCGGGCATGGAGGTCACTCCTGGCCACACGTTCTCGTCCGGCGTGCCCAGGGTCCTGAAGATCCTGAAGAGCTGGTCGATCTCCGAATCTCCTGGGAACAAGGCCCTCCTGGTGATCTGGGGGACAGGGGCGGGCGGGTACGGTAATCATGAGATTTTTCGCTTTATTTATTATTTATTTATTTATTTTAAGTTGAAAAGAATATTACCATCTCAGCAAAGATGCATCCTAAGCTCCAGATGTCTACAGCTGTGGAGTAGTATTTGCAGCCCAGGAGGATCTCTGGAGCTCTGTACCATAGTGTTACCACCTAAAACATTAACAGAAGCATGAGTTAGGAGAATTTAATAATCTACTAAGAAAACCATGAGAAACCCATATTTACACCATTCCAAGTGATCTAAATCAGGGGTCCCAAAACGTATTTTTTGCACCAAAGATCACAGTGATGTTGCTAGGTTTTCAATGCAATGGGTCCTGGGATGCAAGGGTGGTCTTTTAGATGGGTCCCAGGGACATTTTATGGGTCCCACAAAAATGCACAGCGTTTAACTCGTGTTTCATCTTATATGGTTATATTCATGTAGAACATGTATCTGAAAGAAAAGTACACAATTCCAAATCCGACAACTAGTACTTGTAGTACTTGATTTTTTTTTTTACATTAACCACTTGAATCCTAGTATCCCTTTTCTGAGGAGAACTTTAGCCAAAAATAGCAGATCTACAAGCTCACACTTGTGAGCTTGTAGATCGGCTATTTTTGGAGTTATAGGTGTGTAAAGGGAAAAAAGAGCAGCAAAAGTTTATCTGAAACACAATTTTATACAATATAGAGGGGGTCCCTGCTTCATCTCTCTCTCAACTAGGGGGTCCTTGGCCTGAAAACACTGAAGACCCCTGCTCTACAGGGAATTATTTGATATCTGGCTGCACGGAAAGACACAAGAATCACAGCTGCCATTAATTAGTGCTGTTCAGAGTTGATTGCCTAGTGGTCAAATTGGGGTCAACGAGCCATCGTTAACTTGCTTTGAAGTTGGGCTGTAAGTTGCGCAGCACTTTCACTCTCTCCCTCTAGCAGCAGCTCGCAATGCCCTGAGACAGAGAGAGAATACTTCTCCATACAGCGGTGTTTTACCGAGATTTTTCTTGTTTTCTGCACTATGCCTTGTAATCCGCGGACGGCTTTGAAATCCACGGATGGCCTTCAAATCCGCGGTAATTTCCGCTAAATTGTAGTGCGTCCCATGGACGCAACGAGGGTGCCGTGAATGCGTCCTTTTTCAATATGGTGCGTCAGAGACGCAGGACGCAGGCCTATGAGCATCTCTGGATCACTTCCATATAATCAATATTTTTGCAGACCACCGTTGCTTAAAAAAAAAGCCCTTTTGATTCTTATTTCCTGATTTATTAAGGGCTTTCCACACTGGGAGTGATTTACATGCCTTAATTCTTTTTCAATGAGTGGCGAGAGGGCAGGTAGGAAGGCGCAGGCCATCTGATAGGCTGAGCGACAAGTGGGTACACGTACACTCCTGTGAAACTGTCACGTTCATGCTCGTCTCGCGCACACTCCTGCCCGTGACAGTTGAAAGGTGTTGAGCTTTTTTTCCCTATGAGGCGTGTTTAAAACGCATCTATTCACACGAGGAGCGCAGTGCGACCTCCACTAAAAAATGTTAGTTTGTTTAGTTAGTTTGAAATAATCGAGACGCATTTTTGTATCGTTTATTCGCGTCACTCCTGGTGTGTGTAATGACCTCAAGACTTTACAATAGGCTCAGTTCTGTTTGTTTTAAAGGGTTAGGATTAGTTATTAATCTTCAGGAGTACAGTACACCTGTATAGTAACCTCACCTCGTGAGTGTACGTGCGGACAGGAACGCCAAAGGCCCTCGCCAGGCCGAAGTCTGCCAGCTTGATCTCGCCCTGGGCGTTGATGAGGAGGTTCTGGGGCTTCAGGTCTCGATGCAGGACCCTGTGGGAGTGGCAGAACGCCAAGCCTTGCAGCAGCTGGAAAAGGTAGCTCTGTGGAGAACAGACAAAACAGAGAAATGTGTAGAGTTTACACTTTAACAGAGTCCAGACAGTCTTGAGAAATATAAACACAGCGGACATTCCAATATGCTGAACTGAGAGATACAACAAATCACCTATCACCACTCTTAGATGATAGTGGATTTTAGATTAGTGTTTTAGGTTATTAGATTTTTAGGTAGAGAATTGCATTTTTGTCTCCACCAGGAGAGTTTGTTTTCACTTTCTGAAACTGGGACTAACATTGGTCAAGCCTCACGTGACAATACGGTGAAATAGTGTGATCTGATTGGCTAGTGACGTATAGCGGCCTATAAATACATGAGTCACTTTGAAAGAGTCTTAGCCTCTTTCAAAGTGAGGTAAGACAGGAATAATCACGAAATGGCTGAGAAATGGCGGATACTGTAACAATTGGATAGGACACTTACACAGACAGGACAGATAGGACACTTACACAGACAGGACGGATAGGACACTTACATAGACAGGACGGATAGGACACTTATGCAGACAGGACGGATAGGACACAACACAAGTCTGCTGGCGGAGACTTGTGCTCCGAGGAGCACTTTTTCTAGTTTAAATTTGTTTTCTGTTGTAATCAGCCAAAATAATTCAATGTTTTTAATGGCACTTATCTTTTTAACCTGTGATCACGCTGAAGGCTGAATAAACATACATTCACCAACGACTTTATTAGGTTCGCTTGTCCAACTGTACATTAACACAAATTTCTAATCAGCAAATGACATGGCAACTGACAACTCAATGCATTGGTGACAGAGACAATATAAAGCATTGGTTCTCAAAGTGAGGTCCGGGGACCCCCAGGGGTCCTTGAGAGGGTTCCAGGGAGTCCCCAGCTAAATGAGGGATAGTTAGGAATCAAATGTACCCTTATGGGTCTGTAACTCAGAGAATGTACAAATGGAACCAAATAGACCCTTACGGGTCTATTTGGTTCCATTTGTACACTCTCTGAGTTAAATTAACATTGATTTTAAAATATAAATTGGGGTCCCAGAGATAAAAATGCCATTAAATGGGGGTCCGTAGCCCTAATGCATGTTTAATTGGGGGTCCGTGAAATTAAAAAAGGTTGAGAATCACTGCTAGAGCCGTAAAAATGTTCTCTTATATTGGGGGTCCCTGGCATATCTTTTCAAATGGGGGTCCGTGGGCTAAAAAATGACAATTTGGGGGTCCTTGACATGAAAAAGTTTGAGAACCACTGATATAAAGAGACCTCCTAACATCAGAAGAATGGGATTTAGGTTCAAAAATATTAAAGGTTTTCCCTTTAATGTTGGTGAAAAAACATCAATAAAACATGTGTTGTTCTTTTGTTTTAGCTAAAGCTTACCTTCACCAGAGGTAAAGGGATACCGGAGACCGACGAGGAGTCCATGAACTTCTTGAGGTCCTGGTGAAGGAACTCAAACACAAGGTAGAGCTTGTTTTCTGTGTGGATGACGTCACGGAGCCTGGAATACAGCGAGTCTAATGTTACCGCGTGAACTCTGAACTCTGACAGATGGAAAATGTGAATGAGTTTTAGCATTAAAGCAGACGTTCACTCAGGCGGGAACTTCAGTGACTTACTTGACGATGTTCGGGTGACTGAGCTCTTTGAGGAGGGAGATCTCTCGGATGGCAGTGCTTGGCACGCCTTCTGTTTCCCTGAATAAAGAGCATCCATCATGTTTTAATTGAATACTTTATGAATACATTAAGACCTGAGGCCGATACTACAAATGTCTTCTAAATCCGGTCTGAAAAAACCTATGTTGCTACAATATCAGTGGTTCTCTAACTTTTTCATGTCAAGGACCCTCAAAATGATATGTATTTGGCCGCGGACCCTCATCTCAAAATATTTTGTTCGAAGGGACACCCAGAAGCAAAGATTTGAGTTACAAATATTCGCTTTAAATATATATATATATATATATATATATATATATATATATATATATATATATATATATATTCAAAGATTTGCACACATTTTCACGATTTTTCAAAAATAAGCAGATCTACAAGCTCATAGCCCGGCACTTGGAATCTGAGGGGAATGAGATCAGTGGATCTCCCTCTGGTGTTGTTGTGCCCGTGGGCATCGCTCACTCGCACTGGTCCATGCATTCATTTATCATGTATGTACAAATCTAAGTTGTAGCTAAATGATTCACTGAATGCAAGTAGATACAGGAGCACAGTGAAGAGGGAAAAACACATTCTACTTACTACTATGATAGGACTGTATTTTGAGCGTATTCTTCATCATCAATGCCATTGTACAAATATAAGTCATATTATCTATTGACCATTATAACCAAAGGAGTCATCAAACATCTCCGTGCATCTTAGTCATTCTTAAAACATTCTCATTGGGTTAACTTCTATGGTGAAATAACAGTGAAATTAAACCGTTCCTCAGGTTGCTGGCTCTCCCTCAAGAAGGACCCCTGAGGGTCCACTGATACAACCAGCCTGTTAAGGTTGGCAGCCTTGCAGCCTTATGCAAAAGTTAAAATGTAATTTAGATGTTAGATTGATTGAATACTTTATTTAGACGTGTGCAGAGAAAAAGCACATGAAAGTACAGTTTAAATACAAGGTCAACTAAATAGGATTAAAAATCCCATGAAGATGCAACTTTTGCATAGTGTCAATGTACAGATTTTTTAAATGTTATACTATTTAGACTGATGATAGGTTCTTGGTTTACCTATCATCCTAGATTACTATCTCTGTGCATTTGATGTAATACTTCATGTTTACTTGATCACTGTAAATCACTCTGGATTAAGAGCATAGGTCTGCTAAATGCCTTAATTGTAAAACAAAAAAATAATTAATTCAAATAGTTTATTAGCTGGCAAACTAACAAAACTAACGTAACTCTTTGTGTTTCAATGGACCAAATCATAAACTAAATTTGACACTCATCCATTTAGAAAATGGGGTCCAGGGACCCTCTAGTCTGGGTTCATTCACTGAGGTCGTTCCAAATGGACCTTTGCACTTGCAGGTCTGTTAACTCTCAGTGTTATTATTATGGGGGTCTTTGAAATGAAAACCTTTGAGAAGAACCACTGGTTATCACACAAAGCTGTGTTGATGCAGTTAGTAGCTCATTGTTTATGTTGTATAACAGTGTGTACATCCCATCATAAACCCAAACAGACATGTTAGAACATGTTCAACCACACTTACGTGTCCAGTCTGATCTTCTTCAGAGCCACAGTCTCTCCGGTCACTTTGTTCTTGGCTTTATAAACCACTCCATAGGTTCCTTCTCCTATCTTCTCCACCTTCTGGAAGGCCTCCATGTCTGTATGTCTGTCTGTCTGTTGTTTGGGGACCCTCCTTTGTGTTGATGAGCCAGTTAGCTCTCTGCTAAAGCTACAACCAGACCAAACAATAAACAAACTAAACACAACAAAAGGCACTGACTTTGAGGTTTAAGCCGCCCTGTGCTAGCTGTTGTTAGCTACATTAGCTTCTACATCCACACACACACATGAAGGTACAGACCTACAGACTAACAGCTTCTTGTTTCCAGGGTTACAGTAACAGACAGACTCTATAAAGTGGTTGATGATGATGAACAGTTATAATCTGATCACATAATAAACAAACCAACCGTCCACCCCGCCGCTCTGTTCCCGCGTTACACAAGGGCGCGCTCGTTTTGTTTCAGAGAATTCAGACCACCCACCGAGCGGGCGTGACTCTATATGGGCAGCGGTATTGCCAGATACTGTGTGAGAAATAAGCAAACCAGGTCAATGAAAACAAGACCAGGAGATTGATTGAATACTTTATTAACAGTTTGGCAAAACACAGAAAGTACAGTTCTACACAAGGTCTGTTAAATGGATTAAAACCCATGAAAGCGCTATGGCTTGTTTCCATTGGGGTCCATGTTTATTCAATTCATCGAAACATTTAAAGACAAATAATGATATACAAAATATCAAAAACATATGCAAAAACATATAAACGAGTAGTAATCAAAAATAAAAATGTATCATGATACAGGTGATGGTATTTCTGCTGGGCATTACTGCCTGACGCACCTCCAATAGTACCTTTTGAGCAGATGTGCTGTGACACCTCACTGAACACCTCTATGTCTATGGGCCTAAACGGGTCATCAGCTGGGGACCACCAGGGATCAACGTTTCGCTCCTTTAACCCCAGAACGTCCACTGGTGGTGGAGCGACGGCAGGGATCTCTCCCTGCCGCCCCCGGCTGATGCCTTAGGTGTTATTCGGCCCCCAACTCTTTTTCTTCTTTCTTAGCCACAGCCAGAAGCTGCCTTTCTCCGCCTCCTCAGCCAGCTCTTTCATGGCTTTCCGATGCCTTGCTCCTGTGCATCCCATGTCGCGGAGTAGGCGAACAGTTGAGGAAGCTACGTAGCCCCTGCACCCCACTTCCACAGGGCACGTAACAGCTTTCCAGCCAGCCTCCCGGCACTCTGCCACCAGATCTGCATACTTGGCTCGCTTCCGCTCGTTAGCAGCCTCCAAGCCCCCTTCCCATGGGACTGTGAGTTCAACCAGAAGGACTGTCTTGCAAGCCTCCGACCACATGACTAGATCTGGTCGGAGCGATGTTTCCACAATCTCCCTGGGGAACTGGAGCTGTTTCCCCAGGTCGACCCTCATGGTCCACTCCTTGCCCGGTGAGAGGAGTCTTGCCGTATCTTTCTGACGGGAGGGTTTGACTCTCTGTCCAGCCCTGGCAAACTGGATGGGATGTCTGCCTGGAGTGGAAGGTCTGCTGTTTGCCTCCTGTCTGCATGCCTCTGTCACCTCTGCCAGCTTTTTCAGCATCAGGTTGTGTCGCCATCTGTAACGGCCTTGGGACAGCGCTATCCTGCAGCCGGACAGGATGTGCTGGAGGCTCGCATTGACAGTGTTGCAAAGGGGACAGGTCTCTTCGGCACCAAACCATTGATGGAGGTTTCGGGGGCAAGGCAAGGTGTCATACGTTGCTCTGATCAGGAAGCTGAGCCTAGCTTGGGGGATCTTCCACACGTCAGACCATGACATGGATCTGTTTGCGAGACCTTCCCATGATGTCCAACGACCTTGCTGGCCCTGGGACACCGCTTTGATGTTAAGGCAAACTGCTCAGTTCTTGCCACTTTTTCCACCACCATGGCTCTTCGTTCTTTTTTGGAAGCCTTTGACCAGAACAAGGGGGTTTCACCCCTCCCAAGGCCTGCTCGACCCTCCTGGACTCTGCCGACTACCTCGCGGTGCCTCAGCCTGCCGATTGCCAAGTTGACCTCCTCCTGGGCTTTCCACTTTCTTCCAGTTCTTATCTGGGTGCCCGCTGCTCTCACCAGCTGGTCAGTGGATTCCCTGAGCTCCAGCACTGAACGAGCCTTCTCTTGCTTGTATCCCAAGCTGATGGATCACAGTGGCAGCTGTAGCGTGTTCCTCCCGAAGAGTCCTACGTCTGATAGGCATCTTGGTAGTCCCAGCCACTTTCTGATGAACGAGTTTGCCAGCCCGTCCATCTTGCTTACCACTGAGGAGGGGATTTCGCTCATCTTCAGAGGCATCACCCTTTGGTACAGTATGAACTGGTAGCACCATACTTTGTACTTGCCGGGGAGCTGGCTTTGGTTGATCCTAGCCAGGCCATCTGCAAGCTGCTTCCTCACCGTCTCCCCCACCTGCCTGTCAGAGAGCTCTGCTGTGTAGGTTCGACCCAGGCTGCGGACAGGTTGGCTTGCCAGTAATGGGATGGGCTCACCACCTGCGACAAAGATGGTCTTGTCGCTTCTGACTCCTTTCCTGATAGACAGACTGCGTGATTTGGGGGGTTTGATCTTCATCCTCGCCCAGCTCACAAGCTCATCTATCCTCTTCAGCAGTCTTGTTGTGCATGCTGCTGTCTGGAGTATTGTGGTGATGTCGTCCATGTAGCCTCTCAAAGCTGGTAGCCTTTGCCATGATGCGAGTTTCACTCCTCCGACCATCTTCCTCGCCCCTATGAGGATGATCTCGAAGGCTGCCACAAACAGGATGGAAGAGATTGAACATCCCATGGCAATGCCTACTTCCAGCTGTTGCCAGTTGGTTGTGAAGTCCAATATATAAGGTCATAAGAGCACTTTTTTAAACCTATATGCATCAGCTATAAAAAATAAATACATTTACAAGCTCATAAGAGCACTTTTTTAAACCTATATGCATCAGCTATAAAAAATAAATACATTTACAAGCTCACAAGTTCACAATGTGTCGCGATGCAATGCGTTGTGAGCTTGTAGATCTGCTATTTTCAAATCATTTTTGGGGAAAGAAATGTGGAATATTTGGAATATTTTTTAAACATTCTAATAACACTACAAAATCTGGTACTGGGGGTCCCTGGCACAAAATATTTTCAAATGGGGGGTTAGCGATGGGGGTTACATACATTAATCTAAACAAGCCCCCAAAAAACACAACCCGCAACTACCAATATTTACAAGCAACTGTTGTTTCTTGTTGCAAGAAAACCAAGCCCAACGTCACTTATAATAAGCAGACATGGCAACACAGGACAGGGCTACAACGTGACTTAAAACGAGCGCTCTAAAACGCTGCAAGGGTCACGTGATCATAAACGTCATGCCGTACTCGCCTACGTCACTGACGTAAACCGTAAAGCATGCGCCGTTGTCGCGCACTGTAAATAAATAGCCGATCTGCAAGCTCAATGAGATGTTGTTGATAATATGCGGTCGAGTGGTTCTCAAACTTTAAGAAATATATTGTATTTATTTCAAGGACCTCGAGTTTGGTTGGTTTGCATTGAATTCATAGCATAGGCCACAGACAGGTTCTATTCTAAGTGCTCAACAGAAGGTGGCGCTAAATGCAAAGAATATGGATGGATGGGATAACCGCCATCAAGTCCCAAAAGATGAATAATATCATATCTCTGGAAACAACAACAACAACAACAAGATCAGCATAATTAAGCAGCACCTCGTCTCATTCAGCACGCTTCGAAGTTCCAAAACGACACCATGAACGCCGGTTCGATATTTAGTGATATGTTCGAAAAGCACAAGGTAAAAAATACTGAATATAAGAATTAGGCTACATTGGAGTTAGCCCTGAAACATGACCGTTATGGATGATCTTCAAAATAGTGTTTGTACTTTCTCCCTTATTGGTCCGTACATCTACATAAACGTTCATATTTCAAATATAAAGTTCTTACCTCATGGCCACAAATGTTACAATCATGTACGGGCGCTCAGAAGTACCCGTATGTTCCGTATTGTTCAATAAAAAGCATTTTAATCCGATCGGTGGCCATTTAACTGCTGTTTAGCTTATGCTTTCAACTACGCTACCCTATCGGTTGGGCGGTGTATTGCACTCTGACACACTATAACTCTATGAGACAATGGCCACCGATCGGAATAAAATGCTTTTTATTGAATAATACGGAAGATACGGGTACTTCTGAGGGCCCGAACATAATTGTAACATCCGTGGCCATGAGGCCAGTACTTTATATTTGAAATATGAACGTTTATGTAGATTTATGGGCCGTAAATGGAGAAAATGCAAACACCAGGTTGAAGTTCATCCATGACGGTCGTGACAGACGACCCTCGTGTGATCCATGGCTACAATGTAGTGTAAAATCGTACCACTGTAGTAGCCTACATCACTGTTTCTCGACAGTTTTTCATGTCAAGGACCCATAAATTGATATGTATTTGGCTGCGGACCCCCATCTAAAAATGTTTTGTGCCAGGGACCCCTTAAGAGAAGAGTTGTCAAACTTTTTAGGAAATATAGTTGATCAAAAATAACCCTGTAAAGTAATGTTACACAGTCAACTAACTTGAAGAAGTTGTAGCAGACTTGATTGTTATTGTTTCAGATATTATGTGGTGCAGAGCCTAAAGCAGGGGTCAGCAACCTTTTTGACATGAAGTGCCATGTTTTTATGTTCTTGATAGTTACTGTGCCAAACATTACGTTTAATTATTCATGACACCACATCAAAATAGGCTTCTTTATTTGTTTTCTTCTTTAGAGATATTTTCTTTCACATCAGGATGTAATGATCATTAGATACAGAGCAATAACCACCTACTAAATCTGACTGGGCAGAGTTTGAATGAATGTAGAAGTATGTGCAGGATGTCATTTGCATACAGATATGAGGGGACTTAATTTAATTGACTACATCTTTAAAAATATTTTATTTTAAAACTTTAAAATCCTCTCTCACACCTACATCTGGCCTAAAGACTGAATGCCACTGGAAGTCCACATTATGACACAAGATCAGAAATGTATTTAGGCTCTAGTCTAGTCTAAACCATTCAATGCCTTATAAACCAACAGTACTAGCATTTTGAAACACATTCTTTGACACAGCCAGTGTAAAGATCTAATAACTGAAATATTTCAATGTAGAGGAGAAACCCCAAATGTATGTATTTAGTCACAGACCCCGAATTTGAAAATTAATAGAATTTGTCTAAAAACATTAAAAATAAAAACATTTGTCATCATTTTTTTGGAAATAGGAGATCTGCAATCTCACAACACGTACTGCAGCACAGCAGCGTGTTGTGAGCTTGTAGATCGTCTCATTTTGCCGGGACCCCGTGGACCCAACTTTGAGAACCACTGCATTAAACAATCGTTAATACCATCTGACCATCTCTTTCATCCCCTCTTGCTGTCACACAGGCTTGTCTAGCAAAGGGAAACATGTCTCAATTCAGTGACGGATACAAAGATGAATTCATTGAAGTCTTCATCCCCAAGTCCCATTTACCCCTCTGCCTCATGGATGCTACCGCGGCCCCGCCCTGCCCTCTGGATGCGGCCTTCTCTCTTCAGGAGGACCACGCCAGTCTGTTTGCAGAGAGCAGGCATCCTAACAGGGTCCTAGAGGGCCTGAACAGGCTGCGGCTCAACGGTGCCTTTTGTGACGTGGTTCTGTGCTGCGGGGGACAGGAGTTCCCCTGTCATCGTAACGTGCTGGCCTCCATCAGCTCCTACTTCGAGGTAAATGCACACCCCTCAACTTTTCATGTAGGCCTGCAACTGCAGATGCACGATATTGAAATATGACCGATATCTGATAATAATGCATGGTCAAATCGGCCGATATATTACATTATTACATATTATATTTGTATTGAGCTCATTGCTGAATTATAATTCTTTTTAAAATCATTTGCGTCAATATCTGTGAAATATAGGTCAATATCTTTAAAATATCGGTCAATATCGGTGAAAAAATATCGGAAATTATTTTGAAATCGGCTCGATACCGATATTGATTTTTTTATGAAATATTGGCCGATATCGATATGCTAATGATAATATTGTGCATCACTACCTGCAACAACTTACTTTTCTGATTCATTAAATAATTGAGAAGCTTGAGAAGCAGCTTTTTTTAAATGCAATTTGTTTCGTAATTTGTTATACATCAACAAATCAATGAACCATACTTTGTCGCACAACTGAATGAATTTGAACTGAAGTGAACATCATGCTATAACCAATCAAATCATTGTTGACACAATGCTAATAAGAAAGGCCTGAACCATGAACTTGAGCCAACCATTCAACCTTTTCAACCTGCACAGGTCATGTTTACTGCTGCCATGATGGAGTCCAGACAGCAAAGGGTGGTGATCAGTGGAGTAGAACCTCAGACGTTTGAGGTGTTGGTGGGCTATGCCTACACTTCAGAGGTGGTCATCTCCACGGCAAATGTGCAGGTAATGTATGATCATAATCCTTATTCCAGGGGTCTTCAACAGGGGGTCCTCGGAGGCACTACAGGGGGGCCACCAAATCTTTGTGTGATAACAACTTTATTTTTTTTACATGAACCACTTGAACCATAGCATTCATATTCTGGAGGGAACATTAGCTCAAAATAGCAGATCTTCAAGCTCACAACATGTCGCAGCACAACCCGTTGTGAGCTTGTAGATTCTTCGGTGAAGAGGTTTTGTGTAGAGGGGGTAAAAAAAAGAGCAGACCAGGTACACAGAGCTAAAGTAGTCCATGAAGCCATCCATGAAATCTATGAAAAAGTTTAATCTGCAACACAATGTTATTACAATATTTAGTAGGTGTCCCTGCTTCATCTCTCTCTCAGCTAAGGGGTCCTTGGCCTGAATAAAAACATTGAAGACCCCTGCCTTATTGTCTCCATTTGTGTCCTACACCGGTGCTTAACGAACTTTTTCATTTCATTGATTTGGTGTAGGAACTGCTAGCAGCAGCAAACCTGTTGGACGTGACGGCTGTTAAAGAGGCGTGCTGTCGCTACATGGAGCGACACATGGACTTAAAGAACTGCGTAGGGATTCATCTCTTCGCTGAGGTCCACGCCTGTAAGATGCTGGAGGAACTCAGCATGGATTACATCCTGGAACATTTCAGTGACATCTACCAGCAGGTCAAGACACGGATGGATACATGCATGCATTTGTTTTGTTGTGCTTTTTCTCCTATAAATGTGTTACACAACCAGTCACCACCAAAACAGACCAGAAACCTGTGTAGAAACCAAGAGGGCAAAACCTGTTCGCTGAAATTGAAAATCTCTTCCGGGTTCTCGTTCAGCCTGCTGGTTCCTATCAATGGCCCAACAGATGTTGCTATTTCACCTTCGGTGGTGGCAATACATTATAATCGCAATAGAAGTCAATGAGGTTTTGGCAAACTTTACACTTTTTTTTCAATCGCTAGTTTAAAGTATTTTTTAAGTCATCATGATATGTGTTTTGTAAATTATAGTCCCATTCATTTAAACATTAATGATAAAGTAGGGTATGTTTCTAGGCTTTCTACTGGTTCTACCGAGTGAAGACCCGCCCTCGCTGTGGTTGCAGCCAATAGCATTCATTTCCGTTGATTGATTTGAAATCACTGAAAAATAGGCCTCATTTACGGTCTGTAGAAACCAATGGTGTGACGCTGTCCATATTTTATTACTATGGTTGAAACATTAAGTCAGTCATTAGTCAGTGATTGCATATACACTGTAAATGAATATGCTACTGTCACATTTCAGCAAACAAACCACCTGTCACCAGTGAGCACTTCAAATGAGAAAAGGCTACTTTGGGAACTATGGGAACAGGCAGGGTCATAATCTATCATCTAATCTACTGTATTTTCTTTTTCTACCCCTAGGAAGAGTTCCTCTCTCTGTCAGTGGACAAACTGACAGAGATCCTTGCCAGTGACCATCTCAATGTTCCCAAGGAGGACATGGTGTTTGAGGCTGCCGTGCTGTGGTTAGACAAGTGTCCTACCCGCAAGCAGAGCATTGAAAAGGTCAGTATTTCTCAGTCTCTTGTTGCCAGATGATCAGATCAGCTCCGCCTACCGATATGTCTGGGGAATTCTAAATGGAAGGTAGTCGCCACACACACACACTGTATGTATACATATTATTGGACTCATAGGCTCTGGTCCTGGAACTTAATACATTACAAATTAAGCTCTGATTATACTCTTATATCACTGCATGTCTTTCACTACATGTTTGGCATCTGCATAATTATGGTACTTTGTGGTACCAACATCCAGTTGGACTTACTGTAAATAATGAAGTGTTGTATTTGTTCTTGAAGGTGCTAGAGCAAGTCCGTCTGCCTCTTATCAGCCCCTCTTACATCCACCATATGATGACGTCTCTGGAGGCGATGAAGGAAGACGAGGGCTGCCAGAGGTTCATCTACGAGGCCAAGTGCCAGCGTCTCCAGCTCTACTGTCCCCCAGCACGCCCACGCAGGTCCACAGGTACCCGGCCTCAGTGCCTCACACATGCATGTTGCAGTAACTAAGTAAGTACATGTACTTGAGTACTGTACTTGAAGGAGCACGTCACCCATTTTCAATCTTCCAATAATTGGGTCCTCACTAATGACTCATTATAAGGACTCAATTTCCTGTCCACTCACTCTGCATCTTATGGACAGCTTATGGTGGGCTATGGACAGAAACCTGCCTACCAATGACATAATTGATGGGGATTCCAAGCTAATAGAAACTACAGTCTTCCCTGGAAAGTTAGCATGATGAATTTCTTTTTCAATAATCTTGTTTGAAATGACGACTGTCCACAGCCCTCCCCTGAAAGTTAATAGACAATTGAGCATTAGTGAGGACCAACTATATTAAGCTGAAAATGGAAAATTATGAATGAGAGAACAATGGGATCTGTTATAGCATACTAACCTTCCAGAAATAGAAAACAGTTTCTATTAGCTTGGATTAACCATTGATGATGTCACTGGTAGGTGGGTTTCTGAACTGTCCGCAGCCCTCCTCTGAGACACCGACCAAGTAGACACAAATGGTACCATTTTATAATGAGTGAGGACCAATTATATGAAGATGGGTGAAGTTTTTCTTTCTTTCTTTTTTGCGTGCACTTTGCACGCACACTCCCTGGAGGCCAAAGAACAACCTCTGCCCCAAATCTTTCACATCGGCCTGTTAGAGCACCACCAGGAGGCAGATCTTTGCTTAACAAATGTTTTGATATTACTCCTACAGATTTTGTCAATCGGTACACAGTATCTCTGTAGTCATGTGATAAAGACGGATCTGTCCGATTTCTTATATTCCATCCTTATTTTTTTGTTCAAGATTTTTATCCCACGATCTCTTCTTTCTTTTTTTTCTTTTCTTTTGCTAGAGTTGTTCTGATGGCTGCACTTTAACAACACATTAACTGCCAGAGTTCTTTCATAATGTACTCACCCCAGTGCCAGCAATTTGTGTTTTATAACCCTTTTCAACCGGTCACAGAATTGTTATATCCATTATTATCGTTTGTCTGGCTGTGTTTATATAAACACACATGACAGATAAAAAAGCACTCAAACAGTTAAGTTTTCTCTCTACGTCTCCATTCTGTCTCTCTACCCCTCCCAAATAGGCTGCAAACGTCATAAGTAAAGAAATATACAACCGGAGCTCTCCGTTCTTTTTTTATAGTCAGATCTGCGTTCTGGCAGCCCAGTGATGAATTCAATAGAACGCAGATCTGCGTCTATGGCAGTCAATGTGTAATAACAATAATTTGAACTCTTAAATGTACTCTGGCTCATCCCCTCCTTCTCCCCCTCTTGTAGCAGTGATAGTGGCGGTGGGCGGAGACGATAATACTAAGTATGTGTGTCGCACCATTGAGAGCTTTGATCCTGTGACCGGTCTGTGGAACACACTGGGACGACTGCCCTTCGCCGTAAAAAAATACGGTCTGGTTGTAACAGGTGAGGAGCACCACCACCACCAAGTTCCTATCACACTATACACATTTCCCTGTAGTAAGTCTGAGGACCCCCTAGGGGTCCCACAACCACTGATGAAGACTCATGAAGTAAGGCAGAGCATTGTACACGAGCCCAAACCACTACAGCTGATGATGAGCGTGCACATGTGACCCAGCACTATAAAGGATAAGTCATCTAGGCTTTTCTCATTTTGTTTTTTCATGTAATTTGAAAGCAGGTAATCATAGCTACAAATTGACATATTGCTTGTGCAGTTTGACCTACCAGTTTTCGAGATATGGCTTGTAGAATGATGTCCTGCAGAGATTCAGTGAACTGAGGAAACTGCCCTCAAAGGTTCACTTCTGTGATCTGTGAGATTTTAACACCTATCCCAGCATGCATTGCTGAAAGGTGGGGGTCTGAGGGAGGCCAGGTAAACACCTCAGATGCTGTCCCAGGGGCGAACTGCCTTTTCCCATACTGTTGGGAAGCCTCGACCCGAAGGGGCCTGCGGAAATACGAACACATTACACCCATCCTCCATTCACTACACTGGCTTCCCATCTCCGCCAGGATCGAGTACAAGGTCTCCCTCCTCACCCACCAGTGCATCTACAGCAATGCCCCCTCCTACCTAAAGGAACTCCTCAAACCCCCGAACTCCACCCGCTCCACCCGCTCACTCCGCTCCAAAACCTCAAACGCACTCGAGCCCCGCACAACAAATCTCCGCACCATGGGGGATCGGGCCTTCTGCTCAGCAGCTCCTCGACTGTGGAATGCTCTCCCAGACCATCTGAGAGCACCACAGTCCATTGATACAAAGGGGCCTAAAAACCTTCCTTTTTAACAAGGCATTTGCCTAGATAGAGATGTAGTTGTTTTATTCTTTTAAACTTCTACTGTGTTTTGCTGACTTGAATTGAAGTTTATTCATTTCACTGTCTTTTAACATTGTTGTCTTCTTCTTTCTTTTTTACTGTTTTTAAACCTGTAGCACTTTGAGATTTGTTTCAAATATAAAGTGCGTTACAAATAAAATGTATTATTATTATTATTATTACCTCGATAATCATTGGACTACCGATCCACTACCTCTGGGAGTCCGGGTTCGATTCCCGCTTGGGACAATGCTTTTTCAAACAACCGCGGACTACTTTTTTTCGCCGATAAAGTATAGTTTTGGACCATGACGGAGGCGCGCCGACTCAGCAGACCTTGAGGCCGAGGAGTCGCGCCCGAGCGCCTCCAGGCGCGAGTGCCCGCGACGACCGGCCGATGGTCTGCTAGTCGACTAAGCGCCGTCCGAGTTATGTACCGATAGGCACAGAATCGTAAATGATGTTCAATTCAATTTTATTAAAGTGTCAAATCACAACAAGTTGTCTCAAGACACTTGTTGTGATGCTTGTTGTGATGTTGTGGGGACTGCGTTTGCCCCATAGAGTTAAAGCCCCAACTGCCACTCACTGCACTAACATAGCCCGCCAGCCCCGCCCCCTTGTGCTTCAACGGTATGATGAAGCACAAGGGTGTTGAAGCACCAGGGTGCATTGTTCTCAAATGAAACTCGATAGCTTGGAGCTCAGCTCCCAGAGTCTTTTGAGTGAACACTTCACAGTTTTAAAAGAAATGGCAAAACTTAGCAAATCTACAAGCTATAGGCTAGTACCTAAATATTTTACCACTGTGCCATCCATCCAGCCCCCAGGCTGGAACAGTTATTGAAAAGTTGACACTAAAGTTCTTATTCATTTAAAAAAAGGAAATGATAAAAATGCTGCTATTAATTCACATTTAGCCTTTATAAAAGTGAAGCGCACAAATTGTCTTCTATTTTCACTATTTGAAACAGGGCTTAAGTTGTTAATTCATAAATGCATGTTTTCCCTTTTCACTACTGGCTTACTGTAAAAGAAAATACCCAAATGGGTCAGTAATGTTACACTGTGCAGAAATCCTAGATCTGCTATTTTCATGAAACATGTTTTGTGTTTGTGTATGTCGGACTTTGACGTTGATTGTAGCATCAGTTTTGATGCTATCTTGGAATGAATTGCATCATTTTAATCACAAGTACCTTTAAAATGGTATATAGCTTGATTATGTAGTAGGTGACACACACACTAGTGTACACGTGTTTGTTTGTCTGAAAAATAAATTAAAAAACGTGTGTTTCGCCGCTGCGACCGTGTGTTTCCACAACAACACACACCAACACACCGACTGGTCTTGTCATGTCTGTTTTATTACAAGCAAACTCGTTTTCTGTAAAGTTGCTAGTAAATATTAGTAGTTGCTTTTATTTGTTGTGAGCTTGTAGATCGGCTATTTCCAAATCGTCTATTTTCAAATAGCCTACGCATATTAAAGTGCTCATGTAGCCTAATAGTCACTCCCTAGTCACTATCCATATTATTTCTTTAAACAGAGCCACATTAACACAATCACAAAGTCAGCCTACTATCACCTCAAAAATATAGCACAGGTTAAAGGACTTCTGTCTCAGCAGGATCTAGAAAAACTTGACTACTGTAACTGTCTTTTTACAGGACTCCTTACTAATACCAAGATAGTGGAGCATATCACATAAAGCTTTAAATGGTTTAGGGCCAAAATACATTTATGATCGTGTAGGATATCATGAACCATCCAGATCTCTCAGGTCATCTGGGATAAAGGTCTGCTTTCTGTTCCTACAACCACAAATAAACGTGGAGAAGCAGCATTTCGTTTTTATGCACCACATGACATATCTGGAACAAACTCCAGAAACTTGTGTTTCCTTTGCTTGATGTTTTGTGTAAAGCACATTGAATTACCTTGTTATTGAATTGTGCTATACTAATACAATTGCCTTGCCTTGCCTTTAACAGTCTGGTTGTTTGAATCCCACCATAGGTTCTACTATGTACTTGGCTGGAGGACGTGTACCTGTTGGTCCAGGCTACACTACGTTCAGCAGGGAGATGTGGCGCTATGACCTTCATCGTAACACATGGTTGCAGATGGCTCCCATGAATGTAGCCCGCATTGGATTCAGTAAGACTGTCAAACCATGGCATTCATTTTACTTTTAGGGCTGGGACTCGATTAGAAAAAATAATCTAATTAATTAGAGGCTTTGTAATTAATTAATCGCAATTAATTGCATTTTAATCGCATATCAATATTTGACAGTGAAAAGCATTTCAAATGGATTTTGCCATACGTCTTTAAGTACATGTACTCAAGTACAATTTTGAGGTATTTGCCCTTGACTCTAGTATTTCCAATTTCTAATACTTTTACTTCTACTCCACTACATCTCAGAGGCAAATATTATACTTTTACTCCACTACAATTATTTGAAAACTTAAGTAACTAGTTACTTTGTAGATTTCGATTATTATTACAAAGCATACATTAACCACTTAAGCCCTATATCGGCCATTTGAAAATGGCAGATCTACAAGCGACCCGCACCGCATTGTGCACCCCCCCCACCGCACCCCTTCCACCCCCCCCCCATCCATTACAGATTCTGATTTGCCCAGCCAACATTATCTAGCAGGCTATGTGGGCACGTCTTCATTCATGTTTTCATGCACCGTGCTGGCTGCAGTTTGTTGTTGGTGCGCTGGTATGATCGGTCCGTCTGAAACTCGTCCAGTGAGAAACGTTCCGCGGTGCAAAAATAGGTGTGATTAAAATACGTAAAAACTTCTGTAATTAATTGATCGAAATTAATCGAAAACTTTGATAAAGTCCCGGCCCTATTTACTTTATTTTTGAATAACCGAGTTGTTGCCTGGGTTACACAAAAAGAGGTTGCATCAGTTCTAATGATCATGTTTTTTTGTTTTTCCTTGTCTAACCCCACATGGTCCATAGACCTGGTGATGCTGGATGGCTGTTTTTTTGCAGTGGGTGGCAACTATGGCTGTGATCATTACGGGTTGGCAGCGGACAATTTGGAACGCTACGACCCAAAAACCAACACTTGGCAGCTCATAGAGTCTGCCAACATGTCAGACTTCCGTTGCTACGGCAATCCTATGGTGGAACTAGATGGACTGATCTATCTGCTAGGTACAGTATGGAACACTAGATGGACTTATCTGTGGAGCAGGTGTATGCACCTGGAGGGTCAGCCTGCTGGGTTTTAAGAGGTTATGAATTTCATGTAATGTATGTAAAGGATAATGGCTAACTGTAAATGTCCAAATGCCCCTGATATTACTACGCATCCATCCTGATTTGTTGATAATGAAGAATGTTTTGCCATTTGTGTGTTCTCCTGGTCCTAGGTAGCACATATCCTTGGCAAAGAGATATGAAGAGATACTCGGTGGGCAAGTACGACCCTGAAACGTCTTTATGGACAGTCATAGCTCCTATGAAGATTCCACGTTGTTCTTCAGCTGCCTGTACTTTGAAAGGAAAGATCTACGTTATAGGTATCATACCTGTTCTTAATGGCTTTTAGTTCCATAATAAGCTCACTTCAACTTCACTGTTAATTTGGGCACATAATAGAGCACATAAAACAGCCACTATCCTGATCATGTCTGTTTATCTATAAGGTGGTCAGCATGTGACTCAGAACATGAAGCTGATCACAGATAAGTTGGTGGAGTGCTACAACCCCAAGACCAACCAGTGGACCATGTGCGCCCCAATGACGGAGCGACGCTGTTCTCCTGGCGTGGCTGTTCTGGATGGAAATATCTACATACTGGGAGGGACAGATAACAGTGGACAAAGGTAAGAAAGCCTAAGGAAAGGTGGCTTCTTGTTGAAGCTGGGCGATATGGACTAAATCAGATACCACAATATGTTTTGGCCTAATATCTTGATATCGATATTGTGACAATAATTAAAAAGAATACTCACCCCCTGATGTCTTGAATACAAGGATATGTTTTCTTTGTATAACATTCCTTTACGGTGAATGAAGAAAATACTTGTAAAGTAAATGCTTGTAAGTAAATATAGGCCAAGATTAATGGCAGCAAAACTATGTACAAAACCTGGTTATAAACGCCAAAACAACACTCACAGTGTGATCCCAAATAAGGCTTAAGGGAGTAGTTTGCCCATAAAATTACTAATTTTCTATCAATTACACACCCCATGAAGCCTTGAATTCATGGAGATTTCTTTGTTGTTTTTTTCTCGCATTTCTAAGCCAATAATTTGATGACCGGTGGAGGAGACTCAAATAGTCTCCATTGAGTCTCCACGGGTAATCAAACTATTGGCTTAGGAATTCGACTAAAACAAAAAAATCTCCATGAATTCAAGGCTTCATGGGGTGTGACTGTGTAATTGATAGAAAATCATTTTTGGGTGAACAACCCCTTTAAGTGACTCCCAGACAATATCTAGTCTCGTATCACGATATCGATATAATATTGCCCAGGCCTACAGTACTTGTTGTCCACACCAGACATTTGTCTCATTGCTGTTGGTCTCTCTTCATATAGACATAGATTTGTACTTTCCATGGAGCGGTACTGTGAAGAGACGGACACGTGGGAAACTGTGGGGCAGACGCCTCAAGGTTTCCACAGCCTCAAATGTTTCTCTCTGAGACGGAGGAACGATGCATCCACCGCCCAAGAATCTGAAGCTGCTGAATACAACGCCCAAGAATCTGAAGCTGCTGAATACAACGGCAGAGGCCGCTACTTTCAACTGTTTTATTAAAGTAAAATGTAATGCTATTTTAAGGCTGTAACAAATGTTTAGACCCCAAAAATGTTGAAATGTCTAGAATATGTTAAGCAAGGGATTATCAATGGGAAGCAGGTCATTATTGAGAAATAAACCCAGACAGAGTCTTCATCACCCTGAAGGGGTTTACAGTATTTCTCAATAATGACCTGCTCCCCATTGATTTCCCCGCTTATTGCACGGCTTCACGGCTTCTCTACATTGACCCAAAAGTAACAACAAAACTAAGGATTTCATTGCTTACGGTAATAAAAGTATTCCATTAATTAATGCCAGGTGCGTCCAGTGCAACGCAGTCGCCTCAGAAAACAGCGTAAAGTGTTGATAAAATATAATCAATATTCGGTTACTGCATTGTCTATTTCTCGCTTAAAATGTTTTCAAAAACATTCTTGTAAACAATGTTTAGCTGTAAATGACACGGTGTGTTTGTTTACATGGCTGGCATGTTGGATAAAGCATAAAATCAAGCAGCGCAGATTGATATGAGCAGGTGCTCTGAGCCTTTGATTAGACAGCGGTCATTATTCAAAAATAACAACGCTGAATTCAGTGATTGACCAATCGGAATCAAGCATTAAACCAAGCTGTGTAATAATGCAATATAACCAGTACATCATCTATATGGTAGACTAGAGTATGTTGATACAATATAAACTAGTACATCTGCATGGTAGAGTATACAATATAAACTAGTACATCTGTATGGTAGAGTATACAATATAAACTAGTACATCTGTATGGTAGAGTATACAATATAAACTACTACATCGGTATGGTAGAGTATACAATATAAACTAGTACATCTGTATGGTAGAGTATACAATATAAACTAGTACATCTGTATGGTAGAGTATACAATATAAACTAGTACATCTGTATGGTAGAGTATACAATATAAACTAGTACATCTGTATGGTAGAGTATACAATATAAACTACTACATCTGTATGGTAGAGTATACAATATAAACTAGTACATCTGTATGGTAGAGTATACAATATAAACTAGTACATCTGTATGGTAGAGTATACAATATAAACTAGTACATCTGTATGGTAGAGTATACAATATAAACTAGTACATCTGTATGGTAGAGTATACAATATAAACTACTACATCGGTATGGTAGAGTATACAATATAAACTAGTACATCTGTATGGCAGAGTATGTTAATACAATATAAACTAGTACATCTGTATGGCAGAGTATGTTAATACAATATAAACTAGTACATCTGTATGGCAGAGTATGTTAATACAATATAAACTAGTACATCTGTATGGTAGAGTATGTTAATACAATATAAACTAGTACATCTGTATGGTAGAGTATGTTAACACATTCCCTGCCAGGTATTAATTAATTAATTAATCCGCCACTGCTAGCGGTTTTACATTATTTTGAGTCTTTTTGATGATCCACTTTTTTTTTTTTCAACCCGGATGTAAACACACAATGTCTCCGTGGAGAGACAAGTCTCTCCTCTTCCCACGGAACAAAAATATTGTAACAAAAACGCAGTCTAGGAGAAGAAAACCGAGCTAGATGTGTTTTTCTAAATCACATAACATTGGAGTGAACGGGGTTATTTTCTTTTTGGATGACGTCATTTCCGGTTCTATCGTTCTCTCGCAGTCAAGGCATCATTCATAGGTTGGCAAAGAGCGCCCTCTAGCGTAATCACTAAAAACAAGACAAGTTAACACTTTGACAGGGGCCAGTTTGGAATTGCAGCCTTCTGAAGGTATTTTTTTTAGGACAGTTTGAAAGTGAGTAGGGTTTTACACTCCTTGACTTCTTTCGGTAGGGCATTCTACATTTTTGTTGCATAGCATGAGAACGAGTTAATTCCCTTGTTTGTACCAAATCTGGGTTGAACATGATCAGTGGAGTTGCCTACTGGTTGACAAGTAGTACAGCCTGAAGCTCATAAGTGCAATATCTCCCCTACCTGCCTGGCCAAGCAGGGATTCCCTCTTGGCCCAAATAAGTCAATTACCAAATATTTTTTCAAATCTGTCTATGACAACTTGTGTCATTTTTGTGAATTAATCATTTCAGAGCCACCGTCCCTCCAGGCTATGGGATACACGGCCGCAAGGCTATGGACCGGAACTATCCAATCGGGTGGAAGCTGTCCGTCTGGCATTTGGGATCTACACTAGCCAATTACAACGCTCCTCTGCCTCCACTTCAAGCCCGAAGGCTTCACGTTTGAGATCTGTTTGTTTTATACTGAACTGAACCAATGGTCCAGGGAGGCTTGTGAGTACAAAAAGGAGCATTTATGGAGCATTTAATGAACAAGATGGTGAACTTGAACTATGAATGAATGAACAATACCATGGAACATCATTAAAACGATTGTTATGGTGGAAATGCAGCACAAGAAAGCAATATTACAACAACAGTTTACGCAGAACTGTGATACTAAGGGGAAAAGGTGAACTTTAGCCATTTTAAAGGGAAATTTCACTTTCAAAACAAATCTGGGTCATTTCATCGTCTACTCAGGCTTTTGTGAACCCCCCAGACAGTTTTTAAGTTGCTTGATTCAGTATTTGAATATTTGATATTAATTTTATCAGACACGCCCCCTTCCTATAGAAACCCATTATAACTTCAAACTCCATTTTAACATGTTAGATTCATCAAAAGCACCCGTCCTTGGTTCTGGTGACTCATCCTGCCCTCCTAATACGTCGGGAGACCGTGTTTTTTCGATAACTTTTTTCATTTTATTTTTTTTGTATTTCATTTTTCTCATTTAAAACATTTTCTTTTTTTAATAAATGAAAAAAGTAATTGAAAAAACATGGTCTCCTCCCGTATTAGAAGGACAATATCAGTCACCAGAACCAAGGAGGGGGTGTTTCTGATGAATCCAACATGTTTAAAATGGAGTTTGAAGTTACAATGGGTTTGTATAGGAAGGGGGCGTGTCTGATAAAATGAATATCAAATATCGAAATACTGAATCAAGCAACTTAAAAACTGTCCGGGGTGCTCCCAAAAGCCTGAGTAGACGATGAAATTACCCACATTTCTTTTAAAGTGAAATATCCCTTTAATAACCCTCAGGGTCAGCTGGAAGTCCAAAACTTTTCAGGAAATGAATAAAATAACGTAAAATAACATTCACTGGATCCAATCTAGTTATTATTGTGTTCATACTTTTCATTGGTGTTATATCTGTCAGAGACACAAGACTCAAGAGCAGATTACAGCTAGTATGAGTGATATTTTTTGGTTAAAACAATATTTGTTTGTTAAAAGGTTAAAGCTCTATACTCTGAGAGAGTTTGTCCAGTAACAGTAAGTAAGTTCCCTGTCTCTCCAGCTCTATAATACAGGGGTCTTCAACGTTTTCAGCCCAAGGACCCCTTAGCTGAGAGAGAGAGATGAAGCACGGACCCCCACTATATTGTATAAAATTGTGTTTCAGATTCAACTTTTTTCCTATTTTTTTCTCTCTACATCTCTGTAAATCTTTGCCAAAAATAGCAGATCTACAAGCTCACAACGCCTCGCAGCGCGAGGCGTTGTGAGCTTGTAGATCTGCTATTTTTGGCTAATGTTCCCCTCAGAATAGGGATGCTAGGGTTCAAGTGGTATGGATGGGGATAGGGATGCTAGGGTTCAAGCCTGTAAAAAAAAAAACCTCGGTCACAAAGATTTGGCGGACCCCCTATAGTAGCTCTGAGGACCCCCTAGGGGTCCCGGACCCCCTGTTGAAGACCCCTGCTTTAATAGACAATACGTTTTGGTGGGTTGCCAAGTTCAGCCAATCAGGAGAGAGTACCCACTGTATAAGCTTCAATGTTATAGTGTTCCAGTTCCAATTCTGTCATTTTGCTTTGAGACATCATTTACAATGTATCCCGTATAATCCTGTATGAGTTCTCTCTCCTGATTAGATGCAATTGGTATCCTGGCCTGAAAATGTATTTTCTGTTTATTAAAGAGCTGGAGAAGACGGATCTTCCTGAACAAACACGAACAAGCAATGATTGATGTTGGAATATAGAGCTATTTAACACGCATTCTAACAAATACATTAATACATACATATCTTTTTGCACCTTTTAACAGAACTCGGAACGTGGAACAGCTTCAGTATGATGTTGCTGAACATAGACAAGGGGTAAACAAGATCTTAGTACTTAGTACTGGGGTCTTCAACAGGGGGTCCGGGGCCCCTAGGGGGTCCTCAGAGTTACGACAGGCGGTCCGCCAAATCTTTGTGTGATATGTTTTTTTTTTTTTACATTAACCACTTGAACCCTAGCATCCCTTTTCTGAGGAGAACCGTAGCCAAAAATAGCCGATCTACAAGCTCACAACGCCTCGCGCTGCGAGGCGTTGTGAGCTTGTAGATCGGCTATTTTTGGCAAAGAGTTATAGGTGTAGAGGGAAGAAAGAGCAGCAGAAGTTTATCTGAAACACAATTGTATTCAATATAGAGGGGGTCCCTGCTTCATCTCTCTCTCAGCTAGGGGGTCCCTGGCCTGAAAACGTTGAAGACCCCTGACTTAGTATACTTAGTACACAACCTCAGATGTTATAGAAGCTCTCAGGTTTTAATGGAATTATTACATTAAGTTTATCATTCATTGTCGTCCATTTCAGAGTTTTGAATGGTTTCTCCGAACTGCTGATGTAAATAACCTCAAGGAGTGTGTGTGTGTGTGTGTGTGTGTGTGTGTGTGTGTGTGTGTGTGTGGACATGAAGCTATGTGTAATGGCAGAGTATTCGTGGAATGGAGGGTCGGGTCAGGTGCTCTGTGTGGAAGGATTTAGACTGGATCACTAGACTGTGTTGTTAGCACACGAGGGGGTCACATGCACTGCAATCTAACAATGTCACAAACACAAGACAACCTCGATGCTAAAAACTGGTTTTATGCGAAACTACGTAACATCAGAGCTCTCTTTTAACCTTTAGAACCAAGATGTTGGTGTGAGCTTGTAGATCTGCTATTTTTGGCTAAAGTTCTCCTCAGAAAAAGGGATGTTAGGGTTCAAGTGGTTAAGGTAAAAAAGAAAATGTATATCACAAAGATTTGGCGGACCCCCTGTAGCAACTCTGAGGACCCCCTAGTGGTCCCGGACCCCCTGTTTAATGGCATGTATAAATCTACCCTGACCAGGGTTCCCCAGGTCTTTATAATAGGTCAGCTTATTTCCCCCCCCTCTACAGCAAATCTCTTCACGGAACAAACCTAGCTGGTCAACAAGCCCTGTAGATTGGCTGTTTTTGCCAAAATGTTCCCCCCAGAATATAGGGACACTATGTCCCTATATTCTGTGTGGTTACATGTGGTAATGCAGTCTTAACCTATTACAACCAGGAAAGCATCTGTGTCATTTTAGATTAAAAAATAGCAGATCTAAAACCTCAAATGTCAAATGTACAGAGCCAATATCCCAGTCAACTAGTTTACTAAAATATTGAGGGTTTAAGAGGTTAAAAGTATCAATACCCACAATGTAGAAATACTCTAGTGTTGCCATAAAGATATACTTACAGTATCAAACGTAAAAGTACTCATTATGCAGAGTGATCCATTTCCATTAAAATGAATGCACTATTAAATGTGTTCATAACTTGCAGCTGGTAAGTAAACCTTTCGAGCTTGTAGATCTGCTACTTTTGATGCCTTTGTGTGACGCTGTAGTATGATCAAGTAGGGCGCTAATTTAGGAAAAAACACAAAAGTGAAAATATGGTGAGGTTTCTGCCCGACACGATATATATATAAAAACGAAACGATATATATAGCAGCAACATAAGTTTTTCAGAAAACTGAAGGCAAATTTAGAAGGTATTTGTAGAATCGGCCTCAGGTCTTAGTGGGTTAATGGGGGTCATGTAAAGTATGTTTGCATTCTGGGAGGTGCTCACGTTTGGCTGTTTGATGTTCTCATACCCCCTGCAGAATCAAACCATTACCGCTGTGGTGCATAATGCATGCTTCTTGTATGTATGATGATACACTACAGCAGGGGTATTCAACGTTTTCAGGCCAAGGACCCCCTAGCTGAGAGAGAGATGAAGCAGGGACCCCCCTCTATATTATATAAAATTGTGTTTCAGATTAACTTTTGTGTTTCAGATTCAACTTTTTTTTGTTTTACTTGGTCTGCTCTTTTTTCCCTCTACACCTCTATACCTCTTTGCCAAAAATAGCAGATCTACAAGCTCACAACGCCTCGCAGCGCGAGGCGTTAGTGAAAATAGCAGGTCTACAAGCGATGCGAAAATAGAGGGAAAAAAATAGTGAAAATAGCAGATCTACAAGCGATGCGATGTGTTGTGAGCTTGTAGATGTGCTGTTTTCACAACTCCTAAAAAAATAATATATATATATATATATATATATTTAAATATTTTATATCATTTCCTGAAGATGTCATGCTTTCTATTTAATTTCTGAACATGTTAGATATTTTTCTTACTTTTTGAAAATGTTTTGAAATAATATATATATTTTTTTTTTAAAGAAAAAAGAAAAGGTGAAAAAAGTATATTTACTCGTGACTCATAAAAAAATGTGCCTGCGACTCACAAATGGGTCCCAACCCACTCTGTATTGGGAAACAGTGGAGTAGATTATATCTTTAGCACTATTTCCATTTCCAAGCAGCATTATTGAAAGCAGACTTGAGTAGTCAACTGTATGTCAGTGATTCTCTTTTTAATTTCAAGGACCCCCAGTTTGATATGCAAAACTCCCATTTTCCCCACAAGGATTCCCATTTCATGCATTTTTTATTGTCTGGGACCCCAATGTACATTGTAAAATCCTCAGTTTTAATTTAACTCTGAGAGTGTACTACAAATGGCCCCTAATGGACCCATATAAACCAGGGACCTCCTAATCTCTCAGCACCACTGCCCTATTCAATTCAATTCAATTTTATTCTTTTATAAATCACAACAAGTTGTCGCAAGACACTTTACATGTAGAGCAGAGACCCGGCAGTCCCACCCTGAGCAAGACATTTTGCAACGAAAAACTCCCCCTTAACTGGAAGAAACGTCAGGCAGACCCTAGGCTCTAGGGTGGGGGCCTTCTGCCTCGACCGTGTCGGGGGGAAAGAAGAGAGAGAGAGAGAGACAGAGAGAGATACAAGTAATAACAATAACAATAGTAGTAAATATAATGCATAAGATAGTATATGATAATATAATATAGTACAACATAATGTGTATAAGAATGTTAAGATCATATACAGTATAGTGTAGTGGTATAGTGTAATGTAGTAAGAATCCACGGTCGTGCTCCATGGAGAGGCCCAGTCCGCAGTCACACTCTTGATCAGCAGCTATAGGGCGGGGTCCCTAAACATATAGTGATTTCTTTTTGACCGAATGGGTTCCCAGATTGGGAACCCCTTAGACCACCCCCCAGGACACCACATCAAGAACCAGTGGTTTATGTTAATATTTCATTTTTAATGTGTGATAAGGCTTTATCCATGTCCATGTGACTCAAGGTTTACGCACTCATTCACAAATATGTTACATTGACCTTTCATTTCTCTAGTCTATCTATTACAGCGAATAAACGAGTTCCTGAGGTTTAATGTCGGTCTTGTGCTTCATCTGACGAACGCGTTGGATGGTGTTAATGTCTGCCGGTATTGTTTAATACCCTGGGGTGGGGAGGGGTGGGTGGGGGTGGATCTGGAGGCAACGTAGGGCAATAAAAGGATGCTATTGATTATCTGTCCTCACACACTCATCTTGTGACACCCCCCACCATGCACACATTCATAACTCTGAGGTCAGGCCTTCTTACAGTGCTGGAAGAATTTAAGTTTTTAATGAACCACTTGAACCCCAGCCAAGCATTCACAGAAAATAGCAGATCTACATGCTCGCAACGCACCACGACACGACACATTGTGTGAGCTTGTAGATCGGCTATTTTCGGGTTAAAAGATTTGGTGTAGAGGGGGGGGGGGGAAGAGTGGATCCAATACAGAGCCAATATCCCAGTCAACTAGTTTACTAAAATATTGAGGGTTTAAGAGGTTAAAAGTATCAATAACCACAATACTCTAAAGTGTTGCCATAAAGATATACTTACAGTATCAAACGTAAAAGTACTCATTATGCAGAGTGGTCCATTTCCATTCAAATCAATGCACTAATGTGTTCATAACTTTGCAGCTGGTAAAAAGGTGAGGCTGATTTGAATGAGTTTATGTGCTGCTGGGTAGATTACCCTATCATTTATTGTTAAATCTATGTTTTGCAATAATAATAATATGCTACTGTAAATTAGCCAAAGTAACTGCTAACTAAAGTTGTCAAATAATTGTATGGAGTAAAAAGTTCAGTGTTTGCCTCTGAGGTGTAGTGGAGTAAAGTCCTGTAAGTATCAAAAAAGGAAAACTCAATGCAAAAGTGCCTAAAATGTTCACTTGTACTCTACTACTTCACAGTTTCCCAAACAGTGGTTTGGGACCTATTTGTGAGTCGCAGGCCCATTTTTATGTGTCACGAGTAAATGTCCTTTTTCCCCTTTTCTTTTTTCTTTTACTATTGTTTTTATTATTAATTATCAAAACATTTAATATTTGCCTCTGAGCTGTAATGGACTAGAAGTAAAAGTATTGAAAATTGGAAATACTCAAGTAAAGTCAAAAATAATCCTCAAAAATCGTACTTGAGTACATCATGCTATATCAGTACATCATGCTATATCAGTACATCATGCTATATCAGTACATCATGCTTTCCACCACTGCATCTGAACACCAAAGCTCTGAAAGTTGTCATCATTGCACATTATATACATTTATGGTAACATATTATTTACACTGAGAAATTATCTCAATTTATCATACAAAAAATGTTAATGAAAAACATGTATTTTTTCCAATGAGGCTTTTGCAATATAATTTCATTATATTGTCCTTGTTTGACTTCTGCTCAATTGATAATAATAATAGTCTTTATTGTCCCCTCAGGGATATTCATCTTCACGGCCTGTTCCAACAGAAAAACACATAACCATATAGCAGTGGTTCTCAACCAGTGGTCCGGGGACCACCAGTGGTCCTTGAGGGGGTTCCAGGTGGTCCCCAGCTAAATGATGGAGAGTTGGTAACCAAATGGACCCTTATAGATCTTTAAGTCTTGAGAGAGTAAAATGAAACCAAATGGACCCGTTTCATTTCACGCTCTCAAGAGTTACATTATTATTAAAGATCTGCATTACTTACTTAAAGAATTGTTATTTTGTTCAACGTTTGCCTGTCATCTCTCCTATGGTACCAACATCAATACAGCATGGATGGAATTGTGGACAAAATCTTATCCAACGACAACAAAATATTCTTACGCTTTGGGTCTAAATCTCATCAAACAGTGGTCCGTGGCTAAAATGCCGAATAAATAATGGACCTTGATATAAAAAGGGTTGAAAACCCCGTGTTTTCAAGTCCCCCGTGTACACAAAAACAACCATATCAGCGAGGCAGTTTCTTTAGTGCAGCAATGGCTGAACGGGCAAAACTTCTACTTAAACTACCGGTAACTTTTTTCCCTTTTCAAAGTTCTGTATCTTCCTCCAGATGGCATGAGTCTGAAGTGACGATCTAGGGGATGATCAGCGTCATTTGCTATTGTGAGCGAGTGCCAAACGTGTGATGGCCTTATTTGTTCATAATCAGAAAGTGTGCGATCCCTAATGGTCCATTTAGTTACATTTGTACGCCCTCAGAGAGTTAAAATAACACTGAGGATTTGATGGCTTATGTATGGTTCAGTAAAAAAGGGGGTGGTGCCAGTTTTCATCCCATCCCCATGGATGGTTTATTACACAAGACTGTGTTTTAAGAGAGTCAGAATATCTTTTCTCCGGTCTCTTTGGTTGTGTTGTGTTGTGTAGGGGTGCAGCAGGAACTCAGGGTGAGGAATCGGGGCTCAGAAAGGGACAAGACGCTCTCGAACCATGGGGACTTTGACACTGATGATTGTTGTGCTGGCTTTTGCCACTGCTGCCACTGCAGCCAGTAAGTACATCTTGATTTCTTACTTATTATGTTTGTCTGGGAAAAACATTGTTTTGGTTGTATGTTTGTCTTGCTTATTATAAAATGGTGTTTATCCCGTATGATTGCATTGGTTACACAATAATGTGTTTTGAATTCACCTCCATTTTGTGGCTCTAAATCAGAATGAGAATCAACTTTATTGTTCAAAACAAGTGGGTTGCGTACACATCCAGTTCCTTGCTGGTGCTGGACACAAAATGACAGTATATAAAAGAATAGAAGTTCTGCACAACGGCTTTGCTCTACAGTTGTTTTGTTTATTTAAAACACTGACATTCCAGGGTACGCAACGTTTCGGCCACAGTTGGCCTTCATCAGGTGACAATATTAGTGACTCACCTTCCCTTATATGGCAATGAGTCACAACACGTGACTATAGGGCAGGAGTAGATTAACTTTGAACGCCAATCTGTGAATGAATACATGATAATTAAACCCTTTAAGACCTGGAACGCATCTGTGTCACTTTAGATTTCTTTGGCTATTCAAAAATAGCAGATATACAAGCTCATAGCGCGGCACCGAGTGCCGCACTATGAGCTTCTAGATCTGCTATTTTTGAAAAATCTTGAAAACAATATTTTTTTAGACTTTTTTCCAAAAACTGTTAGGATTTAAATTTGCCTCATGTCTTAAATAAATAATTACTATTGTGAAAAAACTATCTTTATTGTCACATCACAGATTTACAGGTGTAAAGAAGTGGATGGAACAATGTTTTTGTGTAATTTGTAGTTTTCAGGAGAAAGGAAGGGAGGTGGGGGGGGGCAGAGAGAGGGGAGAGCAAGGAAAGAAACAGGTCACAATTTTAATCTAAGATTATGTTCATTTATACATGCATACAGTATACTGTACATGTACTTCATGAGGTTAGACATAAGGTGCAAAAAATACTGTTTTAAGTCTAGACTTTTACACTTCAACAATAACTGACATAGGTTGTGCAAAAAGATGACTTTTAAAGGACTAATCATGAATCAGAACTTTGCTATACCTGATCTCAAATTGGCCTTGTTTGAGTCGTATGTCCTTATTTATCTATGATTTCACACTGGTTTCATGCTGATAAATAAACCCAGTAACACTATTCAATGAATCCATAACCCTATATAATCACACGCTAATTCGTTGCAAATCAAGTCACTTAAAAGGTTTTGTGGAGTTTTATTTCAATTCCACGTATCATTTCGTCTTTGTCGGGTGGAAACCTCATATGTCCTAAACCGTAAATATTCAGGACTAAAATTCAAAAGTATCAAAAGTAGCTTCGCGCCGCGTTTCGAGCTTGTAGATCTGCTACTTTTGACACTTTCGTGTGACGCTGTTGTATGATCAAGTATAGGGTGTTAATTTACGAAAGAAACACAAAAGTTGAAATACGGAGTAAGAGGTTTCTGCCCGACAACAACAACAATATGTGGGAGGTATTTACAGTATGTTATCCTATATTACACATGATTTTGTGATTTGAACTGAAGTTAATTCAGGTCTATTATACAGAGACCCCAATGGAAACGAGCCATAGGGCTTTCTTTGGGTTTCAATCCTTTTAGCAATGTATTTGTATTAAACCCATTAAGACCTGGAACGCATCTGTGTCACTTTAGATTTCTTTGGCTATTCAAAAATAGCAGATATACAAGCTCATAGCGCGGCACCGAGTGCCGCGCTATGAGCTTGTAGATCTGCTATTTTCGAAAAATTGTGAAAAAATATTTTTTAGATTTTTTTTTTCAAAAAAACGTTAGGATTTAGAAAACATTTTTTGAATGGGCCTCAGGTCTTTAATGGGTTCAACTGTACTTTGTGCTTTTTTTTTTGCAAACTTAATAATCAATCAATCAATCGAATTCAATTGAAGAAAGAGAAAAAGCCCTCCAACCAAACCAACATTGATTCATAAAGTCATAAAGTCACACATCAGTGGAGAGGGGCTGCAGGCCCCCGGTCGCCCCAAAGTCTGTGAGATCTCCTCATTCTCCTCCTCTGTGTGGGATTACGGATGCATGAGAGCTCAGCTGACGATCACATGAAAGGGATTGAGGGTAGATTGTAGGGGTCGTGTGACTAGCACTACCTCCACCCCCAAGCCCCCCCCTCTCCCCCCTAGGGAAAATATGCTTTCTGCTCTGATGATGATGCTCCTGTTTCATGGAACAATCTACACAACTCGTGCTAAAAAACTCACGCCACCAATATCCTATATGCAAGGGTTGCCAAATCTACTTATTATAATTTCCCCTGCAAGATTTTATTTGAAAATGGCCGATCTACAAGCTCACAACGAGTCGCAATGCGACGCGTTGTGAGCTTGTAGATCGGCTATTTTCAAATAGCTGATGTATATGTTAAAGTACTCATGTGGACCATAGTCGCTTCTTTTGGGCTGGTTTTCCTGGACCCGGTTGCTTGTTTCTCTCACAGAATCTGGCAACACTGCCTATATGGACAATTTAATAACCTGCTCTTAAAATCTCCCTAATACCTCACGATGTAACTTTTGTGTTTTGGTCTTATTTTTGTTGTTTCAGTGTTTTATATCTGTATGTGTCCCAAAACATAGACTAGATCTAGAACACTGTTTCCCAAACAGTGGGCTGGGACCCATTTGTGGGTCCCGGACCGAAGTAAATACCCCTGAATTCGCTGAATATTTTGGGACCCCCATAAAAAGAAGATTAGTGTTGTAAAATGTTTTCAAGAATATTCCACATTTTTTCCCACGATTTCCCATTTTGAGAACTACTGATGTAACTTGTATCAATATCCTCATCCTTATTTATTCATTCATTCTATAAGGTTCTATGCCCACTCTTGAGTGAAAGATGGTTTGTTTGATCTGGCACTATAGTATTATTTTCAAAAGATCATCTTTATAAATATAGTATAAAGAAAACAACACATCTTCCATTAGAGTTTGATTTTATGGAGCTGGACTTTGAAATTAGCAAAGTAAGCACTTTAGATCATCAGTGAGTAACACAAGAAGTCATTATGTATAATTTGTTGTAAAATTGTAAGATGATATGGGTAACCCCTTTCTCTGATGTTTCTCATGAAATGTACAATATTGTAAAATTGTACATTTCTGAAATGTATTTATTTTCCTAGATCATGTACCTGTTTCTTAACTTTTGTAGGTGAACTATTGTCTGTTTATTGTATATGTAGTATGTTGTGTACAGCAGGGGTCTTCAACGTTTTCAGGCCAAGGACCCCCTAGCTGAGATAGAGATGAAGCAGGGATCCCCCTCTATATTATATAAAATTGTGTTTCAGATTAAACCAAGTAAAACTTTTTTTTTAACTTGGTCTGCTCTTTTTTCCCTCTACACCTACACCTCTTTGCCAAAAATAGCAGATCTACAAGCTCACAACGCCTCGCGCTGCGAGGCGTTGTGAGCTTGTAGATCTGCTATTTTTGGATCTTGTAGAGCTTGTAGATCTTGTAGATATTGTAGATCTTGTAGTTGTAGAACTTTTTGGCAAAAGTCCTCCTCAGAAAAGGGATGCTAGGTGGTTCAAGTGGTTAAGGTAAAAAAAAAAAGATCATATCACACAAAGATTTGGCAGACCCCCTGTAGTAACTCTGAGGACCCCCTAGGGGTCCCGGACCCCCTGTTGAAGACCCCTGCTTTATAGGACGGATAAAGAATAATGTGAATGATATGAATTGCATGATGCTGCCTCTCTCTGAATAGTAAATCAAGGACTTTTCTTCCCCAGAGTCTAGAATTCAGTTCACACGTTACCGCTCATGGAACTCACGGATGTATCCTGCGTGGAGAGACGGAGACGCAAGATTCAGAAACTGCTGGAATGGTGAGTCTCAACCATTCTCTCTCTCTATCTATCTCTTGAGTAAGATGGGTTCTCTCTTAAAGGGATTGACGGCAAGTTCAGAGATAAACAAACACCGCGCCTCCAGCAGTTCGTTTCCCCGACCACCAGGGGGTGACGCAGGAGGGACTTCCATAGAGTTAAGGGGACTTCTGAAGGGGCCATGCCGAAAATAGGTTGCTTTATTCGGATACAATGCGTGTTACTGCCCGCCCCTGCTGGTTCTCTGAATTTGTAGGCTCTTTCATGATAAATTGACCACATATATGAAGTTAAACAACTAAATTCTATCCAAACGCTATCTTAAAAGTAAATTCTGTGCCTCAAAAACGAAGTTTGAGAGCGTTTTAAAACCGAAAGTAAAAAGTTGACACGGACGCGCACGGACGCGCACATGCGTGCGTTCATTTACGCCCCGGACAAACATGAATAGTAGGGAAAATATGGATTTCAGAAAGAGGTCTGTGTTTCAATGCAGGAAAACACCCCAGCATCATTATATAGTGGCTGATAGAGGGGGGAAAAATGCAAAAAAAAAATATATATATATTTATTTATTTTTAATTTAGCCTTAATGTTGCCTAGAATCCCTTTAAAGCTGCAGCCTGTAAGTTGTATGTCCTCTGCTGGCGGAGAGGGGTAATTACAGCTGTTACACCCAGGATTTGAACCCAATGGTCTCCCGCGTAATAAGTAGGTCAGAGAGAGAGAGGCTTATTGTCAGTATCAGCCGATAACGCGGGAGTCTGTCCCTGTTACAATGTGCTAGACCTCTGGTTCTCAAACTTTTTCATGTCAAGGACCCCCTAATTGACACTTGTTAGCCCGCGGACCCCCATTTGAAAAGATAAGCCAGGGACCCCAATAAGAGAAGGTTTTTACGGCTCTCTAGCAGTGATTCTCAACCATTTTAATTTCAAGGACCCCCAGTTTGACATGCATTAGGCTGCGGACCCCCATTTAATGGCATCTCCATCTCTGGGATCCCAATTTATATTGTAAAATCGATGTTCATTTAACTCTGAGAGTGTACAAATGGAACCAAATTGACCCGTTAGGGTCCATTTGGTTCCATTTGTACGCTTTCAGAGTTACAGACCCATAAGGGTCCATTTGGTTCCTATCTATCATTTAGCTGGGGACCCCCATGAACCCCCTCAAGTACCCCTGGGAGATGGATTGCTGAGGTGGAGCGCCACACCTACCATCAGTTCTTATCGTGCGACTTGCCGCACCCAAGCCGTGCTACTCATACGCTGAGTTGGCGGGTGGTGCCCGGGATCGAACCCATGACCTTGTGGTCCGAAGGCGAGAGCTACTCGTGTGGGAATTTCTACCACTTATCCAAAAGGGCATCTCCGCTTGGCCCGAGGAGATATTGGGCTTAGCAGCTTCAGGCAGGGCTACTACAATATACCTGTCCTATATACCTTATAGGGGTGGGACGATATGGGTATCTCACGATACGATATCTGTGACGATATTAGGCCCTTGATAACAATAATATCACAATATTCGATGTATTGCGATATATTGCGATATCACAATATATTGCATGAAATTTCACCAACGATATATCACGATAGTCCTTGTATTCAATTCATAAACACCTAAAATAGCACCAAACTGTTCAAAATCATCATTACACAAATACAGAGTCGGAAAAACAAAGTATCACAATCGATATACTGCCGAATAAAAAAAATGATATATATATTTTTTTTTAATATCGATTTCTTTCGGCAGTATATCGATTATTTATCGCGGGAGAAAGTATCGCGATATATTGCGATAACGATATATCGTCCCACCCCTAATACCCCCTATATAACTTATTTATGTAATTTGCTATAGGCCTATAACATTTTATGAACTGTCCGTATGATGACTTTGGTGAGATTTTGAATAATGTCTTGAAAATAAGCCTTAATCTAAATAAATGGTCTTAAAAAGAACGAAAGCTGTCCTATTGGAAGACCGCCTCCATCCACTGCAGATACTAGTTATATTGTATTAACATAATACCACACAAACTGGTTGAAATAACATTTCATTCATTGAAACAAGTTCCAATATTATTTGTGTTGTCATGTGAATAATTAGTGTGTGTGTCATATTATCTCCAGGTGGTGAAGTTGCCTTTGACATCAGAAACGATGCCCCCACCCTCACTGGAGCCAAAGCCACCTTCAATATTGACCTCAAATTCCCACAAAACCAAACGGTTCTTGCTGATGGCCAGGTGGTTTGGGCCAGGAACTGTACCATCAACGGTAAGATCAGTGGTGTAAAGTAACTAGCATTCAAGTACTGTACTTAAGTACAATTTTGAGGATTTTCTTACTTTACTGGAGTATTTTAAAATGTTCAATACTTTTACTCCTACTCCACTACATACAATATTCTACTTTTTACTCCACTAGTTACTTTGTGGATTTGGATTATTATTACAATACATGGTACTTAGTAACTACTACCACTGCACATAAGCAGAGCTGCTACCTTTAAACACATTTGAAATCTGAGGCTTTTTTGTATACTATTTAAATGGTTTTGGGAAAAATGCTGCTAATTTTCCTCAAAAGATTGAAAGATTTCTGCTGTTTGTTTCAAAAAGCTTTATACCCTGTATAATGTATGTAACACGTGTATATATAACATGTATATAACATGTATAACATGTATATATAACATGTATATAACATCGCAATGTGACATACAGTAGCTCTGTTTAACACAATGCCGTACCTGTCTTAAATTGTTTTTATTATATTTTGACTCTTGCTTTGGCAATGTAAACTTTCTCATGCCAATAAAGCTGCTTTGAAATTGAAAACAGTTTAATTTTTATAACATTTAAACACGTTTTGTTGCTCATTTCCAGGAACTCAGTATGTTGAGGGTCAGGCTGTGTATCCTGACCAGGCTACTGATGGGACTCAGGTCTTCCCTGATGGAACCCCACTCAACGCTATGCCCAACCCCAGAAAACCCTTCTATGTCTACGTGTGGAAGGCCTGGGGTAAAGATGATTTTATTAACAGTATTCTGTGGATGCTTGATAGCTAAATACACAAGTATTAACATGGCTTGAGATAACATTAAATGAATGAATGATATGAGAGAGTAATACATACGTGTAAATCTAGAGTCAGTTTAATCAATGGTGATACTATCTAAAATATTGTGGCAATCATTTTACATAGCACCAAATGCGTGTCACTGGATTATAAACTAAAGAAACACCTGATACTGATTAAGTATGTTTTGTTTAAGTATAAAGGTTTGTAATTGATGCTTTAATAAAGAAAAAATAAAAGATAAGAAAATCCTGATGAAAATGGAGTGATAAAAAAACCTAATTGCTCATCAGGCTATTCTAAATATACTATAATAACAATTCCTATTAAAAAACGAATCAGAAAAAAATGCCACGCTCGCCTGCACATACAGTATGCGCACCCACACACATACACACACAAATGGGATTTTATCATTTTAATTTCTTTTATAATTTACATATACTAGCCCTGGCTACAGACTCTATAAGTAATACATCTGTTTATATTTATTATATATATTTTGTTGTTACTTGAAACAATGTTGTTTTGCCTTGTCCCTGTCAAATAAACATATAAATAAATATAAAATACTACTGTACTTCCTCATCCCAGGACGTTACTGGCAGGTTGCAGACGGTCCCTCCTCCTCTCTGTCTATCGGAACAGACAACATCCCTCTGGGCTCTTACAACATGGAGGTTGTTATCTACCACATGAGGAGCAGCACCAGGTTTATCCCTCTGGGCTACGCCTCCACTGTGTTCACCATCACAGGTAACAACAACAACCAACACCAACAATGCCCTTAAAATATTTAAATCTGTCTGTCCTGATATACTGTATGCTGTACTAGAAAAGAAAGGGATGTTTACCGTAAACAGGGGTTGACACTAACGATTGCACGACTGCCCGTGGCAGGTAAATAGGGCATCGCAGTTGCGGCCACTTCCTGGTTCCACTGCAAAATAGTCAATGCATTTTTCCCATTGACATTTCCAAAAATATTTATATCAATTAATTTAAGCCTAGAATCAAGCCATCCAGGGTCCTGGTGAATCATGAACATTAAACATTTTTTTCTGTGATTTATTTTATTTTATATTTAATTATATGATATACTATATTTAATAAATACCCTTTGTTTTGCCGTTTTCAAAAAAGTTTTTTTCACAGAATCAAACGTTTTATGGTCATGATTCACCAGGACCCTGGATAGCTTGATTCTAGGCTTAAATTAATTGATATAAATATTTTTGCAAATGTCAATGGGAAAATTGCATTGAGTATTTTGCAGTGGAACCAGGAAGTGGGCGGGAACTGCGATGCCCTATAAAACGGTCGGGCAGGTGGAGTTTGCTTTCAGGTTGGCCCTACGGGCAAGTGTGTTTGAGTGGGGATTGCAACAGAGATATTTGGCATAAATATTGAGGTATGAAATTTTGTCCATATTGTGCAGCCCCATGAATTTGAAGTAGAAAGTAAAAAAAAATGTTAAAATGAATGGTAATTCAAAGTTTATCTATCATTGGGTGAGCATGACCTTTGGGCAAGTAGAACGGTACCTGTACTTGCCTGACAGGCAAGTGTCTCTGAGTCCTTAGTATCAACCCCTAAACCTTTGTCCCGACTCATTGATTAGGACACACTGGTCTATAGTGTCGCATGGCCAGTTGCCTGGCTACATGAAACTAGTAGCCAAGATATGACAAATAATTAAACATCAAGTTTTGCAGCTCTTAAGATAACCACGTCTTATCTCCTCTGTCTTCACCAACAGACCAGATCCCTTTCACCATCTCACTGGCCCAAGTGAACGACGTCAACCAGAACGACGCGAGCTTCATCCAGAACCGAGCCATCGCCTTCAGCGTCAACGTGCACGACCCCAGCCTGTACCTGGGCGACTCCGACATCACCTTCAACTGGGACTTTGGGGACAGCAGTGGGACTCTGATCTCCAGAGAGCGCACCGTCACGCACACGTACGTCTCCCTGGGGGCCTTCAAACCTCAGGTGGTCATCATGGCCAGCATCCCCAGTACCTGTGGAAACCCCACTGCTGGTAAGAGACTTCAATTCATCACACTGGCTTTTTCATTTTTTGCATTAAAGGTTTCATGACATTCAGTTTTACAACACATTAAAAATCTTTGTCATGGTCCTTTAAAACGTGTATAAAAAGTTTTAACTGAAAATTCCTCTCCAGTGAGCCATTGCAGGTGTTTTTCTCTCACATTTCTAAAGCCTTTTCAACTGCAATGAAAAAATACATCTTTGCCTGTGGGTGTCGCTGTTGAGGGATTTTGCCTGTCAATCATCGCCTCTGCTCCGCCCCCCCCCCCCCCCCCCCCCCCCCCCGCCCCGAAAGGAGAGGGGAGGGGCGAGGAGGAGAGTGGGCGGGATTAATGGCCTGTGACTTCACTCTCTAAGGGGCAATCTCAGATTACTTTTCAGCCTAATTATTCAGAAAACCCCAGACCACAGACTGAATGTTCAAAGTTCTGTTTTTTTGGGTGTAATTGAGGTTATAAAACCCCCCCCAAAAAAAAAAGTGAAAATGAATGTCATAGAACCTTTAAGGCTTTTACATACCGGGTGCATGACGATGTTCACAAAAGTTGATGCTTTATTTGTGGTGTGGAAGCTCAGAAAAGTCGACCTTGATCCGAATAATGATTACATGGCTTCATCGGCATGTCAAATTTGCGTTCTGTGTGACTGTGGTGCTCATGACAACAAACAACAGTTTAAAAATGTACGGTATATTCTCTTAGAATTAATCGAAGGCAAAACAAGAAACGTCCCCTCACGCGTGTGAGGACATTTACACTGCCAAGTATTGGCTGAATTACTTCTCATACAATGCAGATGTCATTTTAAAAAGATAAGAGATATGCTAGAAGTTTATTTCTACTGTACTTTCCTTCAGTAATACCTGTAGCATCGTCTCCTGTTCCAACTGTGGTTGTGACAAGCATCCCTACTACTACCACTACTACTAGTAGCTCAACTCCTGTTCCAACTGTGGTTGTGACAAGCACCCCTTGTATCTCAACTCCTGTTCCAACTGTGGTTGTTGTGACAAGCTACCCTACTAGTAGCTCAACTCCTGTTCCAACTGCGGTTGTGACAAGCATCCCTACTAGCACTGGAAACACCACTGCTGGTGAGAGCTTCAATTCATCACACTGGATTTTCATTTTTACCTTAAAGGGGTAGTTCACTCCCAAAATGATTTTTTTTCTATCGATTAGTCAGCCCATGGAGACTTGAATTCATGGATATTTTTTAGTTTTTGTTGCATTCCTAAGCCAATGATTTGATGATCGGCAGCGGTTCCGGGAGGAGACACAAAGAGTCTCCTTTGTATCTCCTACCGGAACCGCTGCCTACCGTTCCGCTGGTCATCAAATTATTATTTTAGAAATGCGACAAAAACTAAAAAATATCCATGAATGGGGTGACTAATCGATAGGGGTGAACTACCCCTTTAAGGCCATTACATACCAGGTGCATGATGAATAAACAATATGAAAATGCGAAACACTCACCGGCAAGTATTCTGTTATCAAAACTATTCATATAGTTGATGCCTCGTTCGGAAAGGCCTTTATTCGCGGCGTGGAAGCTCAGAAAAGTCGATCTTGATCCGAATAATGATTACGTGGCTTTATGGAGATGTAATATTTGTGTGACTGTGCTCATAATTTACAGCACAGGACATTTACACTGTCCCACGTATTGGCTGAGTTACTTTTCATACAATGCAGATGTCATTTTATAAAGATAAGAAATATGCTGAGGTTTATACTTCTAACTGTACTTTTTTCCTTCAGTAATCCCTGTAGAATCGTCTCCCGTCCCAACCGTGGTTGTGGTGGCCTCTACTGAAGACACAGGAGACGCCATCGCTCTGGACGTTCCTGCTGCTTCTGAGGCCACTCCGGTGGTGGATGACGCTAACGTAGCCGTAGCCGCAGACCCCGCTGCTGAAGGCGTGGAGGCAGCGGTGGAGCCGGCGGCCGCGGAGGAGGAGGGGGCGGTGGTGGAGGTGGTCTCGGTGGCCCCCGCAGCAGCAGGAGAGGACGTCCCCGTGGCAGAACAAGACCCAGCGGCCACCGTGGTGGCAGACACCGCCGCAGAAGTAGACGCCGCCGCGGACGACACGCTCGGCGCAGCATTGGCCGTTCCCGTCGAGCCGACCGACGCGGCTGCTGTCGCAGGTAAGGCCTGTTTATTACATAAACGCCTAATCGCAATTATTTGAGATAATCGCAATATTTTTATCACGATGCGCTTTCAGCTTGTAGATGTGCTATTTCCACTATTAATGGTTTTTTTTTGGTATAAAGTAGGGGTGTGCCGATACACTCATTTCACGATACAATACAACACACAATAACAATTCAATTGGGCCGGGCCGCCGGTTAGATTTTCAACCGAGAAAACCCCGCCTTCGACAGCGTCACCAGACCCTGAATGAGAGACTAGCGATTCAGGGGCTGGAGCCAGGCTAACATTATACTAAAACGCTATTTATTTTATTCTTGTAGGCAACCTTTGGAACGTGATCGATTCCTTTATGTGATGATTGGACTGTGTGCCCCAAACCTGGGAAGAACCTCTGTTGAACATCATACTTACCTTTGATTTTGCATTATTCCCCCTTATTCCCCCTACCTTCTGTGCGTTTTTTCTAAATAAATGCCCATATATGGGTTTGTACCAAACTGTGTGAGTCTTGGCCTTGATCAGTACACCACAAAATGTAAACAAATACTTCTGTTTTTGCATTATTATTATTGCAAAAAATATATATTTTTTGGAGAAAAAAAAAGAAACGCCATAACGATACATATCGTCACGAAAACGAACCGATATATCGTCCCGCGATATATTGGCACACCCCTAGTATAAAGTAATTCAAAGTGTAAGTTAGCTAGGTCTGCCCTTACGAAAGCCTAAAAGCCAAAAATACATTTAATTTCTATGCATAATGTTCCAACGTTTAACGACAGAAACACATTAAAATCGTTAATCGCTAATTATTTCAGCGACAAATATTCGTCAAGTAAACTTTTCATAATCGTGACATCCCTATTGTTGCAGTTGAAACCGCAGAGGATGAAACAGCCGCCGTGGACGCAGCAGCTGCCGACACCGTCGAAGTGCCAGTGGTCGATGCCGCCGCCGCCGCCGCTTCCGTCGCCCCCGTTGCTGCAGAGGCAGAGGAGACCGCAGTAGAAGAAGAGCCGGCGGCCGCAGTCCCTGAAGAAGAAGAAGTCGTGGCCGATGCTGCTGCTGCTGCCACCGTTGCTCCTGCGACAGAGGTAGCGCTAGCAGAGGAGACGGATGCTGCTGTTGATGCTGAAGCTGCTGCTGCAACAGAGGAGGTCGTTCCTGCCGTTGAAGCAACAGAAGTGGCTCCTGCAGCTGCTGCCACAGAGGTATAGTTGTAGGGATGGGACGCTAATCGTTATTATCCTTTATCGTGATAAGAAAACGCTCACAATAATCGTATCGCAGAGATTTTAATTTATCGTGAAATTGTCCTCCGTCTGAGATCAATTCACCATTGCAGAGCTGCATAACCGGTACCACTTAAACCCTCTAGAATTGGTAAAACTCACCTGTAAAGAACGTCTTTTTTCGCTCTCTAAATCTCTTTGCCAAAAATAGCCGATCTACAAGCTTGTAGATCTGCTATTTTGGGCAAATGTTCCACCCCAGACTATGGATGCTGGGGTTTAAAGCGGTTAATAAAAGTGGCATTTTAAGAGTTTTAAGCATATTTTGATTATCACCATAATATCGTAAAATTTGGTCGCAATAATAGTGACATGACATTTTCATATGGTCCCGTCCCTAGGTGGTTGTAGCGCCCCCTGCTGCTGATAATGTCATTGTTCCCGCTGCCACCGAGGCCGCCGTGGTGCTAGAGCTAGCAGCTGATGCCGAGGCTGAAATAGTCAACGAAGTGGCAGACGTAGAAGGTATGGATTTATATTAGGTCAGTGGTTCTCAACCTGTCGTCTGGGGACCCCCAGGCCAAGGGTCCTTATGGGGTTTCCAGGGGGGGTCCTCAGCTATAAGTGATTGATAGTTAGGACTCAAACATGTAACTCTGAGAGTGTACACATGGAACCACATTGGCTCTCATTTGTACACTCTCAGGGCCCCATTAAGCACGTCTTATTTCCACGTCTTATGCGTTAATTACTGTAAGACGTGCTTATTAGGGCCCTCACAGTTAAATGAACACTGTCTGAGAATGTTGCAGTGGAGATTAGGGTCCCAGCGATTAACGTATCAAATGGGGTCTGTTAGTAAGTAAGCCTTGCTGAGCCATATGGCCCACATGGCAGGAGCCTATCTCCAGTTTCTGTAGTGTGAAGCAGCTTGATGTACAAGTACTGTACACCCCCTGGACATAACGCTAGTATGTCGCTGGGATTTACCCCCCAATCCAGCCCTTGCTGCCAAGCAGGGAGGCATTGGGTCTCGAACCCTGACCTCCCAGTCTCAGGGCGGACACTCTAACCACAAGACCACTAAGCTGGTAAAAATAAAATGTGGTCTGTGGCCGAATGTATATCAAACTGAGGTCCTAGAAATTAAAAAAGGTTGAGAATCACTGATATAGATAATTACATGCTGTTGAAGAGGTGTCTCTGCAAACGCCTGTGTTGGCCGTGAAATCTAATTTTTCACAATGTGTTATGTCTTTCTTGTCTAGAACAACCTGTGGTCACTGCGGCTCCGGTGGAAGCGGAGGCAGAGGCAGAGATTGATCCGGCGCAGGTTCCTCTCATCGTGGCCAAAAGACAAGCGCCAGAGCTGACGTCTGACTGCATGGTCTACCGCTATGGCTCCCTCGCCACCTCTGTGGCTATCATCCGTGAGTAACAACAAGGATATTATTATTATTAGTTTTCCTGCGGTACATCCTTCTCATGATACATGTTTTCATAACGGGAACACTGGATATAGTTTCAATCACTTAAACCCCAATCTGGGAACCCATCTGCAACACCCAATTCCCTGTGTAGAGACCGGATGTCGGCCCGTTCACTCTCCTTCAGCCCTCCTCTTCCGGTGGCGTGCCTTTGTTTTCATGCCTAATAACAACAACTCTACACGTTGTAATGGGAGTTGCCGAACAGATTCAACTGAGGAGATCTGAATCTGTCTTGAGAGATTACTTAAACCCCAAATAGCCTACTTCCGGGGTGCCCCAAGGATCTATCCCTGGCCCCCTCCTTTTCCCCAAATCTCCTTTTTGAAAATAGACGATTTTCAAGCTCACTGCCCTGCACAACATGATGCGTTGTCAGCTTGTAGATCGGCTATTTTCACAGACTGCTTGCCTATTTCCACCAAATGTTCGCCTATTATGGCATGCCTAGTGTACTGTATGGATGGACGCTATGTGGTTCAAGTAGTGATCTCTCGTGATTTGTCCTGTCTTATAACCGGCACACAGAGGGCATTGAGAGTGTGGAGATCGTACAGATGACCAATGTGGTGTCGTTGACCACCGAGCTGGAGCAGAATGCTGTGGACCTCACCATTACTTGTCAAGGAAGGTGAGTATCAGGTCACACAACTGTTGAAACTCAATTCACCTTTGATGAAAGGCGATGCAACAATGCATATGGAATATAGTATTAGTTCCATATATCAAATTAGTAGTTCCTAAGAGTATAATTACACACAGATTAAAGGAAGTTAACATTCAAATGAGTAAATAAGTAATTATAAAGTCCAATTTATGAAAATCTGGCATTCATATAGTGCTCGATATGCAAATTCTATCATTGCAACTTTGTAGCAAAACTGCAGACTCACTCCCAATTTTCCACCATAGTCTGAAGACTCACCTCTTCAGACTGTCTATGCAGATATGTCTTGGTCACTTCAAGTTGTTCTCTTGTGTTTTTGTTACATAGGTTAGCTTTTTCTTCACCACAAAGAATGTTATTTAGATAGCAGGTTGTTTAGACAGATGCTTTGTATGTCTTTCTTGTATTTCTTAAGGGAGGTGAGATTAACCTTATAAACCCGAAAGGGTTTTCTAAATCTCACCTGCACATCCAACACAATATTATGCTGTTGCTAAAAATGTGTTGTTTTAAAATGTGCAAAAAAAATAAATTAAGATGCTATAGGTTCATTGTTTACCTCGGCTCTACATATGTGACTACTATTCACCTTGTTGTTTATTGACTACTAGAGCTCATGCTTTCTCTGCTTATTCCGATCTCGCACTTGCAAATCACTCTGCAGAAGAGTGTCTGGTCTGCTAAAATTGTAAATCTTGTCGTTCAGTCTGCCCAGTACGGTTTGCACCGTGATCTCGGACGCCGACTGCATCACGCCCATGGACACGGTGTGCAGCGAGGCCGCGCCCTCTCCAGACTGTCAGCTCATCCTTCGCCAGTTCTTCAACGACTCTGGAGTGTTCTGCGTAAACGTCTCCCTGACCAACGACGTCAGCCTGGCCGTGGCGAGCGCTCGAGTCAGCGTGACAGTGGGTGAGTGACGGAAACATCCCATCGGTATAAGAGACCAGACCCATATAAGAGCCAGACCCATATACGTATATATCAGTTTGGCCGATATGTCGGTCATTATTATTCGACTTTTTTGGCAACATCGGTGTCGGCAATTATGCTGACAGTGTGTACTGATCTTAAACCCATTAAGACCTGGAACGCATCTGTGTCATTTTTAGATTTCTTTGGCTATTCAAAAATAGCAGATCGACAAGCTCATAGCGCGGCACCGAGTGCCGCGCTTTGAGCTTGTAGATCTGCTATTTTTGAAAAATTATGAATTTTTTTTTTCTATTTTTTTTTTTTTTTCAAAAAACTGTTAGGATTTAGAAAACATTTTAAGAATCGGACTCAGGCCTTAATGGGTTAACCGCCTTCATTCACCCTGGTGTCCCTATTTTGGCGAAATATATTGTAGGAGAAAATATTCAAAGGTTTTCAAACATTTTCAAAAATAGCTGATCTAGTTCACAATGCAATTTTGCTTTGTATCTTGTGGAACCGCAATAAAAAAAACAAAAACATTTTGAATAGGTCCGAAATCACCTTTCCGAACTCAAGATCGGCATCAGATCCCAAAATGTGCATGGGTCTTGCTCTGATAAGTATACTGTATATGAATCTGTTTCCTGGGTCTCATCCTGTCCTTCTATCCTTCCATTCCAGGTTCCGGAGCCTCCCCCGGAGGGACCGTGGCTGCAGTGTTGAGCGTCATCGTTCTGGCCTCTGTTGTTGGCACTATTGGTTTGATGTACAGGTACGTAGCGCTGCCATTATCCAATATATATAATAGTGGAAAACTTTTTCCATTTCTCAAATAATCGATAAGTAGTTTACGTGGTTACACATTAATAAATGTTGTCAATTATAAAAATGTAAAAAAAGCAACACATAAAATGTTTTATATATACATCAACGAATCGACACAACAAAAACATTTCATAGATTTTTTTTATAATTGACTACATTTATTAATTTAATTACGTGTAACCACGTAAGCTCTAATTCGTACTTTGTGTATACGCTGGTGTGTTGCAAAAAAATGGCTATAATAGCTGATCTACAAGCTCACAGTCACAATGCGTAACGTTGTGAGCTTGTAGAACGGCTATTTTCGCCATTAAAAAAATATATATCATCACAAAAGAAATTACACATCTTACTTACATTTTACTGTAAAAATGAAAGCATCTGAGTTTAATTTAAATCACCTTACGTCAGGGGTCTTCAACAGGGGGTCCGGGACCCCTAGGGGGTCCTCAGAGTTACTACAGGGGGTCCGCCAAATCTTTGTGTGATATGATTTTTTTTTTTTACCATAACCACTTGAACTCTAACATGCCTTTTCTGAGGAGAACTTTAGAGGTAAAGGTGTAGAGGGACAAAAGAGCAGACCTAGTAAAAACATTGTTTTAATCTGAAACACAATTTTAGGTAATATAGAGGGGGGTCCCTGCTTCATCTCTCTCTCAGCTATGGGGTCCTTGGCCTGAAAACGTTGAAGACCCCTGCCTTACGTTGTATTGTTTTTAGCAGGAGGTTCAAGCAGTACCATCCACTGACAGAGGAGGGCGACAGCAACGGCGGAGCCAGCTCTGTGATAACGTCAGTACCTCTGTTGTTGTGGAACCTGCTGAGCCGACAGTCACCCGGAGAGAGCCGTCCGTTACTGGGCAGAGTGGTGTGATACGACCGCCGGGAAAGCTTCCAGTCGGTGGAAGAACTACTTCAAATATTTTTTACCACAGAAATACTCTGTTACAAGTAAAATGCGTGTATTGCTAATTTTTACTTCAGTAAAAGTACAAAAGTATTGGTGGCAAAATATACTTGAAGTACCAATGTAAAAGTACTCATTATGAATGGCCCAATTTCACCATTTCTGTCAAGAATTTGAGAATAGCAGATCGATCCACGACGTGCTGCGTCGTGAAAAGTAAAGTAGAAGTTCTTCAAAATTGTACAGTACTTGAGTAAATGTTACTTTTCCACCACTGGACTCTTCAAATCACACAGTACCAAATAAAACACCACCTCCATAATAAGCACAGTAGCCATACAGACATAGAACTCTAACCCAGAGGTTCTCAACCTTTTCAGGCCGCGAACCCCCAGTCCCCCCAAAATAATTATATTTGAACTGGGGACCCCCCCCCCCCCCACCCTGACAAGCACTTGGAATTGTAGGAGTTTGACTCAGTTCCACAGATAAATATTGTGAAAATAGCCGATCTACAAGCTCACAATATTATTTTTATTTTAGCTGAAATGTGCAGATACCCTGTATACACTTCTGTATAATAATAATAATGTATGTTGGTTTGTTTACTGTTTAAGTAAGAACAATGTTGCACATTAAGCAAATACCCCCCAAAACAATCATTTGGGGACCACCCTGGGGGTCCCGACCGACAGGTTGAGAATCACTGCTCTAACCCATGTAGAGTAAATGTTATGGTAATGTCCAAGTTTAAGCATTAAACCAGAAGCAGCCACACTGTTTGATAAACTGAAACCATAAACTATTCAATGTGTTGAAATAAAAAGTGAAATAAACATTCTGAATACTGGGGAACCTGATGACTGCAAGTTGATGAATAAATGTTTCTTACAATGTCTCATTTGTGACAAGAAGAGAATATATTTATTTTTGACCTGCACTATTTTCTATTTAAAGGCACTGATATAAATTATATGTAAAATGTAATAAATTATTTGTGACCTACTGCTCCTATTAATAACTTGTTTGTAACTCCAGCGTATCAATTCCAATGTAAATTTGATGTGCCAATATCAGTATTTTTCATATTTACAGGCCTAAAATAAATATTACTTTCTTGATCATTATGTGGACACTTATTTTCCTTTTTTTAATCTCTTATCTAAAACTGATATTTATTCGAAATCAGATGGATCGCTGCCTGGCTCAAGGGCAGTGATCCAAGAAAAGCTGGAATAGAGAGTATGCACGTGTGTCACTTTCGGGAGTTTGGAAGCGCTCGTTGGAAATCATTCAATAGTCCTGCGTACCACCTGTTTATAAATAGACTCTATGCACAGCAGCCATATTGTGAAGACATTCACAGGTGTTAGCATTGAGCAATGATACTAATGAAGGCTCTGTTCCATTCTGGTCAAACAGAGTCAGGGTGCTGATATTGTGCATGTTGGCTCACTGGAAACACTCTGCTACACCAGTGGGTCTCAAATGTGTGTAACTCAGAGTGTACAAATGGTCAAATGGAACCCATTTGTACACTCAGAGTTATGGGGGTTGTGGAAATTGAAAAATCTGAGAACCACTGTGCTACACTAAATGGAACAGAGCCTTCATTAGTATCATTGGCAACATCTGTGAAGGAAGTGATAATATGGCTGCTGTGCATAGAGCCTATTGCACATAAGTCCGACGGCAGCAGGACGTTGCGTTGTTGAAAATGAGAGCTTTCAACCTCTGACACGGAATGTATAGACAAAGTAGCTCAAAAACATGTCTACAGTGGATTTTTATGAAACAAAAACTTTGCAGATAGAAAGAGGATAATTCAAGCTTTCCGTACAGCTGCCATGTTGGTGAGCGTAACGTTGTTTTAATACATTCAGAAATGACCTTTCTGTTTGGCTATATGGGCTGTCAAGGCCAGTAAGTTGTGTTTTTTTGCCACTCTGTAGGCGTTCTCGCATAACTTCTGTGTACAATGATGTCACGTCATAGCCTCTATACATCTACAGATATGTTTTCTGACGCTCATTGCTCACAGCAGGCTGCTCCAGGGCAAATAAACTGAACAGGACAAGAACAAAAGCCCTTTATTGTCTCACATTTTGAAGTTATAAAACTGTCACAGAACTATTAGAACAACAATCATCCGGATTTGCCTTACAAACAATAATAAGAGAATACCTGTATAACATTATCGATGGAGTTCAATCAATTTATCATGGCCACAAAGTAAGTTCCAAATGCTTTTTAAATAATGTAAATACATTTCAAACATAGTCACTGGCATGCATAATTTTAACAGAGTAATGTAGATACATTTAAAACATACTGTAGTAGTCACATGAAATAGCTTTTTTTTGCTACCTTGATTTAGAAAATCCCAGTCAAACAGAGGCTGGTTGTGTCTCAGCCAATCACAGTCTATACCGTCCCCTCGGCCTATGGAATGTAAAACGACACTGCACTCATGAGGCAGAGATAGAGAGGCAGTAACGAAGCATGTTTGTTACTTCTGCATTGCCTATTTCTCACCATTTTTTTCCCCATATACATATTTTTAGTGTACTAGCTGTTTAGGTTTAAAACTAAAATTAAACAAAAATTTGTAATGCAGCGTACAACCGCCATCTTGAATTAGATTCAGAACAGAGTGGCAGGCCAACACTGTGTCCTTAATGATAATCAGCTGCGTGCGGAAGAACATGAGCTATGGGAATCAATCACACAGGTTTGACAGGAAGTAATAAAAAAATTGAACTTTTTAGGGATTTTGACATAAATATACACATTTTTGCCATTTGCACTATTGTTAATTATATCTTATTTTTTTTATTTCATGACATCTTTAAGATGACTTTATTGTTTCTTTCCACTGGCATGTACAGTATAATCATAACAGAGGAGCATATTAAAACAAGCCTTTGTTTTTCTTAACGTTTAACTGTTTCCACTGAGGTAGACGGTCAAACTCCTCTCTGGTCATTCCAAACACCTGGCTGAAGTCTGCGTCACACAGGTGTTTCTGTTTAAAATGAGAAAATCATATTTAAATCACTTGAACTGGAGATGTACCGATACAATCAGTCGATACCGAGTACCGATCCGATAACAGTTTGTGATTGAAAAAAGTCTTGGACAATGCGTCTCAAAGTGGGGTCCAGGGACCCTCAGGGTTCCTGGAGGCCCATTGGTCCGACTGGCCCCATTATAACTAACCCTAACCCACGCGCGCGCGCGCGCGCACACACACACACACACACACACACACACACACACACACACACACACACACAGAGAGAGAGAGTAATAGAGAGAGAGAGAGAGAGTGTACCTCCTGTTCAGCAGGGTTAACACCATCAGGTAGCTCACTGGCAAGTTTGCTGACCAGAGCCTCTGGTGGGTAAAGCTGGTAACTGCACTCGCCCGGAACACAGTCCTGGTCCTGCAGATAGGAATAACATTCAAAGACTAATTATTCTGAATTCATGTTTTAGACTACTAGATATAAACTTATCTAGTAATAGAAGTTAACTATCTTTGTGTTTTGGCCTGCAGGTGGAGCCAGTGGAAAGGTCATGGGGTCATAGGGTTTCAACCTCCAGGGAGCATGAACACGATCTGTGAGTTTAACAGAATTCTTTCCACCCATTACATTCTGAGATACCTTGTGCACATGCATATGTTGGACTGTGGGTGGTGCTAGAGGAAAGGCCATGAAAAATAAAAGAATATCACTTACAGTACACATGTAAAGTAGTAATAAAAATGATTATGTTGCTTACATTTACAATTTTTATGGGAGATGTTACATCTCCCAACTCCTTCTTCAGTTCTGCATAGGTTTTTCCTTCCTGAAAAAGAAATGTATTTTTATGACCATTATAATGGCGCACACGCACACGCACACGCACACGCACACACAAACACAGCACGCGCGCGTGCACACACACAGACGCACACAGACACACACAGACACACACAGACGCACACAGACGCACACAGACACACACAGACGCACACAGACACACACAGACGCGCACACACGCACACACACACACACACACACACACACACACACACACACACACACACACACACACACACACACACACACACACACACCACTAGTAGGAAGTAACACATTTGACTCACACTCCACTTGTAGGGGTCCCAGGCTGTGAACCAGCCGGTGAAGGTGGGGGGCTCGTAGCCTTGCTTCACCAGGAGGACAGGTGTGTCGGGGTCTCTGGACCCGGGGTGGGTACGCAGGTACTCCTGGCTGGTCACCACCGTTTCCCTTCGTTCCACCTCGTTGGCGTCTTCGCCCACCCACAGGAACACCTGAGAGGAGACACAGTGGTGGACAAGATGCTCAACTCAACAAGTACTTGAGTCAAAGTATAGATGGTCTTGGTCAAACATTACTCAAGTACAAGTGAAAGATGCTCTGTCAAATTTGTATTTTGTACTTGAGTTAAAGTACTGGAGTACTAGTACTGAAAAGTACATTTTCTTTTTTATTATCAATGCATTGCTGTATACAAATTTAGAGATTTCCCCACAAAATTCAAAGATTTTCCAGATACTTTCAAAAATATTAATAGTGAAAAGCTCACAACACATCACATCAGTACTCGTTGTCAGCTTGTAGATTTCAAATATCATTTGAAAAAGGGCTTACGTGCCTAATTCATAATGTACTTATTCCCAGTGGTGGAAAACGTACTCACAGTATTTACTTAAGTAAAAGTATCAATACTGCAATGTAGAAATACTAGTTACAAATAAACGTCCGGAATTCTAAATTTACTTGAGTACAAGTATGTTTAGTGTCCGGGTAGCTCAGTCGGTAGAGCTCTCGCCTTCAGACCAAAAGGTCATGGGTTCGAATCCCGGGCACCGCCAACTCAGCGCATGAGTAGCACGGCTTGGGTGCGGCAAGTCGTGCGGTAAGTACTGGGAGCTGAGGATAGGTGTGGCGCTCCACCTCAGCAATCCATCTCCCAGGGGTCTAGCGCATTGTAACAGGGGCAGACTCCTGCGTGTTACTCGGCTGATACCGACAATAAGCCACCTCCCGACCTACTTATGTGCCGCCCTGCGAGCTTGTACATCTGCTATTTAAAAATAATAATAATAATAATCTTGAAAGTTAAATGTTGAATAATTTAGAATTTTTATTAACATGAATCTTCTCTTCCCTTGCACAAAACCTTTTCAGATGAGAGGTCCGTGGCTAAAATACATTTTAATTTGGGGGTCCTTGACATGAAAAAGTTTGAACTGATTTCTAAAAACATACATTTGTGACTTGATCAAAATGAATGTCGTTGGTCAAACGCTGTGTCACCGGTCAGTCAGTCACATGCAGTACCTGGTCCCATGTGTCCAGCAGCATGACGTCATCCTCGCTGAGGTCATCCTGTGAGAACTGGGTCACCTCTGTCACCGCGAAACGGCCCGTCTTGTTGGAGCACTCAAACAGGCGAGGCTGGTGATCTAACACGGCCTGTTGTAGTCTGGAGGGGAACATGCACGCGCACGCACACACACACACACACACACACACGCACACGCACACACACACACACGCGTTTTGTGAGGACATTTTGGACGACAATTTTATGATATTTTGGAGCAGATCGATCGGCAATTTTTCGGTGCATGACACTGGCACGTAACTTTAGTATAAATCATGTTTAACTCTAAATTCCAACCCCCAAATTTCGAACTTGTAGATCTGCTACTTTTGATGCTTTTGTGTGACGCTGCAGTATGATAAAGTAGGGCTTTAATTTACGGAAAAACACAAAAAGTTAGAATATGGAGATAAGAGGTTTCTACCCGACAGCAACGAGTTCAGGGTTGCCAGATCTGCTTATTATAATTTCCCCGCAAGATTTTATTTGAAAATAGCAGATCTACAAGCTCACAACGCGTCGCATCGCGACGCGTTGTGAGCTTGTAGATCTGCTATTTTCAAATAGCTGATGTACATGTTAAAGTACTCGTGTGGACCATAGTCGCTTCTTCTGGGCTGGTTTTCCTAGACCTGGTTGCTTGTTTCTCTCACAGAATCTGGCAACACTGAACGAGTTCTATTAACAGTTGTGAACCCATGCTGTACCTCTTGTCACTGGCATAAGGAGCTTTTCCTCCCAGCAGATCCCAGAATTCAGCGGGCTCTTGACCCTCGGCCACCGTCTCAGCAGAGTCTGCGTTCCCTCCTCCAATCACAGAGCTGACCTCCTTCGCCATGGCTCTCTCGTCTCCATTCGATCCCTATAGTGATAAGGCAGGCAGGGGGGTGTCATTTTGTAGTCCCGAGGGGATGGATGGCAAACTGCCACCCTCTAGCGTTCACATTTAACCCAAACTTCAGTCTTTATAAATATTTTCTCTGAATTTATTTTTCTTCAGAGTAATCTGATTTTAGATCGCCGCTGAGTGAGTGCATCTCAAGCCACGCCCGACGCCTGTCCATCTATATATTTTTCACAAAAGGAAATATGGGATATTGTTCACTTTGTTATTATGGTTGTTTTAGAAACAAGAGTCTTTTAGACTATGAAAATTATAGATGAGATGTAGTTTTCAATTCAACTTTGGCTCCACCTGTGAGGCCAATGACTAATTTGAGTTAAGTAGATGTCACTTCCTGATTTGTCAATCTTTAACCTGAAGTAGATCCGGAAAGGATCAAAATGTTTCCCGTAACATTTTTGTATGTAACTGTAAAACGACAGTTGCAATCCGGGCACTTCCACACTCCAGGAATGCGGAAGTGCCGTTCTCAAACCCAAGACGTAAAAGGGGGACGGGTCTACTAAAAACAGTTAAAACGACCGAGGCACACCGTCTAAAGTGGACTTGAGCAACGAGTCAAGCATTACCAAGTCCTCTTCAGTCAGTCGACTCAGCGCCGTTCGAGTTATGTCTCGATAGGGACAGAATCCTAACTCATATCATCCCTAGTGTTGAAGTTTGGTCCAATCCGTCCCAAGAAGTCACCCGTTTGCTGTCTTGGGAGTGAGAATGCGTTGCCAAGAGAGGGATGTGTGTAAATGTATGACAAACATAGACTTCCTACCTTGCCATACCAAAGATAAATCCCAGATTGACTCTGGAGCAGGAAGACGTCGTTGGAGTTGAGCGAGGCGGTCAGGGCCGGCACCTCGATGGCCTTGGTGTTGGAGGGGTCAGCGCCGCTCACCTGGAACAACCTGATCGGAGGTTCAGGTTCACACGTCGAGCTTCTAGACGTGCCCCCCTGAAAGAGACCAGATTAGAACCAGAATCGTCTTTATTGTCACATCACAGGTTTACAGGTGTTTAAACAGTGGGAGCTTGTTGTTTTGTCCACCATGCGTTTACACATAGCATATCGTTGTTGTCGGGCAGAAACCTCTTATCTCCATATTCTAAAGCACCAAAGATAGCAGATCTGTAAGCTTGAAACGCGCCACTAAGCAAAGCGTTTTGAGCTTGTAGATCTGCTACTTGTTATTTTTTTTATTTGATTTGAATCCTGGAAAGGATTTTCCGGTTTTGGATGCCCGACAGAGACGATATCCATCCAAACATTATGTACATGAGGTTTAGAAATACAAGAAAAAAAGTTTGAGTACCACAGATGTACCTCAAAGATGACCATTCTGCCCTTGAACATGGCCATAAAGTGCCGGGTCTCTTTGCCCATGGTCAGTCTGACCTGCACAGGTCGACCGTCATACTTCTGGTCCAAGCTGACCGCCTGGAAGGCAGAGGCTGCCACCTCATCCTGTGAGGCATGACGACCCTGGAACAAAAAGAACACATATTTAACCACTTGAACCCTATAAGCATCCCTATTCTGGTGTGGGCAAACATTTGGCGAAAATAGCTAATCTGTGAACTTGTAATGCATGATGGCCCTGAAACAAAAGGCAAGTAAAGTATTTAAGCAATGCATGACGACCCTACTAAACAAAAGGCAAGTATAGACAGAGATTGTATTTTATTTTAACATGCTCATAAAGTTCACTGTGCATACAACACTGACAAAGAAACGTTTGCTGCTTTATGGCACCTTTCACTTTGAGCACAGAGCACTTTATGAGCATGTTAAAATATATAATATAATATATGTTCTTAGTCTCTGTCTAAGGAATCTTCCTTAAAAGTTTATGTAAAGCGCAAGTCTTTTTCTGCCAGTTTTCCTTTATGTTTTTGAGACCACCGCACCTGCAGTCAACCCTGAACAAAGGACAAAGAAGGGCACAACCGTTTACCCAGGACTTTAGATACTGTATTCACACCTACCTGCCATATGTAGAGCAGGTAGTTCCTCTGACTGTGGACCTCATAGGTGTAGAGGAGCAGGTAACAGTCTCCTCCATAGAAGTATCCGTACCTCTCCGCTTCCACAGGGACCAGCTCCAAGTTCTCAATCCGCCACACCTGTTTGATGCATGATCATATTATTGGAGCAGCTGTTCGTTATAATGTGAAAAAGTCATAATTCACTACCCTATAGCATCACTATTCTATTGCCGATTGACAAGCTCACAACGACAATGACAAGTTCACAACGTGTTGTGATCAGCTATTTTAGTGTTGAGCAAGAATAGGAGGGGCCGGCGCTTATGGAGCCCTTGAGAATCTGGTCAACTATAAGTATAGGGTTTAAGTGGTTAAAAAATATCCTTGTAATGACCCTGAGGTCATAATTTAATTCTATGCCTGTAGGATATGTCTTTAATCTGTGTGTGTGTGTGTGTGTGTGTGTGTGTGTGTGTGTGTGTGTGTGTGTGTGTGTGTGTGTGTGTGTGTGTGTGTGTGTGTGTGTGTGCGCGCGCGCGCGCGCGAGCCTACACGTGTGTTTGTGTGTGTGTGTGCGTGTGTTTGTGTGTGTGACAGCCTGCGTGCGTGTGTGCGTGCACCTGTGTGTGTGTGTGTGTGTGTGTGTGTGTGTGTGTGTGTGTGTGTGTGTGAGTAACGGGATGCAGGTGTGCCTGGCTGATTGAATGAGTGAGGGACTGATTGTGCAGGTATCTGGAGGGAGCCGATTGGCTCCAGCCTTCTGAAGGGAAGTTTAAAAGGCTTGCTTTCCTAATTGCTCTTCATTTCTGTTCCAGCAAGACTGGGAGCCAACCTGTACTATGCAGAATGTTTGTTAGGAGTTATTGATGGTTTGAATAGCCTTGGATTTTTAGTGGGGAGTCATTCTTTTTGATCAGATTTTCTCCTGTGTTTTGATCACAGTAGGTGTTGGGTTAGTGATTTGTAACTTGGTTTCTTTTGATAGGTTTGATGGTTCAGGTTAAAGGTTTCTTTGGTTTATTGTTCTGACTTAAACGCCCACTCTGAAGTCACTGGCTTCTTCATGAAAACCCATAAAAATGCTGCAGGTTCTTGGGAGCTGGAAAGAGGCGAGTCCCACTTTTTTTGTTGCGCCTTAAGGTTCCCCTATAAGTCGGGGCTTAAGAGTCCTACCTCCAGCTGTCCATCACCGTTGTCCACCATGCGTTCCTGTGCAGCCACCTCTGGCATCACGTGCATCAGAGTGGCGTCGAATTTCTCCTGAGTGATATCGGCTGTAAAAACAAATCATTTTGCAACATTACGCTATTAGGCCAAAATCAGAAAAGCACGTTCCTCCTCCTCATGTGTTTTGCACTCCCTTTGAAACTCTTCACTGGATGCATTCGTAAATGACAACAAGGCTTTCCAAATCGTCACCTTGCTAAACTAATGGCCTATGTCATTTTTTAAAGTTTTTCAGAAAAAGTTAAAAACCGATCCAACACTATATGATATTTATTAATCATTTCACCCAAAACGTTTATAACAAATTATTACTATTAAAATAAAAAATCACACCCTGTGTGAAGGTAGCGGCGCCTTTGATACATTTTGTCATCGATATGTGTTTATAATGTGTTTATAGCCACGTGTCACATGAATCAAGCTTGACCAATCACTTTGTTGACGTACGCACCTGACCAATCAGAACGTTGACGCACACGGACAAAGTCAGGTATAGAGCAGGATCCGCTAGCGGCTAGCGCCGCTAAAAATAACACTGTCTGTCAGTTATGTAACATAAGAGATTTAAATAGGTTTAAATAGGATTCAATCTGACTTAGGCCAAATTATTTTACTGATTTAGGCCATTTTTTTTTTTTTACTTAAGTCACAAAACCATGTGACGTAGGCAAAAAAAAAAGCCTATTTTGGCCTAAGTCACACTAGGGAGGCCATTTTACTAAAAGGGGAGGGAACAGCATGATCCTTTTCAATTAGGAGATTTTTTTACCAGAGGTGGCCAGTGTCATGAGGAGCTGACTTAGGCAAAAATATAATTTTCCTCAAAAAGAATGGGGGAAAAAATGACTTAGGCCATTAGTTTAGCAAGGTGACAAAATGTAAACATTCTCTGTGCAAAAAAATCCTACAGCAGTTGAACTAATAAATAAAAAAGAATACAGATATTTTCCGATATTACATTTTTATGTTAATATCGGACGATAATATTGGGGGGACGATATTATCGAACATCTCTAATTGGAAGTAAATTGGGGGAAAAAAAGGAAACGGACACATACCCACTTTCCCCCGGGTGTGCACCCTCCCCAGACCTACAGTCTGCTCCCTGGACCTCCAGCTGTGGAACAGCTGCTTGAAGAGCGCCGACTCCGCCCCGTCGTTCACCACCTCCACGTTGGTGCTGACGGCGTACTTCTTTGCTTTAATGAATTCCTGTAATAGTATCATAACGGTCAGTGTTGATTTCGTCGACTAAAATTTGACGAAAAGTGTTCGTCGACTACCTTTTTTCACTGACGAAAACTAAATAAAAACTAAATGAAAACTAACTTACGATGACTAAAAACTAAGACTAAATATATTGACAATTTCGTCAACAAATAAAAACTAGACTAAAATGTTAGTGAGTGACTAGTGGAGAAGAGATCCAGTAGAACTAAAAGACACGTCATTTTATGTTTGGTTGCGCTCAGGTCTACAAGCTCACAACGCAACGCGTTGTGAGCTTGTAGATCTGCTATTTTAAGCAGGCAACCAAGTGTAAAATCAGGCCATCAAGGCACAGACAAAATACATCCTAGTCGACTAAATCAACTGTACATTTAGTGACATATCATCATGTGATAAATCAGGGGTCTGCAACAGGGGGCCCGGGACCCCTAGCGGGTCCTCAGAGTTACAGGGGGTCTGCCAAATCTTTGTGTGATATGATTATTTTTTTACCTTAACCACTTGAACCCTAGCATCCCTTTTCTGAGGAGAACTTTAGCCAAAAACAGCAGATCTACAAGCTCACAACGCCTCGCGCTGCGAGGCGTTGTGAGCTTGTAGATCGGCTATTTTTGGCAAAGAGGTATAGGTGTAGAGGGGAAAAAGAGCAGACCAAGTTAAAAAAAAAAGAAGTTTAATCTGAAACACAATTTTATACAATATAGAGGGGGTCCCTGCTTCATCTCTCTCTCAGCTAGGGGGTCCTTGGCCTGAAAACGTTGAAGACCCCTGTGATAAATGATGTGGTATGGGAATGGCGTAGACTGGCATACCAGTAGACTGCCAGCATTTTTAGTGTCGGAAGCTTCTCCGATACTGGTAGCGGTACCGGAACAACTCTAACTTATACCGACAAATATATATTTTTGACATACTGTACATGTTTGTAACCCTGAACATTGTCATTTTACCAGAGCTCTGGACATGGCTGCCTGCCTTTCAGCCTTGGTCGCTTTCTTCCCTTTCCAGACGAAGATCTTCAACCCTCCTTGATCCAAGATGAAGCAGTCCTGGAAAGATATTTTTGCCTAATTTATGCTCCATCGAACAACGGTGTAGTACAGCAAAGAAAATAGCCGGTCTACAAGCTTGTGGATCGGCTATTTTCTTGCTGACCAGCGATACCATTGTACGTATAAGTAAGTATAAACTATGCCACGTAAACTCACGTCGTGATTTAAGAGGTCCTGAACCAACGGTCTGATGGCGACTTCTGTGACCTTCATCTGACCTTCAGCATCAGTCACACTGAAGATAATGAACATACAGATTGCATTAATGGAACAAAACATATGAAACATTGAGACTGGTGATTGCAGTGTTTGAAAAGTTTTGAATAATTTTGATTTTCTTTTAACACAAATCTTCTCTTCTGGGGGGGAATACATTTTCTGATGGGGGGTAGGGGGTCCGCAGGCAAATACCTATCATTTTGGGGGTCTTCCTTGGCACGAAAACGTTTGAGAACTGTTTTAGAAGGCCTTTTGTAGGCATTTGCCTCAGATCTTAATGGGTTAAAGGACAGTCAGCAATACTCACTGGTACAGGGTGAGCTGTGCCAGCTGCTCGTGGTCAGATGTTTCGTCAGACGTTCCACTTGTCAGCTCAGACGTTCTTTGCCCAAGAACGCTGGTCAGGATTTCCATGAGGTGAGGAGGGGAGTCGCCTTCCACGTCTCCCTCGATCACCCCGATCTCTGCCCGTCCGCCTCGCTCTCTGTCACGGATGTCTTTGGCCAGCATCATGCCCTGGGAACGAAAAGGTATACCACCAAGTCATGTCAAAACTCTGTGGGTGAACTTATAGATCAGCTATTTTTTGGTGCATGACACTGGCACGCAAGTTTACAAATGCATTTACTCTATTCATTATTGTCCAATTCAAAATCTCATCTAATCCAGCTTCCATAATATGTAAGATTATTATTATTATTATTATTATTATTATTATAAGATAATCATATTTGAACTGGGGACCCCCAACCCTGACAAGCACTTGAAATTGAGGCATTACATATACTTTGACTCGGTTCCACAGATAAATATTGTCTAAATAGATGATCTACTAGTAGATCGGCTATTTACAACATGTTTGCTTCTTTCTTAGGTAATATTTGACAATTTGGACAATGTTTACTTTTGGTCTTATTATTAGTTTATGTTTTTTCATTTTAGAGGTATTGAAAAGGTCTTAAAAGTCCTAAATTGTCACTTTAGAAATGTGCACATAAGTTAATCATTTGGGGACCCCCCCAAAAAAATCACTTGGAACTGGGGTTCCCAAACCCCAGTTTGGGAACCTCTGCCTTACACAGACGTACAAACAGTTTGCAGTATAAATGATATGCGGTACCTTCAGTCTTTCTTGTTTGTTGCTCATTGGTCCATTCCACTGGATCAGGGTCTTGCCCATGTCCAACAGAAACACGTCTCCAGTGTTGAAGCTGCTCCAGCTCATCTCCACCTGAAACACAACGTTGATGCAGACAGTTCATCCTGCTACTTTAGTAGTACCCCTAGAGGTCCTTGAGGTGGTTCCACTTTGAGACATACTGTATAGTGCTTTACAGTGTTGCTCACCTCCATGGCAGTGACTCTTTTCTTTCCTTTCACATGCAGTAACCTCTGGATGTCGTAGGAGTTGGTCTCTGTGTGTCTCATGCCTGATGCAACTCCACCTTTCCTATAACTTAACAACGGGAGAAAAAACTGGGCTAAATTATAGAAATAATGTTCAAAATAACACAATGTTTTTGTTTTGTTCTGCTTTTCCCTGCTTTGTGGATGGATGACACAAACAGTGCTTATGTGATAAATCTGTGGCCGTCTGAGAATCGGAAGGTTGCCAGTTCAACACCCTCTCCTTGACCAGCCTGCATGTCGAAGAGTCCCTGAGCAAGGCACTCACTTAACCCTTAACCTACTTAGTTGACCCCCAGGGCTCTATAACTAAACCCGAAATGTCTTTCCCTCTACAGTAAATTATCTACACTACAGCCAATCTACAAGCTCACAGCTCTAACAGCTTCCATCTGAGCAGCCCTCTCCTGGCTGAAGCAGTAACCCCCCACCCCGAGACAAGAAGAAAACACTGTCATTTCCCTGTGACCTATCATGAATCAATAGTTGCATTTTGATCAGAATATGCAAATTGTCTCACATAACTCCTTGTTTGAAGTATCCCCGGAAGGTGTCAGACTCGTGTTTCTGCACCTCGCGGTGCTGCACCGGACCGGAGCCCAGGAACTCGTCCAGTTGGATGGTGTAGACGGCGGCCGCGCCCTGTTCGTCCTGGCTGGACTGAGAGCCTATCCAGTAGTGGAGGTCATAGGTCACAGCACTGCCGCCCAGTCTGTGTGTCTGGAGGAAAGAGGTTTGGGTAGTAATTAATGTTGTTACATGGAATACAAGAACGCTCCCTCCAAAACACGTTCGCCCCGGGTCAAAATCCGGCGACCTCGGAACGGTCGCCAATAGGTATTCCTAAACGTAACCTCAGTAAAACTATGCCTAAACCTAACCTTATTCCTAAACGTAACCTCAGTAAAACTATGTCTAACCTAACCTTATTCCTAAACGTAACCCCAGTAAAACTATGTCTAAACCTAACCTTATTCCTAAACGTAACCTCAGTAAAACTATGTCTAAACCTAACCTTATTCCTAAACGTAACCTCAGTAAAACTATGTCTAAACCTAACCTTATTCCTAACCTTAACCTCAGTAAAACTATGTCTAAACCTAACCTTATTCCTAAACGTTACGGTAACCCCAGTAAAACTATGTCTAAACCTAACCTTATTCCTAAACGTAACCTCAGTAAAACTATGTCTAAACATAACCTTATTCCTAAACGTAACCTCAGTAAAACTATGTCTAAACCTAACCTTATTCCTTTACGTAACCTCAGTAAAACTATGTCTAAACCTAACCTTATTCCTTTACGTAACCTCAGTAAAACTATGCCTAAACCTAACCTTATTCCTAAACGTAACCTCAGTAAAACTATGTCTAAACCTAACCTTATTCCTTTACGTAACCTCAGTAAAACTATGTCTAAACCTAACCTTATTCCTAAACGTAACCTCAGTAAAACTATGTCTAAACCTAACCTTATTCCTAAACGTAACCTCAGTAAAACTATGTCTAAACCTAACCTTATTCCTAAACGTAACCTCAGTAAAACTATGCCTAAACCTAACCTTATTCCTAAACGTAACCTCAGTAAAACTATGTCTAAACCTAACCTTATTCCTAACCTTAACCTCAGTAAAACTATGTCTAAACCTAACCTTAACCTCAGTAAAACTATGTCTAAACCTAACCTTAACCTCAGTAAAACTATGTCTAAACATAACCGTAATAATGTAACCTCAGTAAAAGTATGTCTAAACCTGTAGCTCAAAATGTGTCGCTTTTAGCGTTGCGTTTCGAGCTTGTAGATCTGCTACTTTTGATGCTTTTGTGTGACGCTGGAGGCGTTCATTTATGAAAAAACACAAAAAGTTAGAAGGTTTCTGCCCGACAGCAACAAAATACAAGACAACTGGGATGAGGTCATAAGAAAATGCACTGCATGTTGTCAGAGTTCCCTATTGTAAATATGCAAACCACATGAGCTAAACAAACACACACACACACACACACACACACACACACACATGCACACACACACACGCACACGCACACACACGCACACGGTAACAGTAATTCATCTATAAACGTTCAGGACTTACAGAGAGTAGTATGTAGCAGTCTCCCTCATAAAAATTCCCATAAGATTTCTCTGGTACTTGGACAAGCTCCATTTTCTATGGAGCAAATAGAAACGTTGTATTATTACCGTTTCTTCCAACAAAAAGGAACTGTATGTGCTTCGGAACACGGCAAAAAAAAGTGTAATGTACAGACAGTGGTGGAAAAAGTACTCAAATTCTTATAAGTAAAAGTACCAATACTGCAATATAGAAATACTGTACTCTGTTACCAGTAAAAGTCCAGAATTCAAAATGTACTTAAAATACCAAAAGTAAAAGTACTAAAATGTTTGACAAGATGTTTGACAAAGTCACAGATCTCACAGAAGGGTCCATTTGGCTACAAACTCGCCACCATTTAGCTGGGGACCACTGGTGGTCCCCGGACCACTGGTTGAGAACCACTGCTCTACAATGACTGTCAGAATATAGTGCTTTAACCATTTGAAAAAACACCTTTTGTTTTAATCAAAAAATATCACTTACCCTACCTTTAAAATGTCTATTTTCAAAAGTCAAAATACCTCAATTCTCCAGATGATAATACCAGGGTTGTGAGTCACTGCTCTGAATGTGTAATCCATGGTTCTCAAGGTGTGCTCAAAACGTCAGAGTCAATTTTCTTCCAGTTCTTGGAAAATATGAAGAAGAAATCATTATCACCATATGAGAATAGTAACACAAAATACATTTTCAAAATACTTTGGAAGAAATGCAAATATGTAATAATGATAATAATGAATTTCCAAGATAATTGTTTATATCAACCCTCCAGCTCTCTGTCAAAATGATGACTAAATTATATATGACTAAATTATATATGTATATCAGACAGTATTGATGATTTTAACCACTAGAACCCCAGCATCAGTAGTCTGGGGGGGGGGGGGGGGGACATTATAGCCAAGAATTGCAGATTTCACAACACGTGTATTTATTTTGGTGTAGAGGGGAAATGGTAGTACACAGAGCCAGCTCAGGTCCAATTTACTAAGTCTAGAGCACTGTTTCCCAAACAGTGGGTCGGGACCCTCACAGATAACATTTTTTATGGGTCACGACGAGTAAATATCAAAATAGAGATTTTCTGAAAAAAAAAAATATATATATATCTGCATTAATACATACAAATAACAATTCCATAGACACGTTTTTTAAAGAAAGTTTAAGAGGTAGTGAAAATAGCAGATCTACAAGCTCACTTGTAGATCTGCTATTTTCACTAGTTTTGGGTCCCGGGGCAAACATCTGCAGTAATTTCTCTTTTGAGTCTCAAGCTAAAAGGTTTGCAAAACCACTGATCTAGAGGGATTTAAGTGGTTAAGCATCAAATAAACAATCTGTCATTTATAAACTCCTTTTAGTACAGGAAAACAACATTAAATCACTTCACCGGGTCCATTAATGTCAACGTGAGAGACTTACGTACATTCAGCCAGAGGAAAAACCAATGTAGCGCCAATATGATCAATCATACAGTCAGGATACTGTGATCTACTGTGCAGACAGACACACAAATCTCTCTTCTTCTTCTTCTTTTCAGAGCCCAGGAGATTTGCCTGATGGTTTGCATATTCCAGGACCAGGTAATGCTCCGTCCAATCACTGGCACACATACACAACCCTACAGGCAAATGATCCCAGAGCAGGATTGACTGTACGCAAATGATCATATACTGCCTTAAAACAACAAACTAGTGGTGGTGGTGATGGTGGTAGTGGGGGAGCATTATAGTCGTATATATTTTTTAATCAATTCAATTCAATCTTTATTTCAGACCCAAGGGAGATCCATATCACAATAAAAACACCATACAAAGAAATGTAATTACAGAAAAAGAAATACAATAAAAAGACTTCCACCATGTTCAGTTTCAAATAGACAAGTGCGCCAATGGTTCCACAGTCTAGAGGAGAACCTGACAGAACTACCGGCGGGGTTAGTTATGACAGCAATGATGTCATTCACTGACTCAGATGCCCTACACATAGATATTGCGTAGCACAGAGCAGGTGCAGGAACCCCAACACTAACAAACATCTGGCTTGCACTGGAGCTTCTTGGAGCTCTCAGCTCCGCATACAGTCTTTAAAACACAGCTGTGTTACTGTATATCACATGTTATATCTGACACTAGAATGGTTGCATCAAAGAAACTATAGGACATTCAATCGTTTGTTCAGTGTAATCAGTATAAATATACTGATGCATTAATGTGTAGTTAATATTTCAGCTGTTAAAGGAGGGTCTTATTTTAACTACTTTATATATAGTCTGTATTTGCGACCCCCACCCCCATCAATATATCTTTTTCTTAACTTTAATTAATCTATAATACATCCTAAGCGAACCAAATGGACCCTAACGGGTCCATTTGGTTCCATTTGTACACTCTCAGAATTAAATTAACATAGATTTTTACAATATAAATTGGAGTCCCAGAGATAGAAATGCCATTAAATGGGGGTCCGTGGCCTAATGCATGTCAAACTGGGGGTCCTTGAAATTAAAATGGTTGAGAATCACTGCTAGAGCCATAAAAATCTTCTGTTATGGGGGTCCTTTTCAAATGGGGGTCCGCATATCTTTTCAAATGGGGGTCCGCGGGCTAATAAGTGTCAATATGGGGGTCCTTGACATGACAAAGTTTGAGAACCACTGCACTACAGTACAGTCAGCACAAGCTGAACATACTGTATTGTATTAGTTTTGAGACTCTTTTGTGACTAGTTTTGAGCTGCTCTTTACTAATACCAAGAAAGTGGAGCATGTCACTACAGTTCTTAAATCCTTACACTGGCTCCCTGTGTGTCAAATAATTGATTTCAAAATACTACTATTGATCTATAAAGCTTTAAATGGTTTAGGGGCCAAAATGCATTTCTGATCTTGTACGATATCATGAATCATCCAGATCTCTCAGGTCATCTGGGATAAAGGTCTGTTTTCTGTTCCTGCAACCACAAATAAACACGGGGAAGCAGCATGTATAGTTTGTATGCACCACATATGTGGAACAAACCCACCGCTGCCTTTGATCAAGTTACTTTTCTTTTCTCTTCTGCACTGTAACTGTATCTGTTACTTTGTACTTCTTTTGTTTTATGCATCCTAATGCCATTGTATACGTTTCCTTTGCTTGATGTTCTGTGTGAAGCTCATTAAATTGCCTTGTTGTTTAAATGTGCTGTACAAATAAAACTGCCTTGTCTTGCATCAGATGTCCAGATGTGTTACAGTGATACAAGATTCACCAGTCAAACAATGATGCTACACAGTACTTTAACCCGTGTCTAATTTAGGACCCTAAGTCCATTTTTAAGTTATAACACTGAGGATGAACTCTCATCCACAGAGATAATGTTTTGAGATGACATTACAGTAATGATGATGAATGAATTGATGAAACCTGCCTGTAAACAATCAAGTGGTTTTGAAAGCATAGACAAACGTTTAGTGGGAAGTCTGAGAACAGATGAATGGTTTCAGTTTCCCACTAAAGTAAACAAAGCTAGTTATTCTGTGGCTAATCCTCTCTGCTCTGCATTCTGTTCTTTCAACATTAAATGAACTTTTCTCGAACCATGGTTTGGTTCTAGAAGTGACCGAAAGACACAGCAGAACCAAATCCAAATGGTTGCAAGGCAAGGCACAGCACATTTCAACAATGTGACAACCAGGAACAGTCTGGTGACCACCGGAGAGATGGATGACAGCCGGAATGTAGACGTTGCACCCGGGAGCTGTACAGTATGGGTTGGCGCCCCAGCCTGTGTCTTCCGTGAAGCCGCAAGTGGAGCCTGCAGTACCACCACGGCCCCAGGAGACGGGGGAGTCTGGTCCAACGCTCAGGTCCTGGACCTGTTGAGACGAAGGAGGGGCCATCCACAGAGCCTAGTCCCTCCACGTGCCAGAGCCTCCCCCGGTCCCAGCAGAGTATAGTTCCGGAGAAGCGGACTGAGCCGCTCGTCTTTCCCTAAGAGGACTGACCATGGCTAGCTACTGCGGCGTAAGTCGGGGGCTTGATCAACCCCGGCTGGGTCACCTGGGCGACGGTGTATGTTGTGAGACCCGAAACACCCGTCGACCCCAGGCTACAACACTGATGATACGTCCCAAGTGCATACAGGTGATGTTTTTTATTTACACCAACAGTTGCGTGCTATTCACAAAGCATTAAGCATTGAGACATTTAGACAAAGAGCATAAACCATTTGTATAAATTAACCTTAAGTTATACGTGAAGACTAATGTGTTATGAAAGTATCAGATACACCGTGGCTTCATAAAGGGCAAGAACTTGAAGGAAACAAGATGAGACTTGGTTAATGAGGCGTGCAGATTGCATGTATTATGTATAGGCAGTCTTTGAAGTGATTTAGATAAGGATAGTATAAAGACAGGAAACAGAAGGTGTGAGAGAGACGCCACACATAATATCTGTCTGACCCCCGTCATGGCTGCATCGTCAAAAGGGGGCGTGGCGTCCCTTTGGTGATGACAAGTTGGCACTCTACAAGCTCACGAAGCATTCTGAGCTTGTAGATTCCATCTTTGCTCAATGTTCTCCCCCCAGAATGTAGGGACTCTGCGTCGCTACTGCTGCTCAGCAGCTGAGCAGCAGTAGCGACGCACGTCAGCTCAGCTAGGGAAGCCAGAGTGAGCACGTAATAGCGCAGAACCTTTAACCACCCGACCAGGAGAAAAAGTGCATGACTAGTCACCTGATCGGTTGGCCCAATCCCTTGAGTTGCCTGGCCTGAACTAGCTCCGTAAACTGCGCCTCATTGATGATAAAATAAGGAGACATTCAAGTATCTGACAATGTTTAAGTCACCAAAGTATCAACTTTGATGAGGCAGTGTTGTACATACAATAAGAAGAAGTAAAAAAGAAAACAGGAAAATAAGAGAGTACTGATGAAGAAGAAATGATTAAATACCTAAAAAAGGCAGAGGCCATGCTGTGTGGGTGTTAATGACATGGTCACATTTTGGGGTCTTTAATTACATAATGACACAGTGGTGTCTTATACAGTGCCTAATCGTCTCGGGGTTGAAACCTCATATGTCCAAAACCGTAACTTTTCAGGATTCAAATTCCAAAAATAGCAAAAGCAGATCTACAAGGTCGAAACGCGTCGCTTTGCGAGGCGTTTCGAGCTTGTAGATCTGCTACTTTTAATGCTTTTGTGTGACGCTGTAGTATGATCAAGTAGGGGCGTTAATTTACGAGAAAAACACAAAACGAATATGGAGATAACAGGTTTCTGCTGGACAGCAACAATACATCATATATTATATTGGTTTGTAGTGTAAGTGGGTGTGCAGGTTGTGTTAAACTACAGGGCTCACTTCCTCTCACTCCCCCTCACATCGCCCCCCTCCCCCCCTTCCTCCTCACTTCCCCCTCACATTCATTCCTCTTCCTCTCTGTCTCTCCTCTCATGCTGAGGAAGGTGATCCTGTGTCAAAGTGTTTTTCCAGACTTTCGTGCAACCCAAAGGCTGCAACAACTATCGATTATTTTCTTTAGAGATCTTCTTCTTAGCGATTACCTTTTCTGATTAATCCAATCATCTAGAAGCACGTTTTTTATATTGTTGCTGTCGGGGCAGAAACCTCTGATTGATTGATTGAATACCTTATTAGCAGTTTGCAAAAAAAAAGCACAGGAAAGTACATTTCAATAAATGGTCTGCTAAGAGTATTTTAAACCCAAGAAAGCCTATGGCTTGTTTCCATTGGGGTCCTTTGTACTCAATTCATCAAAACATTTAATGACAGACATAAAATACTAGGCAAAAACATATATTATGTTATTTTTGTAAATGAACACCCTTCTTGATCATACTACAGCGTCACACAAAAGCATCAAAAGTAGCTTGCAAGCTCAAAATGCAAGGTTAGGTTAACATCAGTATTATGTTGAGTATTGATCATTAAATATTCATTAAATATTATTATTGATACTATAATGTTTATGAATTGAATACCAGGAACCCCAATGGAAACAAGACCGCAAGACTTTTTTGGACGTACCTTTTAGACAAAGTGTTTTGACTGTACTTTTTTTTTACATTTCTGCCTAATAAATATTCAAAAAGACTGATGATAGGACCTTCAGTTTACCTATGATCCTAGATTACTGACTCACTACACTGTCTCTATGCATTTGATGTGTTACCTTGTGTTTACCTTGCTTACTGTAGGCCTAAATCGGTCTGGATGAAGAACGTCTGCTAAATGCCTTAATTGTAAATTGTAAATCGACCACATCAAAGTCTCTAAATTAGCAGAGTGTAGGTGGGCTGTGAAACGTGTGTTTCTTTCAGAGAGAATAATAATTATGGCTCCATCAGTGCCAGATGTGCTGAGTCCTGAGCTCCTCCTCTGAGTGCTTACTAAAACATTCCAGTGAAGCTTTGGGGAAATCTGTCTGCTTCCTACGTTGGTCCCTCACTTCTCCTCTAGCCTCGATCGTCACTCTGAGGCTGCAGTGACTGACTGTCTACCATCCAGACAGACAGACAAAATGAGAGCAGTTCTCGTGTTGGTTGTTGCAGCGTTGGCCTGCGTTTCCAACGCTCAACAACACCAGGCACTGATTGACTACTTGGAGAGGAGACTGCTCGCAATTGAGGTAAGACTGTCGCTCCCTTTCTCTTCCTCCCTTCCTAACAGTGGTGTAAAGTAACTAAGTACATTTACTCAAGTACTGTAATTAAGTAAAATTTTGAGGTATTTTTTTTTACTTTACTGGAGTATTTCCAATTTTCAATACTTTTACTTTATACTCCAATGCATCTCAGAGGCAAATATTGTACTTTTTTACTCCACTACAATTATTTGAAAACTTTAGTTACTTAGTTGCTTTGCAGATATAAATTACCATATTAAAAAACATACATGAACCACTTTAACCCTGATGTTATACATAGACTGTTTGAAAATAGCAGATCTACAAGCTCACAACGCGTTGTGAGCTTGTAGATCTATTTTCAAACATTTTAGTACTTTTATATTTGGTACTTTAAGTATATTTTGACGCCAATCCTTTTGTACTTTTACTCAAGTAACATTTTGAACACAGACCTTTTTTACTTGTAATAGAGTATTTGTATAATGTGGTATTGCTAAAAATGTGAGTACTTTTCCCACCACTGCTTCCGAACCCGGGGCTCCAGAGTCCAGAGAGTGGCTCTCAGGAAATATAATTTTCCAGGAACATGGGGATTCCATCAATGGAACGCAGATGTGTGCAGAGAAATGCTCAGGAAAAATACAGAGAAATGCAGCTCCTCTTAAAACGTACTGCAATCTGGTTCAAGGGACTGATTAAGATTAGCAAAGCAGAATTGGTTAATGTCAATGAGGATTGATTATTATTTTTAAAGGAGCAATTTGCAAGATCTGATGCAATTAAGTATAGCCTACTTGAAAGACTGTTACAAGTGTTTTGTGAAGCATGAATGTTATAAATGGATGTTGAACAAGGAGGGGTTGATGAATTCATCTTTAGTATGAAGGTCATTATGATTTATTCTGCCTTTGCTACAGTATTTCTTTTTAAGTCTGCTGTCTGGCAGCATAAAGCTTGTCACTGTGTCTGTATGAGACACAGAGAGCTTATTGCAAGTTGCAGGTTTGGGTTTGATTAAAGTTTCCTGATCCTAAATAGGCCTACCTTTTATCTTAACCCTTTAAGACTGGGAACATATCGGTGTCATTTTAGATTTCTTTGGCTATTCAAAAATAGCAGATATACAAGCTTATAGCGCTATGAGCTTGTAGATCTGCTATTTTCAAAACAATCGTGACAATTTGTGCAAATCTTTGAATATATATATTGTGAACATTTTTAACTCCGATCTGTGCTTCTGGAGGGTCCCTGTAACAACATATTTAGAGATGGGGGTCTGTTGCCAAATACATATCATTTTGGGGGTCCTTGAAATTGACACGGAAAAGTTGGAGCACCACTGATATAGCAACATATGTTTTTCAGAAAACTGTTAGGATTTAGAAGACATTTGTAGCATTTGAGTTTAAAATGTTTGCTTTAAAAAACATATATATTCAAAGATTTGCACATCTACAAGCTACGAGCTGGGCTATGAGCTTGTATATCTGCTATTTTTGAATAGCCAAAGAAATCTAAAGAGACACACATGGGTTCCTGGATTGCATGGGTTAATCTTATGACAAATTCAGTATCATGTGTTTATTTATCCAAATAAAAAGTACATGAGAAAGCAATTGAGTCAGAGATACAGTAAACCAGTCAGAGGTACAGTAAACCAGAGCAAGATGCCTCCCAGACACAATCATTTCCTGGAAACTACACTGTAGCAAAAACCACAACCGTAACCTTTGCAACAAAAGAAAAAGAAAACAGCTGAAGCTATGGGTTGCACAGCACTGTAGAGTAGAATATCAGTGGTTCTCAAACTTTTTCTTGTCAAGGACGCCCAAAATTATATGTATTGTATTTGGCTGCGGATCGGACCCCCATCTCAAAACATATTTTGTGCCAGGGACATCCAGAAGCAGAGATTAGAGTTAAAAATGTTCGCTTAAAAAAAAAAAAAAGTATAATCAAAGATTTGCACACATTTTCACGATTTTTCAAAAATAGCAGATTTACAAGCTCATAGGGCGGCACGAAGTGACACGCTATGAGCTTGTATATCTGCTATTCTGTAATCGGCTAAGTATGAAATAAGGATAAAGTGGTTAAAATTATTGTGACGCTATATTAATCACTTTTGTTAGGGACCCCCTGGTACCTCCGCCAGGACCTCTGGGGGTCCCCGGACCCCACTTTGAGAACCAATGCTGTAGATAACCGGGTACAGTGTGTCTGTGAACCACATCGTTGCAACATCCCTGGTTCGATTCCAGCTGGAGACCTGTGTGGCGTCTCTCTCACACCTTCTGTTTCCTGTCTCTATAGTCTATACTGTGCTTATCTAAATCACATCAAACGGTGCCTGTACTGTACTGTACTGTACATGCTGAGGTTGCAATATGCACGCCTCATTAATCAGTCACAAGTCTCATCTTGTTTCCTTACATTCTTTCCCTTTATGAAGCCAGGTGTATGGATACTTCCATAATTGGATTGTACTTTACCTTCCCTCAAGCCCTCCAGATATTATTAACTATATGAAGCCCCCTTTACTATTGCAAACAAGGAATAGGAGAGTTGCAGTAAGGATTGCACCTGTTGGCATGAGGCTGGGGGAGAAGTATGAATGAATGAATGAATGAATGAATGGTTTATTTTTGGTTTATCTTTGTTTACAACAAATCAAAACACTTGTGTGGACTTACAACACACACAAATCATCATCACCAATGTACATCACACAAAATCCAAATTCAATGACCGAAAAAAAGGAATAGGCTGAATCACAATGCTTATTCTTTGCCTATCCTTTTACAATCCTTAAAACATATCTATTTTGATATTAAAAACCCTTAAAACATGCTGCAAGATAAAAGAGAAAAAACTAGAAAATGTGCTCCTCGGAACACAGGTCTCCGTCAGGCAAGGTGGTAAAAGAAAGTACTGTTCCTGATTAATTCTGTCTTACCTATTTATATTACATATTGTGATGTCACGTGAAGCTTGACCAATGTTAGGTGTTCACAGACGGACGGACACACACACACACACACGGACGGACGGACGGACGGAGGGACGGAGGGTAAAACATACTCTCCACCATGCCTTCGGCCTGGCGGAGACAAAAAACTCAAAACTGTACTACTGGAATATTTTACTTTTTAAGGCTTTTTGGGTGGTGCCAACCACTCCTATATCTGACTTTGTCTGTGTGTCCGTCCGTATGTATGTCCAATAAACAAACATTGATGACAACATCAATACGGGGCTCATCAAAGGCACCACTCTCTTCACACAGGGTGTGATTTTTTAAATTTCCCCTGAGATGTACACAACTTCAACCCATCATTAAGGCAATTCCTTTAGTTTAACTCCCAAAATGTAAACACATCTAGCTATTACATTACGGGGTGGCAGTGGCTCAGGGGTAGAGTGGCCGGGTAGAGTGAACTGGAAAACCGCAAGGTCCCCAGATCGATCCCGGGCTGGGGCGCTCCCCTAGAGTTAGTGTCAAAGTGTCCTTGAGCAAGACGCTGAACCCCTAATTGCTCCCAATGAGCAGGTTGGTGCCTTGCATGGTTTCCTCCGCCATCGGTGTATGAATGTGTGTGTGAATGGGTTAATGGCACAATCAATGTAAAGCGCTTTGGATAAAAGCGCTATATAGTGAGCAGGCAGCTTCTTATCACCTGACAGGGGGGGGGGTTTCCCTGGTAGGACGTAGCGTGTGGAAGGAACATGTTATTCCAACCAGTTCCTTTCCCCTCCATCAGACTGACCAGGGGGAGGCAGTATAGAGACCAGGATTACGGCATGTTTTTGGTGAGGGTACCCACCCTAGGAGTCATGGGGAGTACATGCAAACTCCACACAGGAAGGCCCTTTCACCAACGAAATGAGTATGTCTAAATGCAGTATCTATGCAGGGACGTGCACAGATAAACTCTAGGTGGTGCTAGAGCACCTGCCCTTTGCCCTCTTGACCAGAAGTGCCCTTTTGAAAAAAAGAAGAAAAAAAAACATTGTTTTTTTCAGTTTACAGCAGGGGTCTTCAACAGGGGGTCCGGGACCCCTAGGGAGTCCTCAGAGCTACTACAGGGGCTTTATGTGATATGATTTTTCTTTTTACCATAACCACTCGAAACCTAGCATCCCTTTTCTCTGAGGAGAACTTTAGCCAAAAATAGCAGATCTACAAGCCCACAACGCCTCGCGCTGCGAGGCGTTGTGGGCTTGTAGATCTGCTATTTTTGGCAAAGAGGTATAGGTGTAGAGGGAAAAAAGAGCAGACCAAGTAAACAAAAAAAAGTATAATTTACTTGAGCACCTGCCCCTCAAAATGTCTGTGCACGCCACTGGCAGTATCTATGTATATGTGTGGGCTGTGGACATGGAAAACAGTTCCATTGATTGATCTCCTTTTTTGCAACAAACAGGATCGCATCTCTCTGTGGCACGAGCAGACGACCCGCTACGCCTCGGAGCTGCGGGAGCTGAAGCAGCAGATGGTCTCCCAGCTGGAGAACCTGGACAAGGAGAAGGAGGCGCTGAGGACCCACCTGGACGGCGTGGGCACGCGGGTGGACCGCGTGGAGCGCGAGCTGGACTACCTGGAGACGCAGAACGGCGGCGCGGCGCCCTGCGTGGACGTGGACGACAAGCTCATCGAGCAGCAGGTCACCCTGGTGAAGGAGAAGAACAAGGTCAAGTACGCCAAGCTCTCAGGTGAGGAGGCGCTTCTGATTGGCTGATTGAATACTTTATTAACCCATTAACCCATCGGAAAAAAATATTAAAAAAATATTTTTCACGATTTTTCAAAAATAGCAGATCTACAAGCTCATAGCGCGGCACTCGGTGCCGCGCTATGAGCTTGTAGATCTGCTATTTTTGAATAGTCAAAGAAATCTAAAGTGACACAGATGCGTTCAGGTCTTAATGGGTTAACAGTTTGCAAAAGGTACAGAAGTACAGTTTATACAATGATGCTAAAAGGATAACACAAAAAAGCCCTGAGGCCTTGTTTCCATTGTGGTCCTGTGTATTCAATTCATCAAGACATATAAAGACATACAATACTATCTATACATGAGGTCATCAATACTAGGAGCAGTACAGCAGTAGGCCTACAGTTTTTTTGGCAAGCTAGAACAGTGGTTCTCAAACCTTTTCACGTCAAGGACCCCCAAATGTATATGTATTTCACAGTGGACCGCCATCTGAAAATGTTTTGTGTCAGGGACCCCCAGAAGATAAGATTTGTGTTAAAAAAAAATGAAAAAGTTTGATTATTTTTGAACATTTCTAAAATGTTCAAAAATAGCAGATGTATAAGCTCGCTGGAAGTGACATGCTGAGAGCTTGTAGATCTGCTATTTTTGAATAGCCAACATATAAATGGATAAAGAGGTTAATACTACTTAGCTGGGGACCCCCTGGAACCCCCCAAAGGACCCCTGAGGGTCCCCGGACCCCACTTTGAGAACCACTGAGCTTATGGTGGTTTTGAAGGAGGGTATAGGAAGTCAGTGGAAGTCACACTTTTTGATGTCTGGTGGTAGGGCATTCACAGTTTGGTGGCATAATAGTAGAATGCATTCATCCCCATGTCTCATTTCCCCCATTAAGGGGTCAGTCTTAACATACAAGAGGAAACTCATTCCAGAGGTTGGGAGACATAACTCTTACAAATATAATAATACTTTCAGTGCTTTGCTTATACAAACAAACCAAGCAGACCACAAGTCAATGATTCTTAGTTATACCTTTACATAAAAACACTTGTGTTATTATGCCACATGAGAATGATGTAAATGATGTAACTAAAGTTGTAAATCCCCCTCATTTCTTATCTCTTTCTTTCCATATGAATATCGTCAGAATACCATACGCACACATTAGCTTACTATCCTTCCTTCCCAGTTTAAAGACTAAATGTTTAAACAAAACTTTTCTTAAACAATCTTTAAAATAATGTTGATAGTTTCCTCTTCCACCCACATTATTGTGAATTATTTGCTCTGAATTCACAATAAATGTATTGTAATAAGTGCCCAAACATGAATAATTCTATATTTAAAAAGATAAATATAGATAATAAATAAAATGAATTACACCATAACTGTCACATCTTGGGACAGCCAGTGACCGTGATGGGATGTGTGGTTGTTAAAAGTCAGAGAGATTAGGTTGTGGCAAAAAATCCCATTTAATGTTTTGAAGGCAAACAATAAGATCTGAAAATCAATCCCAAAACATGCAGGGAGTCAGTGAAAGGTGAAGGGAGGCCAGTGTGGGGGAGATGTTTCCTGTTAAAAGGACAAGCTGCAGCATTCTGGACCAACTGCAGTGTGTAAAGTAACTAAGTACATGTACTCAAGTACTGTACTTAAGTACAATTTTGAGGTATTTTTTTACTTTAGTGGAGTATGTCCAATTTTCCAGTACTTTTACTTCTACTCCACTACATCTCAGAGGAAAATATTATACTTTTACTCCACTACAATTATTTGACAACTTTACTAGTTACTTTGTAGATTTTTATTATTATTACAAAACATATATTAACCACTTCAGCCCTATATACATTTCCGCCATTTGAAAATAGCCGATCTACATGTGACGCATTGTGAGCTTGTAGATCTGCTATTTTCAAAAGGTTGACTTTTACTTTTGGTACTAAATATGTATTGACACCAATACTTTTGTACTGAATTCCGGGCTTTTACTTGTAATGGAATATTTCTACATCGTGGTATTGAAACTTTTACCTAAGTAAAGAATTTGAGTACTTTTTCCACCACTTTGTGAGAGGGAGGCCTGGCTAATACTCCAACCCTTCTATAACCATTTCAAAACCACAACATGACAAATTCAATCAGATTACTGAGCAGGGGAGTTTGGTTGGCAGTAAAACGAGTATGAAAACTGTCTTATCAGGAAGAACGTTTGGCGGATTAGTCATAGGAAGAAAGTTCTGTCTCTGGATGGTTGATTTTGGAGCTTGTAGGTAGTGGTTGGCAACCTTTTTGACACAAAGTGCCATGTTTTTCTTTTCTTTTCTTTATTTTCCAGTGTGCCATATCAACATTATGTTTAATAATGACACCACATCAACATAAAATATTTCTTTTGACATTTATTAAAAGACTCCACCTATCTCCCAGACTCCCTCCCCAGTCAGAGTTGAGAGTTTGAATTAATGTAGAATTATGTGCAGGATGTAATTTAAATACAAATATGAGGGGACTTAATTTATTTGACTACATTTAAAAAAAAAAGAAGTTTATTTAAAAATAAAAATCCTCTCTCTCACACTTATGCCAGTCTGCCAGTGATCACCTTCCCCTGTGCCAATGTTGGCAGTGGTGGAAAAAGTACTCACATTTTTTACTTAAGTAAAAGTATCAATAGTGCAATGTAGAAGTAGTAGTGAAAGTCTGGAATTCGAAATTTACTCGAGTAAAAGTACAAAAGTCTATTGGTATCAAAATGTATTTGAAGTACCAAAAGTAGAAAGTATTATGCATAAGGTCCCAAGTTTTCAAATGTATATAAAAATCTTTTGAAAATAGCAGATCTACAAGCTCACAATGCGTCGCATCGCAACGCATTGTGAGCTTGTAGATCGGCTATTTTCAAATGGTCGAAATGTATATAGGGCTGAAGTGGGTAATGCATGTTTTGTAATAACAATCCAAATCTACAAAGTAACTAGTAACTAAAGTTTTCTAAATAATAAGTAAAAGTAAATTGGAAATACTCCAGTAAAGTAAAAAATACCTCAAAATTGTACTTAAGTACAGTATTTGAGTAAATGTACTTAGTTACTTTACACCTCTGAATGTTGGCAGGTTGCCGACCCCTGGAAAATGATAAATATGACTCGACCATGAAGATCACAGTTTGTCTTGTAGGCCTACCTGAATCAAAGAAAATGCATAAAAGAAAAGTAGCCATTATTACCAATTTTGAGCTCACTAGCCATGCATCATTTCAGTGATAAGTCAGTAATTACTCATACTGAGGGATTTTTATTTATTTATTTTGCATTCCTCCTAGTGCTCACCGTTTTTCAACCTTCTTTTTTGATGCGGAAAGCGTTTCTGAGAATAACTTGGCTTCATGGGCTGCTCTGAGCCTGACCTAGTTTGTCGTGATGAATTTGTTTGTCAAAAATACCACTTCCTCTCCTCCTGAGCCCTCCCTCCCTCCCAACAACAACACCCCCACCCCCCCTTTCAGAGGTCTGTAATTTGAAAACATGTGAAAATAAACACTGACGCACCTATTTTGAAACCCCTGAGCAATTACATACAGTACCTACTACTAATTATCTGTATATCTCAGAGATATACAGGTAATTAGTAGTAGGTAGGTACTGCATGTAATTGCTCTCTACATCTGTCTCGTTTGCGTGTGCATGCTGTGTATGTTATTACCACGCAGTGGTGGAAAGATTACTCCAATTATTTGACTTTACTTAAAAATGTTTGCTTTAAAAAAATATATATATTCAAAGATTTGAAGAAAAAAAAACACGATTTAAAAAGAATAGCAGATCTTCAAGCTTTTGTTCCAGATATAATAATAATAATAATTATAATAATACATATGATTTATACAGCCCTTTTCTAGGCTTTATATGTGGTGCATAACGACTAAATGTTGCTTCCCCACGTTTATGTTTGGTTTTAGAGACAGAGAGCAGATCTTTTATCCCAGATGACCTGAGAGGTCTGGATGGTTTGTGATATCGTACAAGATCAGAAATACATTTTGGGTTTTGGCCCCAAACCATTCAATATAGACCAACAGAGTATTTTGAAATCAATTATTTGACACACAGGGAGCCAGTGTAAGGATTTAAGAACTACAGTGATACTGTATGCTCCACTTTCTTGGTATTATAGTAAGGACTCGAGCAGCAGCGTTCTGTATCAACTGCAGTCGTTTTTTTTTATGGAGACCTGTAAATACACTGTTACAGTATAGTCTAAAAGTTTACTGAAGAGATGAATGCATGGACACATTTTCTAGATCCTGCTGAGACATGTATTAGTGTTTAACACATTCACTGCCAGGAATTAATGAATTAATTCATCAGCCAGTGCCAGCGTTTTTACTAATCTTTGGAGACCCACATACATGTTTTTCAAAGAAGATGTGAACATCAGATGTCTGGGGGTAGAAAAAAAAATTGTAACCACAATCTTTCCTTCTTTAGTTATCGGCAGTTGAATGTGGCTTGTTTTCACCAAAAACGCAATCTGGGAAAAGAAATCAGAGAGAATATATATTTTTATAAATCTGATAACTCTATCGTTATCACTGAAAACACCAAATGACGTCTATATGGAAGTCAACGGCGGTTAAGTGTTGGATTAGAAATGACTTCTATAGACGTCAATGGCAGTTTTTCGAAGGCAATGTTAAGGTCACTTCACTGCAAATCCAGAGTGTTAATCTAACTCTTTCAGGCCCATTTTCTTTTACACTCACACAAGATTGCTGTTATTGTAACACAACCAGTGGTGGAAAAAGTACTCAAATGTTTTACTTAAGTAAAAGTATCAATATCAGGGTTCCCACGGTCATGAAATTCCTGGAAATATTTTGAAATTAGAAAAACAGTTTTCCAGGCCTGGAAAAGGTTTGGAATTAATCAAATGTTTTGGAAAATGTTTGGCTATCGTCTCTGTCGGGTGGAAACCTCATATGTCCAAATCTGTTACTTTTCAGGATTAAAATTCTAAAATGGCAAAAGTAGCAGATCTACAAGCTCAAAACACGTCGCCTGTTACTCTGTTACTTTTGATGCTTATGTGTGACACTGTTTGATTTACAAAAAAACAAGGAGTTAGAGTACGGAGATAAGAGATTTCTGCCCGACAGCAACGAAATACATTGTTTTTGTCTAACATTACGTGCAAGATGGGTAAAACGTGGTAACACGCAGTGCTACTTGATACGTTGTTAACTTGTAGATCTGATCTTTTTGTCACGTGACACCTTCGCTCGAGTCTGTCTCGGGGCATTGATGGCAGACTGGTTTAAGAGTGTCATTATTGCACTGTATGATTTCTATAGTCCTGGAAATGGGGTAAAATACTTTAGAAAAGTTATGGAAAAGTTTTGAAAATTCATTGTTGAAAGTGTGTGGGAACCCTGCAATATGTAGAAGTACTCTGTTACAAATAAGAGTCTGTAATAAAAAAAAATAGTAAAAGTACAAAAGTATTGGTATCAAAATGTACTTAATGTACCAAAAGTAAAAGTACTAAAATGTTTGAAAATAGCAGATCTACAAGCTTGTTGATCGGATATTTTAAAATAGCCTAAGACAAGTATACAGTACAGTTGGGCTAAAGTGGTTAATGTATGTTTTATAATGTAATAATTTATATCGGCAAAGTAACTAGTAACTAAAGTTTTCAAATAATTGTAGTGGAGTAAAAGTACAATATTTGCCTCTGAGATGTAGTGGAGTAGAAGTATTGACAATGGGAAATACTCAACTAAAGTAAAAAAAATACCTCAAAATTGTACAGTACTTGAGTAAATGTACTTAGTTACTCTACACCACTGAACACAGCATAAACCCATCTCCTCTCCTCTAGACTGCAGGGACATGATCTCCAGCATCAAAGCCATGAAGATCCTGAAGAGGCTCGGAGGCACGAGGGGCATGTGGACCAAAGACATCGGCGAGAGCCGCTCGGGCAAGGTGTACGTGTTCAACGGCACGGACGGAGACGCCATCTACGAGTTCAACTCCGTGCACGACTTCACCGGCTCGCCCGGCGCGTCTCTGGCCAAGCTCCAGAAGCTGCCCTCGGCCTGGAAGGGCACGGGCCACGCCGTCTACAAGCACCACGCCTACTACGTGAAGGAGGCCGACGGCGTGCCCATGGTGGTCCGCTACGACCTGAGGAACAGCTCGGCGGTGGACAGCGCCGTGTTCCCCGTGCAGGTGAGGAGGAAGAAATCATAAATTATGCTATTATTGGTTGTTTATATGTAACGTTTATTCCAGTACGTTAGTTATGTTGTTCATCTTATGTTATTTATCTTTGTGTCCTATGATGACATGATATTTTACATGGCGTAAGAGCCAAGATGTCGCTCTTTGACCTGATAGTTATCGTTTATGGTTCTCAACCATGGACAGTAAAAAATATGGACAACGTTACTCCCATAGACTGTACAGACCGTAAATTAAGCCTATTTTTCAATTTCAATGTTTAAATAAATGGGACCATAATTTACCATGGTCCCATTTTTTTGAAAGGAGACTTTAAACTAGCGACTGGAAGCACATAGTATTTATGACAATGTTTATTAAGGTAATAAAATCAATGTAAAATTCGGCAAAAACCCAACCACTTGAATAGAGCCTAATTGCTTCTGACACGAGGATGGGTGAAACAGCGAGACTACAGGCCATTCATATGAACTGTCACTTCCTATATAGCCTCAATTTACAACTCAGAAGCTGGCCCCTTGCTCTGGACCCCGTTTAATTCCTATCACCGCTTGACCAATGAATTCCCACCAACACAGGACCAGGTGCCCGTGTACGGCCTCAACGCGGAGACCAAGATCGACCTGGCCGTGGACGAGGAAGGCCTGTGGGCCATCTACGCCACGCAGCAGCACGAGAGAGGCCACATCTCCCTGGCCAAGATGGACGCCGGCACCCTGGACATCGAGCAGATGTGGGACACCAACTGTCCGCGGGAGAACGCCGAGGCGGCGTTCGTCATCTGCGGCACGCTGTACGTGGTGTACAACACCAAGCAGCCCGGGCGTTCGCGCGTGCAGTGCGTGTTCGACGTCTCGGGCCTGGTGAGCACCGACGAGGCGCCGCTGGTGTACTTCCCCAAGCGCTACGGCTCGCACGCCAGCATCAAGTACAACCCTCTGGAGCAGCTGCTCTACGCCTGGGACGACGGCTATCAGATCCTCTACAAGCTGGTGATGAAACAGAAACTGGAGGTGTGAGAGCTGAAACGTTCAGATCAGATTAGAATAACGGCAAGTTAAAAAGTGGCTGACTTTAGAAAGGCTCCTGTAGTTATTTAGTATATTATGAAGATTTGTTTAAAGGGGCATGAAACCATTGGCCGATTTTGTCATTTGTTTTCTTGCATAGGTAAACACATTAAGACCGGGAACGCATCTGTGTCATTTTTTAAAATTTATTTGGCTATTAAAAAAATAACAGATATACAAGCTCATAGCTCGGCACCGAGTGCCGAGCTATGAGCTTGTAGATCTGCTATTTTTGAAAAATCGTGGAAATTTGTGCAAATCTTGAATATATATATATTTTTAAAGCAAACATCTTTAACTCAAATCTTTGCTTCTGGGGGTCCCTGGAACAAAATATTTTGAGATGGGGTCCGCGGCCAAATACTAATAGTTTTGGGTGGTCCTTGACATGAGAAAGATTTTAAGCACCACTGATATTATAGTAACATACGTTTTTTCCAAAAACTGTTAGAGATTTAGAAGACATTTGTAGAATCCCCAGAAGCAATACGATTTGCGGTACAAATGTTCGCTTTAAAAATATATATATTCAAAGATTTGCACAAAATGTTCATGATATTTTTTAAATAGCAGATCTGCTATTTTTGAATAGTCAAAGAAATCTAAAAATGAACACAGATGCGTGTCTTAATGGATTAAAGTCACACTATGTTGCTCTGATGTGGCAAACTATGAGTACGACTGCTCTCCTAAATTCACGACAGTTGATGAGTTCTGATGATAAGCAGATGGTGGACATTGTATTTGCTTCATCTCAGTTGCACTATTCCCTTTCTTGGTAATATAAATCAGATGAAACAGGTTTATTTCCAATATACTGTACCTAAAAATATAAACGATGTACTGTAACTGTTATGTTATTTAAGTCTTGTATTTCTTGCTAAAATGGAACTGTAGCAGAATGGAAGACAGCAGATGACCTGTAGTTGACTTTGTTTGTTTTTTCCAAGATGTCAAAATAGTGATCCTCTTGCATGGTTTAATCCCCTGTTCTTTCTGCGATCCATTGTTGAATAAATACCAAAACATAACACAGTATTCAGTGTCTTTTCCTATACAAACATGATATTATAATAATACTTTCACTGTGAAAGCTACTCCTTTTTGCTTATACAAACAAACCTAGCAGACCACAAGTCAATGATTCTTAATTTATATTACCTTACATCCAAAACACTTTGGATTTGTTATGCCACATGAGAATGAGTTGGAAAACTATTAATTCACCTATTAATCCCCTTCATTTTGGCTTAACTTTATTTTATTTTAAATGTGCATGAATCCAACATACTATTAGCAATTATAAATTGAAAGAAAGACTACCCAACTATACCCCCAACCCCCACTGTGTGGGGTACAGTAGCAATTCAAGCAACAGATAAGTTAAACCAGGGGTCGTCAACAGGGGGTCCGGGACCCCTAGGGGGTCCTCAGAGTTACTACAGGGGGTCCGCCAAATCTTTGTGTGATATGATTTTTTTTTTACCTTAACCACTTGAACCCTAACATCCCTTTTCTGAGGAGAACTTTAGCCAAAAATAGCAGATCTACAAGCTCACAACGCCTCGCAGCGCGAGGCGTTGTGAGCTTGTAGATCTGCTGTTTTTGGCAAAGAGGTATAGGTGTAGAGGGAAAAAAAGAGCAGACCAAGTAAACAAAAAAGTAAAAGTGTACATACTTCATATAATTACAAATATTAATGATTATGATTAATAGATAAGCCCTAATAAAAAAGCCTGTCAACAGAACCAAGAAGCAAGTTCACACTTTTGAGTGTTACTTGCATAATGTCCTATAACGTGAACCACACTTCACGCCCACATATGTCTGAGAAACGTTTACATTTCCTTCTTCTGTTGCGTGTTTTTAAAAGCGTTGCATAGCGAGTGCTGACAACTTAATTAGCTATTTTCGTGCCTTTTTTACTCTGTATCTGTATTGAATGAGAGCAGGGTGGAGAGCAACTGTGGTTCAGCCATACCCATATTTAAATAAGAGAAGGGCAATTTCTCCTCTGAGAGTAAAACAGGCAGGTGCTGGAGCCCTGGGTGGCTCCTATGTGTGCACCTGATGGAGGCCCTGCATGCTACACAGGTTAGAGGGTAAACTGCATGCTACACAGGTTAGAGGGTAAACTGCATGCTACACAGGTTACAGGGTAAACTGCATGCTACACAGGTTACAGGGTAAACTGCATGCTACACATGTTACAGGGTAAACTGCATGCTACACAGGTTACAGGGTAAACTGCATGCTAGTTACAGGACATCTCAGGTTACAGGGAGTCACTCTTAACGTTGCCAAATAAATTAGTGCTGAATTGTCAGATGTCATGAAAGCTGTGAAGAAGCTGTGAAGAACACCCTGCTCTACTTCACCATTCTGAGGTTCGATGGCTATAAGGCTTTCACACAGAACAGTGTTGTTTGGCATGTTGAAGTTACTGTATGTGTCTAGTCGGGAGTTTTTCTACTTCTCTAAAACCGCACAGAGCTGAAACAGAATTCTTGAAAATGTGTGCAAATCTTTGAATATATATATTTTTGTAAAGCGAACATTTTTAACTCCAATATTTGCTTTTGGGGGTCCCTGGAACCAAATATTTTGAAATGGGGGTCCTTGACATGAAAAAGTTGGAGCACCACTGACATAGCAACATACTGTTTCGATTTATAAAACATTTTTAGATATGTATTTGGCGGACCCCCATCTCAAAATGTTTTGTTCCAGGGACCCCCAGAAGCAAAAATTTTAGTTAAACGTTCAAAGATTTGCACTATTTTTTACGAAAAGCCAAAGAAATCTAAAATGACACTGATGCTTTCCCGGTCTTAATGGATTAATGAAGCAATACCAAATTCACTTCCAGATTCTATTCACCCTTTCAGCCTCTTGGTGTCAGTGTTGACAAGTTGAATTCATGACATCTCTTCTAACAGCATAGATAGGCCTAACCTTTGGCACATAAATATGCAAACCTTGCATTAAAGGTTAATCTTGCAAAAAAAATGAAAAATCAACAGAAATGTAGGTCTATGTCTGTGAACAAACCCCTAATCGAAGAAAAACGATGGTAAGAGAGATGGCTCAAAGGAAATTAAAGGACTACAAGGAAGGGAGGAAATGTGACCTAGGTTTAGGTTGCCTGTGGTTTTCTGCTGCATCTCTACAGTATATCGTCAGTGTACCAGCCAACCACGGGCATAAGAGCAGTAAACAACTTCTCTTTCGTCTTTAGTCACAGAATGGAGTACTCTGATGATGATGATGATGACTATAGCGAATATAACTATACAGATGATGACATGTCTTATCTTCTAACCAACGAGGAGGATTGTCCCGGCTCAAACCTCCACGGCTCTCACATCTATCTTCCCATCGTGTACTTCCTCATGTTTTCCATCGGCTTCCTGGGAAACCTCTGTGTGATCGCGGTCGTGGGCACCAAGGGTAAGAGGAAGGGTCAGGGTGGCCGGCGGCTCGTGGACACGTTCGTGCTGAACCTTGCCAGCGCCGACCTCGTGTTCGTCCTGACGCTGCCCCTGTGGGCCGTCTCGGCCAACCAGAGGGGCTACTGGAACTTCGGGGAAGTGCTGTGCAAGCTGAGCAGCTACGTCATCGCCGTCAACCGCTTTTCCAACATCTTCTTCCTCACCTGCATGAGCGTGGACCGCTACCTGGCCGTGGTCAAACTTATGGACTCCAGGTTCCTGCGGAGCAGCCGGTGCGTTCGTCTCACGTGTGTCACGGTCTGGGCGATGTCCCTGCTCCTGGGCTTGCCGTCCCTGGTGTACCGCACCGTGGTGAAGCGGTCTGCCGATGACGACGACGACGACGGAGCGGTCTCGGTCTGCGTGGACGACGACGGATCCCTGTTCTTCCTCAGCATGAGCCTGATCGCCGTGTTGCTGACCTTCGCCCTGCCCATCCTGATCATCGTCCTCTGCTACGGCACCATTCTCGTACGCCTACACAAGCACTGCGCCGCCGCGGCCGGAGGGAATCCCCGGGCCGATGCCAGACGACGGCACTCCCTCAAGATGGTCCTCACCATCATAGTGGCCTTCGTCGTGTCCTGGTTTCCGTTCAACGTCTTCAAGACCATCGTCATCGGCTCCCGTCTCTCTAAAAACGGCGCCGGCTGTACTCCGTCGTGGCAGACGGACGGCATCGTTCTGTCCTGCTGCCTGGCCTTCCTCAACAGCTGCGTGAACCCGGCCATCTACTTTTTCCTGGACCATCACTTCAGACGTCAGGCGGTGAGCCTGGGTCTGGTCTGCCTGGGCAGGAGGTCCAAGGGTCCTCAGATCCTCAGCTCCTCGGCCTCGTTCACCACCAACAACTCAGACACCTTCGGGACGAATGCCTTTAGACTGCGACTTCAGTCTGGTGACCAGAACATCTGATAGAGCCAGTGGTTGTCAAACTTTTTTAATTTTGGGGACCCCTGGTTTGGTATGTATACCCCTATAACTCTGAGAATGAACAAATGGAACCAAATGGACCTTTACTGGTCCATTTGGTTCCATTTGTACACTCTCAGAGTTACATGCCTGCAAGGGTCCATTTGGTTCCTACTTCCAAGCTATAATAAATCACTTTGCTGGGGAACCCCTTCAAGGACCCCTGGGGGTCCCCAGACCCCACTTTGAGAACCACTGTGATGGAGTACAGGCCCTCATTTTTAAAGCATTAGATATTTGTTTCCATTTTGTGAGCCTTGTGAGTTCTCATAAATGAGTTAATATCCACTGACATACATAAATACTACAATTTACAATTTGGGCATTTAGCAGACGCTCTTAATCCAGAGCGATTTACAGTAAGCAAGGTAAACACAAGGTAATACATAAAATGCATAGAAATAGTAATCTAGGATCACAAGTAAACTAAGAACCAATCATCAGTCTAAACAGTATAGTATAGAAATGTAAAAAATCTTTACATTGAAACTATACAAACTATGGGATGCCGCAGGTCAACAAATGAACCTGGTATCTGTCTACATAACATGCTATTTAAATTACATTTTAGCCTTTGCATAAGACTGCAAGGTCGTCGAGGCTAGGGCAAGTGCTTTGGGCTAAAGTGGAGTCTGAAGAGGTGAGTCTTCATACTGACAAATATATTCATAGTTAAAAAGCTGTTCAAAAAGCTTTTTGGCATAAGTTAGAGTAAGCTTGCAACGCTTTGATAACCCTATTAATATAAATTTGATACAAGTGAACTTGAATTTGTTGGGTACTAAAAAAAGATCTCCTTGATTTTAAGTTAAGGTTTAAACTCATGTGCATAACACGCTGTAATAATATTATTAACGCATTGGTTATTATGGAATAAATAGGCCAAAAGGAAAGGAAATTCTAGCATTTCTAGCTAAGAATGTTTGTTAACTTTTATTGATTTAACATTAGTTAAATTACAAACACCTTTGTAGAGTAAATCTTTCATCTTTCCAAATTTATATTTCATTTAGCCTATATTATTATTGTTATACTTTTTCCTATTTCATGGGATATTTACACATTTTACTAAATAAAAGTAAAAACATTAAATATATTATATGGAATCTTGTCATTAATGCTACATTTTATTTCCTCAAACACACTCACATTTGTGAAATGTTTATTTAAAAAAGAATATTTATAAAAATTAAAATACAGAATGGCAGGTATGATGAGACCTCTTAAGGCAGGCAGGTATCTTTAGCAGCACTGGGAAATGTGCAGAAGAAGAAGCAGAAGGCATATATACAACTATATCACATTCTCTTGACTATTTCACTTGTCTATGTCAGTGTTTCACTGTTTCCCATATAGTGGGTCGGGACCCATGCGTATGTGAGTAAATACCCCTCTATTGTTTGTGTCCTACAATTTGTTTTTAATTATTATTTCAAAATATTCCCCAAAGAATTCCCCCAAAATTAAAAAAGTTTTGTTTTCTAAAGAATTCCGTAAAAGAAATTATAAAAAAAACGAAAACCATAAATTAGTGCATGGGGGGAAAAGGTGAAAATAACAGATCTACAAGCCCACAACACGTCACATTGTGACGTGTTGTGAGCTTGTAGATTTGCGATTATCTACAAGCCCACGTGTGAGCTTGCAGATCTGCTATTTTCACTAGTTTGGGTCCCAGGGAGACGTACACAATTTCTCTTCTGGGTTTTGAGCTAAATTAAATTCTGAACCACTGGTCTGTGAACACACATGTGCAAGTAACATTGTGAGCAGCCGCTTACCTTGATAGATGTCGGTTTCCCCCTCTTAACAACACAATACGTGTCCAGTGATCACACTTGATCACTTCACAAAATGTCTCTACATATAATTTACTATTTCATTTACTACTTAATCATTTAACATTTACCAAACGTTTTTGTCAATGAATGCTTTGAGACAGGTTTCATGATAAAAAAAAAAGAATGTGGCTCAAGGAGAGCTTATATTTGTCAGTTCACATTTAAAAGGAGAACAGAATGTGCTTTGTGAGGTGGCCTGTGATGTGAAAGTTCAAATGTTCAGCGGTGCCCACTTGATTTTCTGTTTTTGGTTGTATTATGAATCATCCATTCAAAAAAGTCTTGGGTGCCACACAGCGGGTAACGTTTTCACATGAGAAAGGATAGTTTCACATAGCGCAGAGCATCCATCATATCGTCGAGCAGAAACCAACTATATATTTTTAATAAATCAGTGCTATTGAACACCCTTTACGTCTGTGTGTCTGTTTTACAAATATTGAACCAATGAAAAGTATTAAAAAGCAATTCTGACTAAACCTCCTAACTCCATTGGATGCTAAAACTGTCAGTCAAACCACCTAACTCCAACTCCAACTTTTTTTTCAGTCAATTGTGTTGTTTTAAAAACATGGTATTTTTCATTTCATGAAAAGCTAATATTTTGGACATAGTTGGTTTCTACCCAAGATATTGTAAAATATATAATAGTAATAATAATAATAATTTTGATCAGTTTGTGTATTACAAGGGCTTCGGTTTGTGTTCAGTCCTAAAATCTCCTAAATATCTCTTAGTATTTCCTGTTGTGCTGCTACACTGTCCTGTAATTAAGCTGAAATATCTTTGATAGAAAAATATAATCCAGGAGATCTGGATCATCCTTTCAATTATTTTCATGGTAATGTGTATGTTATTATGTTGTTGTATGTAGGTTATTAGAGAAAGAAAGAAAGAAAGAAAGTTTAATGGTTTCAGTAGCCACAGGCTCCATTCCATTAGTAAAAATAGGAAAGAAATAAAGGAGATATCGTTTACTCTAGATAGATTTGCTTCTCTTCAAAAGCAGACATGTGTCTTTTTCATCACCAAGTGAACTTGTGTTTAATTTTGTGCCAAATTAAGATCTTTGTGTTACAAAGTTAAGTTGTTAGAAACTATTTTCTTAGATTTGACTGTAACAACAATCAAGATACGATAAAGATACAATAATAACTAGCTACTACTTACTAAATCCCAGTGGTGGAAAAAGTGCTCAAATATTTTACTTACAGTAAGTGAAAGTATCAATACTGCAATATAGAAACACTCTTTACAAGTAAAAGTCCAGAATTCAAAATGTACTTGAGTATAAGTACAAAAGTATTGGTATCAAAATGTACTTAAAGTACCAAAAGTATAAGTACTAAAATGTTTGAAAATAGCAGATCTACAAGCTCACAACGCGTCACTTGTGAGCTTGTAGATCAGCTATTTTCAAATAGCCTAGGTATAAAATAGGGCTAAAGTGGTTCATGTATGTTTCATTATATCATAATTTATATCTGAAAAGTAGCTAGTAACTAAAGTTTTCAAATAAATGTAGTGGAGTAAAAGTACAATATTTGCCTCTGAGATGTAGTGGAGTAGAAGTAAAAGTATTGGAAATACTCAAGTAAAGTACAAATACCTCAAATTTGTGCTTAAGTGCAGTACTTAAGTAAATGTACTTAGTTAATTTCCACCACTGCTAGCTACTACTTACTAACTAAATCCCCATATATAACAATGCACTATGTAAACCTGGATTTGAACCCAGTGCTGATATTTTTTTACCATTGAGCTAACTCCTTGCTCAGGGGATGAATTGAATCTTGACCATCAGGTAATATATTAAAAAAAAGATTAAGCACAAAAGGTTAGAAAATGGAGATAGGAGGTTAATGATAAGATCATTTCTGTTGAACCCGGTGCACAGAATGAGAGACGAAACCTTATTTTTTACTGCCAGCCACTTGGGTTTCAGTGGGTGACTTTTTTCAGTGGGTGTCATTTTCGGTTGGTGAGAACCATGAGAATATCAACTCTCTGCTGTTCCCATGGGTGCTCTGTGGCCTACAATCTCACAGTAGTTCCTGCAGTGTGACTGTGGTTGATTAAAACTTTAAAATGATTACTCAAACATTACATTTGCAAAGGGTTTTGATTTATTGATATACAGTACATCCTGCATGCACACATCTTTTGCACCGTTGCTTTTGCTATAACATGCTGACCAATGAAGAATAAAAACAATAATCGTGTCTGTTAAGAAAAACAAACAAACAATTTAAACATGTTCAAGGGTCTTGTATTCAGGTTACAACAAAGCCGCCCCCGCTCTTGCCGTGTTCAAAGCCTTCCTCAAAACCCACCTTTTCAGACTTGCTTTCCCCGCCTAACTCAAACCAAATCTCCCGTTCTAGTACTTCTTAGTCTTAGCTTAATGTTTTTAGCCTTTTAACTTTTTTGCTCCTAATAAAGTTGTTTATTTTGATTTGTTTTGTAACGCCACTTTGGGTACTAAGAAAAGCACTATATAAGTCTGATGTATTATTATTATTATTACATAGTAGCAGTGGTGGAAAAGGTACTCAAATTCTTTACTTAAGTAAAAGTACCAATACTGCAATATAAAAATACTCTGTTACAAGTAAAAGTCCAGAATTAAAAATTGACTTGAGTAAAAGTACAAAAGAATTGGCATCAAAATGTACTTAAAGTACCAAAAGTAAAAGTACTAAAATATTTGAAAATAGTAGATCTACAAGCGTCGCATCGCGTTGTGACCTTGTAGATCGGCTATTTTCAAATAGCCATATGTATAAAATAGGGCTAAAGTGGTTAATGTATGTTTATAATGTAATAATTTATATCTGCAAAGTAATTAGTAACTAAAGTTTTCAAATAATTGTAGTCGAGTAAAAGTACAATATTTGCCTCTGAGATGTAGTGGAGTAGAAGTAAGCCACAAGTCATAAGTATTGGAGGTGCTGTGCTGTGATGTTGATAAACTCATACCACATGCACAATATTATTGTGAGCATGCAGATACTGTAAGTTAATGGTTCTCAACCTTGTCAGGCCGCGACCTCCCAAAATAATTAGATTTTAACTGGGGACCCCCCAAAAATAACCATATTTTAACTGGGGACCCCCCACCCTGACACACACTTGGTATTATAGGAGTTGAGGCATTACATTTTGTTACATACATTTTGACTCGGTTCCACAGATACTCAAAATATTGTGAAAATAGCCGATCTACAATGTTTCATCATGTTTTTATAGTATAGTTTGTTGATTACCTTTGATGCAGCAATGTCTTTTTTATTTTCTTTCTTTCTTTCTTTTTTATTAAAAAGATCTTAAAAGTCCTTAAATTGTCACTTCACTGTCATCTGGGAACCCCCCAAAATCACATCAACCACTACAAAAACAGTCTTTTTTTTTGTTGTGGATGTGCTTTTTTTTCCTCTAACAACAACTGCACCTGAATCTGTCAAGTAATTCCATTGTGTACTTGTGAGAGCAGTACTCAGTCATATTGATTGATTAAATAGTTTATTAACAAGATTGTTAACAGTACTACAGTTACGGTCAAAGGTTAAAAAGAATAACGCAAAAAGCCACCAGGGGCTTTGATAGCCTACATTTGATGGAAATACTGTCACATTGAAAAGGTTCTACTTTGACCTGGAAGCCTTAGTTCTACAAAGACATAATGTCTGGTAGGATATCTGATAGAATAGGTTATATCAAGTCCCAGCAATCTATAAGTCAATTACATGTTTCATGAACTCAGAATGCTTGTAGAAAGTAAAGTGTTTAGCATCAGCTGCAGAGCTGTAAAAATAATCACCACACTATGTCATTCTTTTTTTTTCATGTAGGCTACTACATCCATGTAGGTTAATACATCTAGTTAATATTTTTATTAACTAGAAAAGGCAGTTCCTGTAGAAACTGCGTGAGCTCGCTGAAAACACATACAGTGTACAAAATATGCTAATTAGAACATTAATTTCAGGGAAATATTCCTTCAAATGTACAAAAAGTTAATATTAGTGCTGCTTTCAACAGTGATCAGAAAAAGGCAAGTTAACTTACAAAATGTAAGAACGTTGAAGTAGAATTTCTATCACAAAGTATGTGGAAGTTTTTAGAGTAACATGTTTTTAAGAGGACATGAGTGTGCTCGCTGGGCAGCGAGTCTACCAATAAAGTGAAATGGAGAAGTGAAAGCTGTGTACTGTACAGACGGGTTCTTTACATAGCCTCACAGGTTCAATCAGGAACTGTAACGTCTAGCGATAAGAATCTATTTTATTTATAACACCAACATAGTGTCTCACCAACTCAGTTCGGTTAACAGAAAAGGTGTGTGTGTGTGTGTGTGTGTGTGTGTGTGTGTGTGTGTGTGTGTGTGTGTGTGTGTGTGTGTGTGTGTGTGTGTGTGTGTGTGTGTGTGTGTGTGTGTGTGTGTGTGTGTGTGTCCTCATAGTTGTCCCCAGAAAACACATGATGTATAAATAAATTGTTAAAGTAGCACTGTAACTTTCTTTTAAGGAATAAAATGTAATTTTATCCAATCTTTATGGTAGAGTGTGTTAATACAATATAACTTATACAATCTAGATAGTAGATCGGCTATTTTCAAATATGTTAGCACTTTTACTTTTGGTACTTTAAGTATATTTTGATGCCAATACTTTTGTACTTTTACTCGAGTAAATGTTCTCAAAGTGCAATATCTCCCCATGACAAGTGTTTGTCCCGTCTTAGCTCAACAGGCATTTTGTCTCTCATGCAGGAGACGCGGGTTCGAATCCAAGGACATAAAGGTCTCTCTGTCATCTACGGCAGTGGTTCTCAACTTGTGTGTGGGTGGCCAAATTATTTTGGGGGGTCCCCAGATGCTTTGCTTTAATGTGGAACATTGTTTTCTCATCAACAGTAAACAAACCAACATACAGTATAAGTGTATACAGGGTATCTGCTTTCTAAAGTTACAATTTAATGACTTTTAAGATGACTTTTTAATGACTTGTAGTTTGGCTATTTTCACAATATTTTCTCCTCTACCACGGATTTGAACCCGGTTCCCTGTGAAAATGCGGAAATGTTTACATCATGACCACGGCCAATCAGTAGCAAGCAGCATACCGAAACATCATGACCACGGCCAATCAGTAGCAAGCAGCATTACACATCACCGGTTTGGCCCTGTTTGGCCTGCCTCAGACCACCCTGGAGTGGGGTCATAATTGGCACCCTCTTCGGCCCTCTTCGGCCCCACAGAGCCCACTTTGCCGTTATATGGAAACGACGGCACAAGTAGGCGGTGTGGTGTGGTGTGGTCACTGTGGTGTGGTAAGGTGTGGTGTGGTGTGGTGTCAAAATTCACCAGAACACAGGAAATGACTCTACTATGTTAAAAATCTGTGCATGCCATCACACAGAGATATTAACTTTTAAGTAATGAATGGTTATTATTAAAGATGGGTCTTACATTGCTTCAGTCATCAAATCAATTTCTGTAGGCCTACTTTTTTAATGGATGAAAGTGTACCCATTATTTTCCAATGCTAGTAAAGCAAGCCTGATAAAAGTATCAAACTCACAAAATTCACCAAAACACAGGAAATGACATCTACTCTGTTAAAAATAATTCAAGGGGAGGACCCCCAGACCCCCAGCTAGCCACGCCCCCAACCTATCTCCTGGATTCTGACAGTCCAATGTTGGCAGCCCTGTGCTGTGCTGTGCTGTGCTGTGTCTGTGCTGTGCTGTGTCTGTGCTGTGCTGTGCTGTGTCTGTGTCTGTGTCTGTGCCTGTGCTGTGCTGTGCTGTGCTGTGCTGTGCTGTGCTGTGCTGTGCTGTGCTGTGCTGTGCTGTGCTGTGTCTGTGCTGTGCTGTGCTGTGCTGTGCTGTGCTGTGCTGTGTCTGTGCTGTGCTGTGCTGTGTCTGTGTCTGTGTCTGTGCTGTGCTGTGCTGTGCTGTGCTGTGTCTGTGTCTGTGTCTGTGCTGTGCTGTGCTGTGTCTGTGTCTGTGCTGTGCTGTGCTGTGTGCGGACTTTCCAGTGGAAACCCAGTGGACCAGTAGGAGAAATTCACCGAGCCATGGACCAGGAGGAGAATCATGGCCCTGCACCGAGCCATGGATCAGGAGGAGAACTTGAGCGCAGTGCAGGGACTAGGAGGGGAGGCCTCCAGCTGTGACACAGCAGGCCGTAGATCAAGGGTTCCCAAACTTTTCCGGCAGTGTTGAAAATGTGGGCAAATCGTTTTTTAAACTAAATACATTGGCCCTATTTTGGGGGGACAGTCCTTAACATGAAAAGGGTTTGAGGGGAGGACCAACCCACTACAGAATGTGATTAGGCTAACTCTACTTTACAACATATGATGCAGTGCAGTTCCTGTCCAATTGGAGAGGCTGCTATGCTATGGGCATGTTTTATTTTTAACTGTTATGCTCTTAAATCATAACAGTGAACACTACTGTATCTATATGTCACCTGAGTGTAATTTGTAAAAAATAAAATGTAAAAAAGTGATTAAAAAGGTTCATGATTTCAATTTGAATGAATCTGGAAACTTCTATTGTTATTTACAAAAGTAAAACATGTCCTGTAGCAGGCATTATTATATTAGTAATATTGTTATTATTAGTATGATGTAATTTAGTTTATCTCTTTCCCTTTATCAATACGTTCAGAGGAACCAGACCTTCTGTTTAGAGAGCATCACAGATTCCATAGCTCATGCTCTGCTGCCCTCTAGTGGCTGGGATTTACAAAGACCCCTAACAAACATTGAGGTTACAAACACAAACAAAGCTCGTTGTTTCCATGGTTACCATGGTTACCAAATGATTGTTATTCTGAGCTCACCTGAAAAGTAAACTCAACAAAGTACTGTTGAAATTAACACAACATTAACACGACAAATGCTCTCACACAATAGATGCAGAAAGCCTTTCTTTTCTTTTCTGCCTTTGCATACCTGCCCCCCCCCTCTTCTTCTTCTCCTCCTCCTCCCCTTCTCCCCCCGCCCCTCCCTCTTCCTCTCCGCCCCGCCCCACAAATAGCAGGACATTGGTAGTGTTGCCATGTCTGCTTATTATAAGCGACTTTGGGCTTGTCTTTCTGTAAAGTTGCTTGTATTGTAAATATTGGTAGTTGCAGGTTTTTTGGGGGCTTGTGTACAAACAAAGGGTAGTTGTTTATTTAGGCTTGTTTCCTGATGTTGTTTAAAAATGTTGTTTATGTGGTTCTCAAAAATGTTGCCCCCAAATGATTTATCATGTCAAGGACCCGGGGTCCTTGACATGATAAATCATTTGTTTGCAGACCCCCATCTGACTGACCCCCATCTGAAAACAAATATCCATGATTCAAGACTTCATGTGCTGTTTAATTGATAGAAAATAAGTATTTTTTTGAGTGAACTACTCCTTTAAAATGTCAAAAAATATTTTATTTGTATTTTTAATTGTTTTGTATCAGATCTACAAGCTCACAACGCGAGTGTGAGCTTGTAGATCTGCTATTTTCAAATGGCTGATGCTGATGTACAGAGACAGGGTTCAATTGGGATGCTTATTATACCTAGTTGCTTGTTTCTCTCCCAAAACCTGGCAACAACACACTCACATAGCAGGACATGGAGGGAGTTCCAGTGAGTGGAGGAGGAAGGACTTCCAGCCAGCAGCTGGATGGATGATGCATTCAAGGATTGGATGATGGGGGGCTGCAACTAAAGTTGATCTCCAAACCCCCCCCAACCCCCCTTTTTCCCACCCAACCCCCCCCAACCCAACCCCAACACAAACCCGTGTGCATGCATGTTGTGGGGAATGTGTTCCTCTACATCTGGACTAGGACAGGACCTCTGTCTGTAAGGTAAAGGACATCTTGTTTTATCATCTCCTCTGTATTCTAATCTATACGTTAGAGAAGAGAAACCCTTTCATTGTGCTCTGATCTGGACTGAATGATGCAACAATAAAGCATGGAGACAAATCATAGAATAGAATAGAGTAGAGAGCACAATGTGAGAGCTAACTACAACTAGCTCCCTGGGTAGCCTACTATAGTATAGCTAAACAAGCTTGCAGGTTTTTAGGTTTAAGATTAAGATCGAATCGTGTTGTGCATTATGGAGGGTGTGCATTCCTCAAAGTTTCTAGGGTGGTAATTACACTATGCCATGCATTTATTTATGCATGCATAGTTTTCAGGATCTTTAGTTGTCCTGTGCTGTAGAAAGAACCCTCATGCTGCTGCTAGCAAAGACCACCTTCTAAACTCATAGACTTTTTGCAGCATTCCAGCAGCTAGCTGCAGCAGCAGCAGTGTGGCTGAATGGATGATGAAATGTATTGTTGGATTTTATACACCAGCTCAATGTTTATAGCAGCCAGGGGAGGTCTAGTACTCTGATTTGTTGATGCTTTGGGGTTGCCACCTCTTCAAATAAATCTGTGCATGGCATGCACAGATTTATTTTTCAAGTGTCCTCTCTCTCTCAAGGATGTTTTTAGTTGTGGGAAGGGAGTAGGGTGACTATTGAATGATATATGTAGGTATTATGCATTAGTTCACAAAAAGTTATTTACACAAGATTGTATTTACTGTTTTTTTCTGGGGAGAACCACTATAATTTGCTTATTATTTCAGGTTATAGACTGGATTGATTGATTGATTGATTGATTGATTGATTGAATACTTTATTAACAATTTGCAAAAGGTACAGAGGTATGATTGTATATTGCATATTGCTTAAAGGATAACAGAAAAAGCCCCGAGCTGAGGGTTTGTTACCATTGTGGTCCTGTGTATTCAATTCATCTCAAGGATGTTTTACTTAGGTTGTGAGTGACTGATTGAATGATATGATGTAGGTATAGGCATTATTTACTTCACAAAAAGTTATTTGCACGAGAGTGTGTTAAGATACTGTTTTCTCTGGGGAGAGCTACTGTAATTAGCTTAGTATTATTTCAGGGTATTGGATTAATCTTTTTATCTGACATAATTCCAATGACTATCATTGTAGGAGACAGAATGATTCAGACACACAGCAATGTGCTGTGCATCCCTCTGACCAATAATGCAACAATAAGTTAATAGAAGGCAATAGTTCTCAAACCTTTTTCGTGTGAAGGACCCCCAAATTGACATGTATTTGGCTGCGGACCCCCCCATCCGAAAAGAGATTGTGCCAGAGAGAACCCCAGAAGAGAAGATTTAAGTTAAATGAAAGATTTAAAAAAAATAGCAGATGTACAACTTGTACATTGTATAAATAATAAAACATATAAATGGATAAAGTGGTTAAAATTATTGTGATGCTATGTTAACTACTTTAGCCGGGGACCCCCTGGAACCATTGATGTAAGGCAGGGGCCTTCAACAGGGGGTCCGGGACCCCTAGGGGGTCCTCAGAGTTACTACAGGGGGGCCGCCAAATCTTTGTGTGATATGATTTTTTTTTACATTAACCACTTGAACCATAGCATCCCTTTTCTGAGGAGAACTTAAAATAAATAAAACAAATAGCAGATCTACAAGCTCACAACGCCTCGCAGCGCGAGGCGTTGTGAGCTTGTAGATCTGCTATTTTTGGCTAAAGAGGTATAGATATAGAGGGGAAAAAAAGCAGACCAAGTAAAAAAAAAGTTTAATCTGAAACACAATTTCATACAATATAGAGGGGGGTCCCTGCTTCATCTCTCTCTCACCTAGGGGGTCCTTGGCCTGAAAAAACGTTGAAGACCCCTGATGTATAAGGGAATTAAGGAGCAGAATATTTGTAATATGTCACCCTATACTGTCACTAATGACATGTGACGTGTGCATAACCTAAAGCTCTCTATGCGTTGACCTCAGCTTTATTGGCTCTCATTGTTCTCTTTGTATGCAGAGTTCTGTCTCTAGTGGCTGCCATGGTAACTAAAGTCCACTTTTAGGAGGATTACCAGAAACTAATAAAGCAGCACGAGGAAGTTAACAAACCTGCAGCTTCCTGTTCTTTTCTTAACCAGAAGGACAAAAACAGAAGAAATGTGATATTGATTAAGAGAGAGAGAGGAACCAACAATGTCACAAATTGACTTTGTTGTGTTTGCTAGTCACAGTGTTAGGCTATATAATGTCTCTGTCAGGAAACCTCATATATCCAAAACTGTGACATGTTTTGAGCTCATAGATCTGCTATTTTTTATACTTTTTGTGTGACACTGTAGTATGATGAAGTGGTTAAAATGATTGTGATGCTGTATCAACACATTTTGCCCTTTAATTTATGACATTAAATGTATTACTGTAATGACATGGTAATGGCAAATTTATAAATGACTTACGTTGGGTGTTTCTCCGTTCAGTTAGGCTCAACTTGGGGGGCAACAGGCTCTAAGTACCCCCCTGGGGGGGGGTTCCCTGGATGTTGTCCATGAGGTACAAGCTCTAACTAGGAAATACCACATCTTTACAGAGTTTCCATCACACCTCTTCATTATGCTCAATTAGTACCTTTTGGTTTAGGCCACTGGTTCTCAACCTTTAAGGCTGCATCCCCCCCCCCCCTCCCAAAAAAAACAAAAAAAGAACATATTAGAACTGGGAACCCCCCAACCAAGCACATGGAATTGTAGGAGTTGAGGTATTACATTTAGTTTGACTCTGTTCCACAGATAAATATTGTGAAAATAGTCGATTGCGTTGCGAGGCGCATGTAGATCGGGTATTTTCACAATATTTTTTCTCAGTTAGTATGTTAACGCAGTAATAGTCTTGTTTTGCTGAGCCATGAGGCCCATAGGGCAGGAGCCTATCTCCTGTTTCTGTAGCGTGAGGCGGCTTGACGCTAGTATGTCGCTAGTATGTCGCAGGGACTCCCCCCCCCCAAACCAAACCTTGATGCTGAGTGCCAAGCAGGGAGGCATTGGGTCCCATTTGGTATGTCTTTGGTGTAACCCGACTGGGGAATCGCACCCCAACTTCCCAGTCTCAAGGCGGACACTCTAACTAACCACAAGGCCACTGAGATGGTCGTTAACATTACAACCAGTTAAACTAAATAGTCAGACATGGCTACTATACATCGATGTGGGGAAAAAAGATTGATTGTGTTGACATTCTTGCCTCATGGAAAACTGAGCGTGGTCCATGACACATAGTGGCTGTAGTAGCAGCAGGCTAGTAGTATAGTAACACTTATAAAAAGGCCTGAAGGATATTCAAAGAATTCCGTTGAGCCAGCTGTTGTGTGTCGTTGCTGGCTGCTGCCTTCACAAAATGTCCTGTCTCTGTGACACTGTGGGATTTGTGGTTTCATAAACGCAGCCATGAAGCCAACCATGACATCCACCAACTGGCTCAGCTTGATTCATGTTCATTCATGTTCAGCACTGTCTGCAGCACGACTCTGTGTGTACAAACTGAACCATTGACCCTAATGGCCATCATGCATTTAAGAAATGGCACTATATACTGTAGATAAATATATGGTCTCTGTCGGGGTGGAGACCTCATAATTATGTCCAAAATTGTTGCTTTTCAGGATTCAAATTCAAAAGTAGCTGATCTACAAGCTCGAAACGAGGCGCGAACACTGTTATGATCAAACAGGAGCGTTAATTTACGAATAAACGCGAAAAGTGAAAGTTTGGAGATAAGAGGTTTCTGCCCAATGATATGCCTAATGTCCAGGAAAGTGAGAAGTATAGAATCAGATATACAAGATATACAAGCTCGTAGTGCGGCACTCGGTGCCGCACTACGAGCTTGTATATCTTGTATATATATTTTTGAAAAATGTTGAAAATATGTGCAAATCCTTGAATATATATTGTTTTAAAGCGAACATTTTTAACTCAAATCGTTGCTTCTGGGAGGTCCCTGGAACAAAATATTTTACTTGGGGGTTGGCGGCCAAATACATATCATTTTGGGGGTCCTTGACATGAAAAGGTTTGAGCACCACTGATATAGAAACATACATTTTTCAGAATACTGTTAGGATTTAGAGGGCCTTTGTAGAATCGGCTTCCCCGATGGCAGGGAGCCATTGTTTGGTTAAACAGTAGGGATACTCTATTCGTCTATTGGAACCACACAGTGGCTTTCAGACTACTTGAGCATAAGTTACATTCCTGCAGTGGTTCCCACCTCACCAGCAATGTTTAAATCTGGTAATCTTGTGCTTATCATCATGGAGCATATGTCTGTCACATGACCTGCCTCTCTGCCAGTAGACAGACACTTACTATTGTTTAATCCGATCATCTTTTTAAAGCTCCCTCTCTTGTAGCGCTCGGGTGGTGCAGCGGTAAAGTGCCTGCATGCCCACCACCGCTGAGGAGGTTGTCGGTTCGAAACCACCGTGGTGCATGCGGCTTTGTCGAGCGTCTATACGAAGCACAATTGTCCCGTGTTTGGGGGGAGGGAAGCGTGATAATTGTCACTGCAGGTATTCCTACGGCCTGGGGCGGCACTTGTCGGCAGGGAGTGTTGAGCGGGAGGAGTAGGACGAAGGCTCTACCTACGTCCTCCCGGTGGGGGCTCCTCCTCACAGGTAGGTGAGTCAGTAGGATAAAACAGCAGTGACAACACAGAAATGTGTGTGTGGGGAGGAATTAATAATTGGCATAACGACTTGCCCTGCCTGGTAATCGAACCTTATGGTCTGTGATGGAATCTCTACTTGGCCAGGGGAGATATTGCACCTACAGCAGGGGTCTTCAACAGGGGGTCCGGGACCCCTAGGGGGTCCTCAGAGTTACTACAGGGGGTCCACTGTTACACTGTGCTGCTGTGACACCACAATTTCCCTTTGGGGATAATATAAAGTATTTCTCATCTCATCTCATCTCACCAAATCTTTGTGTGATATGACATATTTTATGTAGCATCCCCTAGCATCCCTTTTCTGAGGAGAACTTTTAGCCAAAAATAGCAGATCTGCAAGCTCACAACGCCTCGCAGCGCGAGGCGTTGAGAGCTTGTAGATCGGCTATTTTTGGCAAAGAGGTATAGGTGTAGAGGGAAAAAAGAGCAGACCAAGTAAACAAAAAAGGTTTAATCTGAAACACAATTTTATACAATATAGAGGGGTTCTGTTCTAGCTACCATACAGATGTAGTTATATTGTATTAACATACTTTTTGTTGCTACTACTGTTGTTTGTGAAGTGGGCCCTAAGAGGCATGCTAACAATGTTGAAGCCTGAGGGGCCCTTACCCCTTATGCCTAAACCTATTAAGATATTTTCTACTATTTTGAAAAACCTTTTAAAATAGTTCAAATTGCTGATCTACAAGCTCACAACGTGTCGATTTTTTCTATTTTCACTATTTGAAAATGTTTTTTCCAAAATAGTAACAAAACAAAAAAAGGCAAAAATGTTTAGGCATAAGTGGTAAGGCAAGGACAAGCTAGGGCCCTTAATGTGGGAAAGACTGAACCAAAAACTCGTTTTTTTTTCTTCTGTTTTTTCACTTGCTGCTATGGTATGTCGGTGCCATCGTGTCATTCGACACGTTCTGCTCTTGGTGTCTGAGAATTGCTGGACTTTGTCCAGAGTGTCTCTGTGCGTGGATTCCTGGAGAGCCAGAGAGAATATCGGGATTCTCCCTGAATGTGAACCATGCATTTTACACAGCAGGTGCTGAGCCTGTTGTGAGCCTGGAGGCCTGACCCCGGCCACAGTTTGTCAAATTGGACATAGTCCCCCCCCCTACAGCCTCTGGTAGTCTGGTTAGTAGACTTGGAGTCTATATTCGTTGGAATTATAGATATGGCATATCTCGGCTGTCAGGGCAGAAACCAACTATGTCCGAAAATATTGACTTTTCAGGATATGAAAAAAGAAACATGTTTTTAACACCATTCTATCCGGGAAACGCATCTCTGTAATTTTAGATTTATTTGGCTATAAAAAAATAGCAGATATACAAGCTCATAGCGTGACACCGATGTATGGAAGAAAATAAAAAAAGTAGAAAAACGGAGATAGTTGGTTTCTGCTCGACGGCGTTGATAGGTAACCGGAAGACCCCCCCCCCCCAAAACCCTCGCGAACCACCGGTTCTTCTGTTTGTTTTACTGAGGATAAGGTTCAAGTTTATGGTTAGGCATAGTTTTACTGAGGTTAAGTTTAGGAATAAGGTTAGGTTTTGGCACCGTTTTACTGAGGTTACGTTTAGGAATACCAGGTGAATACCGCCGGATTTCCCTCGGGGCGACTGTGTTTTGGGGGCGAGCGTTTTGGTATTCCGACGCTATAGTAGTAAAATGATGAAAATATTTCTGGTTCTAGTTCATGTTTCAGATACCAAAAGAACAGCATTGTTTGATGGGCCCTTAAACAGCCAGGAGGTGGCAGTAGATTTTCATTGACAAGTTTTATTGGCAGAGCAGCTGCAACATAAGTTAAACAATGCCTACATATTGTCATTCCATAATAAGTCCAAAGAGCAGTCACAGAGAACTGACAATGCTGCTGTGTCACGTTTTTCTGCTTACAATATGAAACTGCAGCCAGTAGACAAGTTGTATGCTAGTGTGTGTGGTGGTGGAAAGTAACTAAGTACATTTACTCAAGTACTGCACTTAAGTAGAAAAAATCATGTCCAATTTTCAGTACTTTTACTTCTACTCCACTACATCTCAGAGGCTAATATTGTACTTTTTGTCACATAGCGACGCATTGTGAGCTTGTAGATCAGCTATTTTCAAATGTTTTTTATATTTGAAAACTTGTGAAATGGGACATTCTGCATAATGAGTACTTTCTACTTTTGGTACTCCAAGTGCATTTTGATACCAGCACTTTTACTCAAGTAAATTTGGAATTCCGGACTTTTAATTGTAACAGAGTATTTCTACATTGCAGTCTTGATACTTTTATCTAAGTAAAAAACAAAAAGGGAGTACTTTTTCCATCACTGAGTGTGTGTGACAGAAGCATTGATTCATTTTGGGGGGGTTGGGAGTTAGTAGGGGGTTGATGTCTTGCCAAAAGTATTCTTTAGATGCTTAAAAAAAAAGAGTAGACATTAGCTTGGAATTGTTCCTCATATTTGAGCATTGGTGGAAAAAGTACTCAAATTCTTTACTTAAGTAAAAGTACCAATACTGCAATATAGAAATACTCTGTTACAACTAAAGTGAAAGTCCACAATTCAAAATTTACTTGAGTAAAAATACAAAAGTATTGGCATCAAAATGTACTTAAAGTGCCAAAAGTTAAAGTACTAAAATGTTTGAAAATAGCAGATCTATAAGCTCACGACGCGTAGTGAGCTTGTAGATCTGCTATTTTCAAATAGCCTATGTATAAAATAGGGCTAAAGTGGTTAATGTATGTTTCATAATAGCATCATTTATATCTGAAAAGTAACTAGTATCTAAAGTTTTCAAATAATTGTAGTGGAGTATAAGTACAATATTTGCCTCTGAGATGTAGTGGAGTAGAAGTAAAAGTACTGAAAATGGGGAAACACTCCAGTAAAGTAAAAATTCCTCAAAAGTGTACTTGAGTAAATGTACTTAGTTACTTTACACCACTGTATTTAAGCCTAAAGAAGAACTTGAGAACCACTTTAAACACTTAATTGCTCCGATATGTATTTTGGGCAGTGCTGTTTGCCCAGGATCTCGATACTGCTGCCCTTCTGAAAGCAAAGGATTAGGTCATAATGGTCTGCAAGTTTCAGTCCGTTTACTGGTTATCGCCTCACAGCTCTCAGAAGAAATACTGATAAGAGTTTAAAGTGAAATGTTAATTCATCATTATCATCATCTTAAATCAGTGTTATTGTTGACACAGTTCCAAACTCTAGTACAAGAGCAGAGTGTTATATGACTCCATGACCAGCGTTGCCATGTCTGCTTATTATAAGCGACTTTGGGCTTTGTCTTTCTGTAAAGTTGCTTGTAAATATTTGGTAGTTGCAGGTTGCATTTTTTTTGGGGAGCTTGATTCTAAAGTGCTTATTTGGGCTTTTTTCCTCACACTGTTTAAATCAGTGGTTCATGTCAAGGACCCTCAATTTAATTTAATGTATTTGTCAGCAGACCCGCCCATCTGAAAATATTTATTGCCAGGAACCCCTCAGCATCATAGAATATTTCTGACTAGCATTTAAGTGTAGTGCTGACTGACGCGGTTCTCATACAATTTGTGGATTTGGACCCTGCAGGTTTGTGCGTGTGTAGTGTAGTGTCAACCTTTAAATACCATGTCTAGTCCTTCCAGTCTCCTCTTCATATTAAGCATTGAGGTCATCTGTGAGGTTATTTTCTCATGGGTTGCCACCCTAAAAAAATGTCAGTCACATTAAAATCAATGGGTTAAAATGTTCCTCATTTACCTCAGCCGACACGACTGTGTAAAGGTAGGGATTAATGTAACTGTCAGGGTGAGTCAGATGTGCTGGTTGTTCATTACATTACATTACATTACAGTCATTTAGCAGACGCTTTTTTATCCAAAGCGACTTACAATAAGTGTATTCAACATAGGTAGGGAACGAAAACTACTAATCACCAGAAGTCTCAAGTGTACCAAGAGTATACCTAGCGCTAAGGTAAAAGTGCAATATATCAGCTACCTACTTTCTTAAACAGATGAGACAAAATAGCAAAATCAAATGAGCACGAGCTCAGACAAATAGGTGTATCGACTAAACAAGATCCAGTAAAACAATACAAAACTAAAACAAGAGTTCGTACAACTAGTTAACAACAAGTAGGCCAGGCAAAGAGGAAGGGTAGTGTTTCCTGAAGAGGTGGGTTTTCAGCCTGCGGCGAAAGATGGGCAGTGACTCTGCTGTCCTGACATCAGTGTGAAGTTCATTCCACCACTTTGGGGCCAGAACAGAAAAAAGTCGTGACCGTGTCGATCGACCAGAAGGACCCCTGAGTGACGAGGCAATCAGTCGCCCCGAGGTGGCAGACCGAAGTGGTCGGGCAGGGGTGTAGGCATCAACCATAGCCCGGAGGTAGGAAGGAGCTGTTCCTTTCACTTTTTTTTTTTTTTTTTTTTTTTTTTTTTTTGTTCTTTATTTACCCAGGGTAGTAGCTGAGCACAAGTGCTCATTTTCAGCAACGCCCTGCACGCCCTGCACAACGCACGCCCTGCACAACGCACTGCCCTATAGGCTAGCACCAAGGTTTTATACTGGATCCGAGCTGCTATGGGGAGCCAGTGTAGAGAACGGAGAAGGACGGTTGTGTGGGAGAACTTGGGGCGGTTGAAAACCAGACGAGCTGCAGCTTTCTGAACAAGCTCCAGAGGTCTGATGGCATGGCAGATGCCGGAGCACCAGCAAGTAGGGAGTTGCAGTAGTCCAGGCGGGAGATGACAGTCTCCCGTAGTCCTAGATTATGCCAATTGTATTGATAGCTACCATTCCTCCTTCGTTAATGGGATTGTTATGAACTTGTAGATCTGCTATTTTCAAATAGATGTGGTAGCCTAGTCTAGTGGGTCCCCAAATTATTTTGGGGGGTCCCCAGATGATTAGCTTAATGTACAACATTGTATTCTCACTCAACAGTAAACAAACTAACACAAGTGTATACAGGGTATTTGCACATTTAAAGTTACAATTTAATGACATTTAAGACCTTTTTAATACCAAATTGGTCAAATTGTCAAATATTACAAAAGAAATAGGCATATATTGTTAAAATAGCCGATCTACAAGCTCACAACGCCTCGCAGTGTGAGGCGTTGTGAGCTTGTAGTTTGGCTATTTTCACAATATTTATCTGTGGAATTCGAAGTGCTTGTCAGGGTGGGGGGTCCCCAGTTCAAATATGATTATTTTGGGGGGTCGTGGCCTGAAAAGTGTGGGAACCCTTGGCCTAGTCGCTTCTTATGGGCTTTTCTTCATAGACCTGGTTGCTTATGTCTCTCGCAAAATCTGGCAACACTGCCCCTGACTCCTCTGTTCTCAGCCTTGTGGCCTTGTGGCCACTCCCCCTCAATGGGCGAGTCCCACTAGCAGTAAGTGGGTGAGTCTCTCTCGCTCTCTCTCACACCTACTTTACACTCTGCTCACCAAAGCATTGTTACTTCAGTTACTTCAACCATTCAATACAAGGAATTCTAGACGCAACTTTACACTTTATCAAGATTTTGTTGCATTTTTCTTTCATTCTTTTTTTTGAACAGGCTGACCATGAAGTAAGTGCTTTTTTTTGTTGTATGGGATATACTGTCCTTCTGACACAATGTTGCTCTATGTATTTTTTATTTCATTGAGAGTTTTTTCATAGAGTCTGTTCTAGTCCAGTTAGTTCTAAAACATAAACATTTCAATGACCCCGATAACTCTGAGAGTGTACAAATGGAACCAAATGGACCCGGTTCCATTTGTACACTCTCAGAGTAACAGACCTGTAAGGGTCCATTTGGTTCCATTTGTACACTCTCAGAGTTACAGACTGGTAAAGGGTCCATTTAGAATCCCCTCAAGGAATCCTGAGGGGTCCGTGGACTGGACCCCCACTTTTTGAGAACCACTGCTTTCTAGGTTCTAGCTCAGTGGTCTTCAACAGGGGGTCCGGGACCCCTAGGGGGTCCTCAGAGTTACTACAGGGGGTCCACCAAAACTTTGTGTGATATGATTATTTTTTTTACCTTAACCACTTGAACCCTAACATCTCTTTTTCTGAGGAGAACTCTAGCCAAAAATAGCAGATCTACAAGCTCACAACGCCTCGCGCTGCGAGGCGTTGTGAGCTTGTAGATCGGCAATTTTTGGCAAATAGTTATAGGGTGTACGGGAAAAAAGAGCAGCAAAAGTTTATCTGAAACACAATTTTATATAATATAGAGGGGGGTCCCTGCTTCATCTCTTTCTCGGCTAGGGGGTCCTTGGCCTGAAAACGTTGAAGACCCCTGTTCTAGGCTCTAGCTAATTACCTGGTACAATGTCAGTTATAACAACAGTATTACTAAGTTTTGTCTTTTGGTGAAGAAGAGACATTGTCAAGTTTGAATTCACTCTTTTAAAGAGACTGCAGCAAACGTCTTGAATGGGTTTTGTTGCTATTTTTAAAAATGTCATTTTTGTGTTTATTGTATTGGTGGCAGCAGCTGATGACAGGGATGTTTTGGTTCGTTTCATGTTGCTTTAATTTGCTTTTAGACGTAACCAGTGGCACATGATGTGGAAGTGTTGCCTGTCATTAGCGTTTCCCCATCAGTCGTACGAGCTCTGTTAGTTAAGCACCTGATGATATGGTGCAGCGGTTCTGTTCAGGGTGGTACATGGAACTGTAACTGTGATTTAAAGTTATTTAGATTCCATAGAAGCCAGCATGTCTTCTATGGAAGCATGTTGCGGTTATTAGTTATTTTTAAGATGAAAGCGTATTTGAAGTGGTTAAACTAGCAAATGTAACTTAACTATATTAGTGGTCTCCCCTGGACCAGTGTTTATGTCAAGGACCCCCACAATGATATCATTTCATTTCATTCCAAACCTTTATTTATTCTAGAAGGACATTGAGGTTGGCCTCATTTTCAGATCACAGAGACAATTTCATTTTCATTTTTACATCAATATTAATATAAATGATAAAACAAAACAAAACAGAAACAAAACAAAAACAGAAACTTTCCCCTATCTTGTGATACAACACACATTTAAAAGTAGTTGCAGATACTTGTGGGCAGGTTTTCAATCAAAAATTAAATTGACTGTATGTTATGGGGGAACAGATCTTAAATTTAAGCTGTAGGTCTTTCCAAGTGGTTGGGACATTAAAACAAAAGGCTGTTTTCTCCAGTTCAGTCTTTACTTTTGGGACATGTATTTGGCCGCGGACCCCCATCTGAAAATGTTTTGTGCCAGGGAGGGAGACCCCCAGAAGAGAAGATTTGTGAAAAAATCCAAAATTTTCCACATTTTCCACACTTTTTCAAGATTTTTCTAATTTTTAAAAAATATAGCAGATGTACAAGCTCGCAGCTTTGTAGATCTGCTATTTTGGAGAACCACTGTTCTAAACCAAGGGTTCCCCAAACCTTTCAGGCCGCGACCCCTCAAAATAATCATATGTTTTCAACTGGGCACCCCCCACCCTGACAAGCACTTGGAATTGTAGAAGTTGAGGCATTATTTAGTTTGACTCGGTTCTACAGATAAATATAGTTAAAATTGCAGATATGCGAGGCGTTGTGAGCTTGTAGATCGGCTATTTTCACAATGTTTGCCTCTGTCTTACGTAATATTTGACAATTTGACCAATTTGTTATTAAAAAAGGTCTTAAAAGCCCTTAAATTGTCATAAATGTGCAGATAACCTGTATACACTTATACTGTTATGTTGGTTTGTTTACTGTTGAGTGAGAAAACAATGTTGCACATAGCTAATAATCTGGGGACCTCCCCCAACAAACTATTTGAGGACCCCCTGTCCCCTTTAGGGGCCCAGACCCGCAGTTTGAGAACCACTGCCATAAGGAACAATTGTTAGATGAAGCATACTTGACTTGGCAGTGAGTGATGTGTTGGGCTAATGACTCAGACATGAGACATGATCCCAGAGCCTAGATAAGTCCCAGTTCCAAAGCATTACGCATCATGCATGTTGATACTCTGTGTCTGGGGAGCTTCCTGTGACTGAACTACCTGTTTGTGAGAGCCTGACATCATCACAATATACAGCTTGTGTTGTGGACAATGATTAACTGAAAATGCAATGAGCCATAAGATTCAAGTTTGGTGAGTTCTTTTAAACACATGAGCGCCTCGCCTCTATGCTGTGATTTCTTGCATGATTGATCAAAAATGATGTGGTTGTTCTTTAGAGTTCTCAAATTCTGCCCGAACCCGACCCCACCCCGACCCGACCCAGCGTTTTCGGGCCGGGTCGAAATTGTATGTATGAGACGAGCCTCTGGTTCCGTAAAAAAAAAGTATATATATATATTTTAAATATATATTACCCCTAAAAAAGAAAATTCAACTGCCTCTTGCAGCCGAACGGTAAGGCAGACAGAAATGGCAGTAGATGTGTTGGATGCAGCTCAAAATGAACTGAAAAATGAACACTCAGGTATCTAGTTTGTCACCTTCCGACCCTCCTAGCCCGTGTTATTAAAAAAACACTGGCGAAAATGTCCAAAACTCAAAAGTGGCCGTTTTCAAGATGTTTTGGTCATTATCTGACCGTGTATTTGAACTGTACTTTCATGTGCTTTTTTTCTGCAAACTTCTAAATAAAGTATTCAATCAATCAACCTCTGGAACGGAAGTTCTAATCTGCTCAGTTCAAAGCTACTGTTGGATGCGTGACTTTGATGACACGGCAACAAAAAAAAACATGTTGTTGGATTTTTCGGGCCCAAATTTTGGGTAATTGTTCGGGCCGGCCCAGTTAGGGCCCAGTTAGGGCTGGGCCTTAATGTTCGGGCCTGTTGAGAACTCTAGTCTAGAGGTTGAACTGTTCCTACTTTATGGGTCTGAACTCACACTCCTTGAGTACTCATGGGAGTTGAGCAATCTCCCATGTTTGTCCAGGCATTGTTTAGTGGGTGTGTAGTTCAACTCAGGGACAGACACGGCCCTTCCTACGCACACCTGGACAGACTGAACGTGACTAGTAGCCACAACCAAGCCTCAGTAATCACCAAAAACAATGGTTAATGTCTTCTCTCTTCCAAGAGGAAGGCATTAAGAAGAAGTCCAGCAATTTCCCCCTCAAAATAACTACTTCTTTCTGAGACATATCCCATAATCATCATTTTGCTAGAAATGTAAAAAACAAACCAAAAAAAAAACAGTCACTTTGGGATCTTAGCTGAAGTTAAACACAGCAAATCTCACTTAATAATAATAAGAGTTGTTGAACGACAGGTCTACAATATTGCATTAAACCTATATTATGTAACATGTATGCTATCACAAATAGCACAATCACAAAGTCACAACTTTTCATCAATTAAAAACAATTCCAAAAATGTCCAGTATTTCATAAATCAAAAAATAAATGAATAATAATGTTTAAAAAGTTTCGCGCTGCATTGCGAGCTTGTAGATCTGCTATTTTGACTAGTTTGCGTCTTTCTCTTTCGGGTCTCGTGCTAAACATTTTGGGAACCACTGCTGTGCAGGGCCAGGGATGGATGGTCATTGTTACGGCAATGCTCTGCAAGATACTTGCCGTCTATATGGGGGTCTCTTTGTCTGTGTGCGTGTGTGCGTGTGTCTGTGTGTCTGTGCGTGTGTCCAGAGCTAATCTTGCAAAGCAAAGCACTGGACCGATCACTTGGCACTGCCAATAGGCCACAGAAGTACACACACAAATGTTGTTCCCCGTGTGTTTTATACTTGTATTCTTTAGTTTTAGAGCTGAACTCAACGTGGCTGTCTGTGATCGTACTGAAATCTTGCCAGTCATATCATATGTCATAGATATGTCATAGACATAGACACAGGCTATGATGTCACAGGCTATGATGTCACACAGGCTTATTTACATGTCTGAGATCCACATTGGAGCCCCACAGCGTTTCTGTTGTGAAATAGAGGAGTTTTATGTTACTAGGGTGTAGTAACAACATAAAAACTACTTTAGCCTTATTGGTTATTGTATATTGGGTAATTGCTGACAACTGTCATGGCTGGAACCTGCAATAAAACTGTAATTGTTTCCTTTTTTCCAGGGCATGGTAAAAACCTTGACATGATCCTTTGGCTCCTCCTCCACCTGTGAAGAATCTCAGACAGAAGAAGCTGAGCTACAGCGCTAACGCTAACTAGCATGATGGAGTGCAACGGGGAGATCAGCGACACGGACAGCGGGATCATCCTGCATTCTGGTAAGAAGAAGAAGAAGAAGAAATCCACTTCCTGTGGCGACCTTTATGAAAATAAAGAAATCGTCTCTGTAGCTCATAGCGAGTGCCGCGCTATGAGCTTGTATATCTGCTATTTTTGGAAAAAATCTTGTGCAAATCTTTGAATATGTATTGTTTTGTTAGCCTGGGTGCCAGCCTGCTTCGCTGCGTTCGGCGGACTTTTTTTCTCTCTCCGCTTCTCAGTCTGGAATGCACCCCATTGACTCGTCTTGGAGAACTACACAGGAAGTACACAGGAACTACATATGTTACGTTAGGCAACGTCGTTGCTGATTGGATGTTGTTCAAACTGTCGCAAAAATTGCTTGTTCAGGGTGGGATTGTCGGGTCTCTTCTCTACATGTAAAGTGTCTTGAGACAACTTGTTGTGATTTGACACTTTAATAAAATTGAATTGAATTGAATTGAAACGAATGACGAATCAAAACGATCACACCGTTTGTTTTGTCCCGCCCCGCACCACAGACCAATCAGAAGCCACGGTAGGTTTGGAACCGTGGCTGCTGTGTCCCGCCTCCTGGAGATAGGAGGCATTCCAGACTGAGAAGCGCAGAGAGAAAAAAAAATCCGCCGAACGTAGCGAAGCAGGCTGGCACCCAGGCTATTGTTTTGTACCTCAAATCTTTGCTTCTGAGGGGTCCCTGGAACAAAACATTTTGAGATGGGGTCACGGCCAAATACATATCTAAAATGTTTAACAGTATGTTTCTATATCAATGGTGCTCCAACTTTTTCATGTCAAGGACCCCCAAAAATTATATGTATTTGGCCGCGGACCCCCATCTCAAAATATTTTGTTCCAGGGACCCCCCAGAAGCAAAGATTGAAGTTAAAAATGTTCGCTTTAAAAATATATATATTCAAAGACTTTCACACATTTTTCACGATTTTTCTAAAAATAGCAGAATTTTTGAATAGCTGAATGGGATAACATTAATTTTCGAAAAACAATTAAAAACGTGGAGATCAGAGTTTTTTTTCTGCCCGACAACAGCGGTACACTACATAAATGCCTGTGCAGCGTGGTTGCTAACCAGTCTCCACCGGTGGCCGGGGGGCAGAGAAAGGGTGTGTGTGACATTCAAAGCATTTCATGTTAAGAATGTTGCTTCGTGGTCAGTCAGTGTTGCCAGATTTCGCGAGAAAAATAAGCTACTAGGTCAATGAAAACGAGCCCAAAAGAAGCAACCTTTAAAGAACTTTAAACCTAATATATGCATCGGATATTTGAAAATAGCAGATCTGCAAGCTCACAACACGTTGCATCAATCTGCTATTTTCTGCTATTAAAAAAAGAAAATCTTGGGGAAAAAAGTGAAACATTTTGAATCTTTTTTGAAACATTTTAACAACACAACACAACACTGTGAACAAATAATATCCATACATTTCCTTGACATGGTCATTTTTGAGAACCACTGGTTTAAACAACATTAGGAAACAAGCCCAAATAAGCAACTACACTTGCAAAAAAATTGCCAATATTTACAAGCAACTTGAAAAGGTTGCTTATAATAATCAGACCTGGCAACTCTGATGGTCAGTGTCATTCACATGGACGCAGACAGTTCTTTAACACTAACTTTTGAGCATTTGTTTGTATAATACCATAATCATATTATAGTGATTTATTGTGCTTGTTTATTCAATTAGTTCAGGAATCTCTTTATATTAACCACTTAAGCCCCCATATACTTCATCATTATATACGACCAATAGCAAAAAATAGCCTATATCCTCACGCTCACTGGTATATATGTATCTGTTATTTTTGAAAATCTTTTAGAAGAATGTTTGAACATTCTGATCTACTGTATAATGATGTGCCCAAAATAGACAGACCATGTTCAAAGTGGCTCAAAGGGGATTGTTAGGAAATGCATCATTATATAATTATGGCCTCTTTCAAATGTGGGGCAAAGCAGCGATCTACCGGGGTGATCTACTGGGGAGATCTACCGGGTTGATCTACTGGGGAGATCTACCGGGGTGATCTGCCGGGGAGATCTACTGGGGTGATCTACTGGGGTGATCTACCGGGGTGATCTACCGGGGTGATCTACCAGGGTGATCTACCGGGGTGATCTACCGGGGTGATCTACTGGGGTGATCTACTGGGGAGATCTACTGGGGAGATCTTCTGGTTAGATCTACTGGGGAGATCTACTGGGGGCATTCTGGTGGCCTAGTAAAGTGGTTCTCAAATCTTTTCATGTCAAGGACCCCAGCATTGATATGTATTTGGCCGTGGACCCCCAATCGGACTTTCTTTTGTGCCAGGGACCCCCCAGAAAAGAAGATTTACGTATTAAAATATTTCAAAATTAGCAGCGATTCGTCAGACAGTACAATAAAGTGTAGAATTCTAGGCAAGGCAAGACATGACCTTTTCATACTTGAATGGTAATGTCATGTGATCCTTGCTCATTGTATTATAAGTATACTCATTATATAATACCTACCCAGTCCAGCTTCACAAAAGAACTCTTACAATTACAGGCGACGAAAATAACCAAATAAAGGACATTGCATTTTAAAGTGATTCAAGTTGATTGAAGAACACAGTCAACATTAAATGTTGACTTGTGTGTCACTTTTAGATTTCTTTAGGCTATTCAAAAATAGTAGATATACAAGCTCATAGCGCGGCACCGAGTGCCGCGCTATGAGCTTGTAGATCTGATATTTTTGTAAAATCGTGTAAATGTGTGCAAATCTTTGAATGTATGTATATTTTTTGAAGCGTTTTTTTTTATCGGCCTCAGGTCTAAATGGGTTAAATCAGGCTGCTTCCTCGTTCAACTCTTTAAGTCAAGAATGTTTTGAATATCACGGTATATAATTCAGGGATTCTGCCAGACCAGACCAGTCCAGATCAGTCTAGGCAGTAGCACCACACCACTGAGACTGTATTGGTCAGCGCTGAGACTATTTGAGAAAAATATAATACTATAGGGCACTGTAATATGCTGTATTTTGAAGAATGTTTTCACTGTTGCTACACTTAAAATATAAAATAAGTGTGAACCCGTCCCATAGTCATGTTGAGTCACTATTGAGATATTTGGCATAATAATTGAGGTATGAAATTGTGTGTATGCCCAGCGTGTGCAGGCACGTGGCCCCTGCCCCCTCCTCCAGGAAACCCTGTAATTAGTGGCATTACTATTAAACTAGTACAGAAAACGTAATTTATTTCCAACAGTAATTTTAACTTATGGTTTCATTTTCATTACCACTGAATGTCATTGAAAGTGCAGTGAAAGAATGACAGGGTCTTTCCAGCAAGGGTTCAAACCATGTGTGTGACATGTGTTCCAACCAGAACTGTCTATCTTGCGTGGGAAAGTACCTACAGCAAGTAGTAAGTAACTGTACTTACAATTTTGTACTTTTACTATAAAGTCACCCATGCAAAATAATGAATACGTAATTTTGATGCCAATACTTCTGTATTTTTTCTAAGGTAAATTTTAGAACACAGGCGGTTTTACTTGTAACAGAGTAATTCTATATTGTTCTTCCAGCACTGCGTTGTGCAATGGTGAATAGTGTTGATTTTGACAGCACATTTTTATTCACTTTTAGTCATAGTCTTTTGACTCAAATTCCATTTAGTTTTAGTCATATTTTAGTTATAGGAAATGTTTTAGTTTTAGTGGACATATTTTAGACTAAAATGTATTTTGGCGGTGCCTTGATGGCGTCGTAATGGCTGATTTTACACTTGGTTGCACTCTGAAAATAGAAGATCCAAAAGCTCACAACGCGTCGCAGCGCGACGCGTTGTGAGCTTGTAGATCTGCTATTTTCAGAGCGCAACACCTGAGCGCAACCAAACATAAAATGACTTGTCTTTTAGTTCTACCGGATCTCTTCTCCACTAGTCCCTCACTGACATTTTAGTCTAGTTTTTATTTGTTGACGAAATTGTCAACATATTTAGTCTTAGTTTTAGTCATCATAGCTTAGTTTTTATTTAGTTTTCGGCAGTGAACAAAAAGTAGTCGACAAACATTTTTCGTCATAGTTTTAGTAAAATCGAAATCAACACTGTTGGTGACGAAAAACATTAGGAATCATTCTCTGTCTCAGCTCTAGAACGAGTTTTGAGAACAAAATGCACTGAGGGCTCTGCATGCTTCAGAGATTATTACCTAATTCCCTGCAGGTCCTGACTGATATCTATGAGAGCATGAGGTGTGACAGGAGGACAAAGACAAGCAGAGAATACATAATGCCACCAGAATGGTTACTAAGGGCTGAGCTAAATAAACAGTGATACCCAGCTTAGTGACAACAACTTGTTTTGTGTCTGGACTCTGGGCTGACTCTATCCTGGCTGCAGTGGTGGAAAGTAACTAAGTACATTTACTTAAGGACTGTACTTAAGTACAAATTTTGAGGTATTGTTGTATTTCCACTTTCCGATATTTTTTGCTTCTACTCCACTGCATCTCAGAGGCAAATATTGTACTTTTACTTCACTACAATTATTTGGAAACTTTTAGTTACTAGTTACTCTTCAGATATAAATTATGATTTTATGAAACATACATTAACCACTTTAGCCCTATTTTATACCTGGGCTATTTGAAAATAGCAGATCTACAAGCTCACAACGCGTCGCATCGCGACGCGTTGTGAGCTTGTAGATCGGCTATTTTCAAACATTTTAGTATTTTTGCTTCTGGTACTTTAAGTACTTTTTGATGCCAATACTTTTGCACTTTTAATCAAGTGCGTTTTGAATTCTGGACTTTTTACTTGGACCAGAGTACTTCTACATTGCAGTATTGATACTTTTACTTTAAGTGACAAATGTGAGTACTTTTTCCACCACTGCTTGTGGCTGTAGAGGTTCCATTGTAGAGAGAGAGCAGACCGTCGTCGTCACATGGCTGAATGACTTGATGGAGGTTAAGAATGTGTGGAGCACAAGACGTGCATTGTGGAAGACTATTAGGTGTTGCAAATAAAAATGAATTGCTTAATCCTATCTCCCCCCACGTCACACACACACACAGAGAGAAGAGAACTCTGAGTTAACATGCCTGTGTGAGGAGGAGGAGGAGAACGACCCAGAACTAATTAAATACTGAGTCTGGAAACAAAACAACATCAGATGACTTAAATATCATTACAAAAAGGACAGTTCAGTATGAGATAAATACAGATATTATTCAAACATACGGGTGCAACTAAAATAATGTTTGATAATTCAATTAATTGAAAAAGTTATCTTTTTTTTTGTTGCAGAAACATGCAATGCTCCTAGGATTAGGTTCAAGTCCATAAACAAATCAATAAGTATAAATTATGGCCACATAATGATTTGCAGTGTTTTACGTGAACAGCAGAGCCATTCATAAAATAGTAACATCGGTAGCAGTTGAACAACAGCAGTCCACACGACATGCATCTTCATTTGTTTCTAGATTTTCTATTTTCCAGTGGTGTAAAGTAACTAAGTACATTTACTCAAGTACTGTACTTAAGTGCAATTTTGAGGTACTTTTACTTTACTGGAGCATATCCAATTTTAAGTACTTTTACTTCTACTCCACTACATCTCAGAGGCAACTATTATTACTTTTACTCCACACTATTTCACAACTTTCACAACTACATCAGTGGTGTGTTCTACCGTTATACGCTGTATACGCCATATACAGTCCAGATTTTTGGGGGGAAAAGTGTATATAGTCTAGTAACTATTTCATCCATTGAAAACGCGAGAGCGTTTACCCTCGACCACACGCATCGTATCGTATCGTGTACCCTCCAAAAAACCTAGAACACACCACTGATGTAGTTACTTTGTAGATTTTTGATTATTTTTACAAAACATACATTAACCACTTCAGCCCATATTTTCCGGCCATTTGAAAATAGCAGATCTACAAGCTCACACTGTATGGCGATGGGACGCATTTTCAAAATACTTTTGATACATTTTGATCTTGTGAAATGGGACATTCTGCAAAATGACTACTTTTACTTTTGGTTCTTTAAGTATATTTTTGATGCCGATTTACTTGTAACAGTAACAGAGTATTTCTACATTGCTGTATTGATACTTTTACTTACCGTAAGTAAAAAAGTACTTTTCCCACCATCGCTATTTTCAGCTTTCAAGTGACATGTCCTGTTCCACCAAGTGAAGGAACAGGACATCTTTGCGTATTCTAATTTATACCTCCAAAAATTGATGATTTCAGATTGAAGATCATCTTATCAAGAGTATAATTATAATGTAGCTGTGTCACTGGGTGGATTATAGCAATAGCAGAACCTATATGTATAATCACCTGTGTTTGTTTTCTGCCCTGAAAAGGAGTCATTATACTTCAGCTTTGTTGCATAGCAATAATCTTGGTAACGTTAGATAACCTGCATTCATTCTTGACTTTTTAACTTTACAAACTTTCTGTACAAACAGGCAAAGTGATTTCATTTGTATACTTGGCCAGACAGTGGTTCTCAAACTTATTTCATATTTTAAGTGTATAGCAACAGTGAAAACGTTATATATTTTTCTGAGTTTTTTTGGTCTCGGCGCTGACCAATTCAGTATCACTGGGGAGGTGCCTACTGGTCTGGATTGGTCTGGACTGGACTGGTCTGGTCTGGCAGAATCCCTGAATTATACCTTGATATTCAAAACATTCTTGACTGAAAGAGTTGAATGAGGAAGCAGCCTGATTTAAGTCAACATTTAATGTTGACCGTGTTCTTCAATCAACTTGAATCGCGTTAAAATAAAACAATTGGTTTACTTCGTTGCCTGTAATTGTTAGAGTTTTTTTTTGTGAAGATGGACTAGGTATTCTGAATGTACTTATAATACAATGTGCAAGAATCACATACCATTACCATTCAAGTATGAAAAAAGTCATGTCGTGCCTAACCACTTAAGCAAGACAATTCCTTAATTGTTTAGGAAACAGCGCTAGTGTGATGGGAACCTCCTTTCACGTTGTTTCACAAAACGCACATTTAGGACTTGGTCATTCAAACATTTTCAGTCGTGAGATTTTATTTTGCTTTAATCCATGTGTATTGTATTTATTGCAATTAGCTCTTGTCCATAGCGTTAGAAGGCGTTCTCCTTAGCGCTGTGGTACTTTCAAGCCGTTGCCCGCACACCTGCGGTAGCACAGGCTACTACAGACTCTCGTCTGTAGTAGCCTAATAAAAAAAAATATACACTTTCATACACTTTCACTACTCACCAAAACCAAGACGGTTTTAAGAAGCCTACTTTCCTTAGTGGGAACACTCTGAGCCCCCCACCTCACATCTAAAAGAAAATATTTCACCGGAAGGAACAATCTGGTATAATAGAAATAGCAGTGGACTAAAAAAAAAAGAATCCTTCCAGTGAAATATTTTCTTTTCTGGCCCAAAAAGTGTATTTTCGACGTGAGGTGGGGGGCTCAGAGTGTTGCTATCTGTTCTGCAGCTTACTACCATGCTTAAAATGCTTAAAATATATAAATAAAAGTGCCTTAAAAGGACTGTTCCGTGAGTGCTGGTATTCTCTTACTGAGATTTATTGCAAAAGTTACTTTTCCTGACTGTGCACCCGGTAAGAAAGTTGAGTATTGTTGAAAAGAGTTGAAGTCGTGCTCGCACCCTAAGACAGTTTTAAACAGTCTTTGTTTTGGTGAGTAGCGAAAGTGTATTCTTTATTTTTACTACAGGCGAGAGACTGATTTCATATACCGTGTGTGGGCAACGGCTCGAAAGTCCCTTAGCGTTAAGGAGAACTCCTTCTAACGCTATGGACCAGAGAGCTCTATTGCATCATCATGTCACACAGGCTCTGACAGTGTGTTGTGTTATTGCATCATCATGTAGGCTCTGACAGTCCCACGACTCACACCAAGGACGTGACCACTCATACCCGCGCCATGAAGCTCAAACACCAGGCGCTGCAGGACCGCTTGGAGCTCTGTGTGCTGGAGCTGAAGAAACTCTGCATCCGAGAAGCTGTGAGTAACTCATGATGAACTACATGTACACCATGCACCAAGAGACACGTCTTTCATCATCAGGCACACTGTTACAAAGTCAAGGGACCTTACTAAAAAAGTTCAAACATATTATTACCCCCCCTCTCAGGAGGTTGAGTACGTTAGAATGAACGAATGATAAAATATATATATTTTTAATTGTGTTACGTTATTCATATAAATGGGACTGGGTTGGGGAATAAAAAAAAATAGGCCTATTTTAGAAATACAATTTATATTCTTAACCTATTAAGACCTGGAACGCATCTGTGTCACTTTTTGATTTGAGCTAAAAGGCATTATTTTACACTTTGGCTATTAAATATCTGGTCAAAAGTACTTCCCACGGCTATGCAAGGGTGTGAAGAGAAGAGTAATGTTATGACCTACACCTGGTGACCCCTAGGGTTAGGGTCGCAAGAAGTAGTATGCTAGCTGGAGGCTAATTACATTAAACTAAGATGAATGTACGTATATATATGAGTGCCATGTTGATCCCTGAGGCGTTCTCTGCACACACACACCCTATAGACCAGGGGTCTTCAACAGAGGGGCCGGGACCCCCTAAGGGGGTCCTCAGAGTTACTACAGGGGGGTGGTTGCCAAATCTTTGTGTGATAGGAGCTTGTTTACTTGAACCCTAGCATCCCTATTCTGAGGAGAACTTTAGCCAAAAATAGCAGATCTACAAGTTGTAGATCGGCTATTTTCCGCAAAGAGGTTTGGTGTAGAGGGTGAAAAGAGCAGACCAAGTACAGAGCCAAAGGTCAAGTGTGCTAAGTATTGAGGGTTTAAGTGGTTAAATGTCTGAAATAAACAACACAACACTGATGATGATAGTGTATCAAGCTATCCATGAAATCTATGAAAAAGTTTAATCTGCAACACTCTTTTATTGTTTAATCTGCAACATGTAGTGGGGGGTCCCTGCTTCATCTCTCTCTCAGCTAAGGGGTCCGTGGCCGGAAAAACGTTGAAGACTCGTCAACCCTGTAATAAAGGGGTCTTCAACAGGGGGTCCTCAGAGTTACTACAGGGGGTCCGCCAAATCTTTGTGTGATAGGATTTTCTTTTTTCACATTAACCACTTGAACCCTAACATCCTTTTTCTGAGGAGAACTTTGGCCAAAAATAGCAGATCGGCTATTTTTGGCAAAGAGTTAAAGGTATGGAGGGAAAAAAGAGCAGCAAAAGTTTATCTGAAACACAATTTTATACAATATAGAGGGGGTCCCTGCTTCATCTCTCTCTCAGCTAGGGGGTCCTTGGCCTGAAAACGTTGAAGACCCCTGCTGTAATAGATTATGGACTACAGGGGTGTGAAGAGAATAATAATACATCAGACCTATATGGCGCTTTTCTTAGTATCCAAAGTGGCTTTGTATTAGAATATGGACAACAGGGGTGTGAAGAGAAGAGCTGTCGGCTAATTACATCGCGGCAAACTACAATGATGATTTTTCTTTATTAAAGTGTCATGCTTCCAAAGAAGCCCAGCCCATATGGACTTACAGGACACTTTTACATTTCATATGACATGAACAATGAACCGACATGATAATTCAGTCACAAACAATGATCAAACAAATAACAAACTAAAACACACAAGCTTCATACTGTACATGACAGATTACATACATAAATACAACTTTAAATACAGCATTGGGCCTGTCACCTCACATCTTTAACCAAGGAGACCGGACATGAACCTAATTGAAAAGCTGTCTTCTACGATGCATGTGCCATGTTGATGCCTGAGGAGTTTGTTCTCTGCAAGAAATCACTCAGACAAGAAATCACTGCTGTGCAGTTCGTCCTCATGTCATTCAGGAACAACCTTTTTAAAATGACATAATAGCATCATAGCGAAACCAGACAGGCAGGCAGTATTTTTGCTTTTATTACGTGTCAAATATCAACAGTAAATTATAATTTGGTCATCGAAATGTGATCCTTTTTTTTTTTTTTGGTGGGACTGAGTTGTACCTGGCTGTAGGGCAAACTCCTCATATAGATGATCATTCTTTTCCTGTTGACAAATGGGCTTGGCCGCGTCCTGCTGGGACATGTCTTTAGGAGAGGTGTACAAATGGGGGAGTTGACACCTCTCCCTGTTTTTTTTTTCAGTGACAAAAGAAACTTAAATTCATGGGAGAGACTCTTATTCTCATGCGATTGTGTCTGTCTCTTTAACACGTTAAAACCGGGAAAGCTTCTGTGTCATTTTTAGATTTTAGCTATATATATATAAATATATATATACTGTATGTAGCAACATAAGTTTTTCAGAAAACTCTTAGGATTTAGAACAGTGGGTCAGAACGGCGGTTCTCGAAAATAGCAGATATACAAGCTCACAGCGCGTCACTTCGTGCCGTGCTGTGAGCTTGTACATCTGCTATTTTTGAACATTTTGTTTGAAAAACAAACTTGAAAAACGTTTTTTTTTTCACACAAATCTTCTCTTCTGGGGGTCCCTGGCACAAAAATACATATCATTTTGTGGGGGTCCTTGTTGGCATGAAAAAGTTTCTGAACTACTGCTTTAGAAGGCATTTGTAGAATGGGCCTCAGGTTTGAATGGGTTAAGAGAGGAAGAAGAGTGATTCAGATTGAAGAGAACAGGATGTTCTTCTGGCTGCTTTGACCGTTTCTCAGGTGAAATCAGTCATGTGAGTTCAGTGCAGAGTGGCTTTAACTTCTGGTGCTCCAGGTTTTGGTTTGATTTCTTTTAATGTTTTAGGGGGGGGATTTGTTTGGGTGAAATTGTTCTGGGGATTTGTTCAGTTTTTTCATCAAATGACCATCCTAGGTTACAATAACAGCATTGCATTGACCTATGAACTGGTTTTCATAAATAAACAAAGACAGTAGCATGTGCATATTTTACATTATTGTAACTAAACCATTAAAGACGTGGTGAAATGAAAAATATGTTTTGCAGACTAGCAGACTTTTAGAGCATATTTTTGATTTTTGATTTGATTTATTTATTCGCACAATAAAAACAGAACAAAAGTAACATCATTAAAACAACACAGAAATAAGTGCAGGTGAGAAAAGGAAACCCATAAAGGGCTTATAAAGATTCTCACCTAAAAATAATAAACAAGTAGTTAAACAAAAATAAAGTTAAACATACTAATCAAACATAAGACATAACAAACACAAATACCTTGAGTGCAGTTCAATGTGTGGGTGTGAGTGTCTGTGTATTGTGTGTGTGTGTGTGTGTGTGTGTGTGTGTGTGTGTGTGTGTGTGTGTGTGTGTGTGTGTGTGTGTGTGTGTGTGTGTGTGTGTGTGTGTGTGTGTGTGTGTGTGTGTGTGTGTGTGTGTGTGTGTGTGTGTGTGTGTATGCAGAAAGATATGTTAAATGGTAGATGGAGAATGATGCTTGATTCATCAGGCCGGCCCTTAGCATACCCACAGTCAATCAATTTTTATGTATTTTTTCGTATAAAAAGTCCCTACATTTTTTATTTCTTCCTGTAAATGCAAAATAGAGAATAAATAAATATTACACCCATACTAAGGTATCCTCTAAAATGTAGTTACTATGGCCAGGTTTTGGGTGACAATAGCCTTTGAATTTCGATTTTCATCCTAAAAAACGATTCTGACCCATCCCTACTGGATGGCTTTTCTGGTGCTCCAGGTTTTTGCTTGGAGGTGTTTTAGTGAGGACAGGATGCCGGCTTGCTGACACTGGATACAGTGAAGCATGAGGCCCAAAGAATGTGTTGTGAAAGGGAATCTTTGGGAAAAAACAGCATTGTGCAATTTATATGCCTCAACTTGTTCTTTTGAAAGGTAGAGATATTTCTAAACTAAGGCCCATCACTTTCAATTTGAGCCCTGGGTCACTTTCAAATCTAATAGAATTAAATGATGCACATACTTATTTTGACTCTTTAAACAAGAATAAAACCTTTTGAAGGTTTAAGTGTTAGTTGGAACTCTAATGTGGTGCTAAGAGGTTGCCTTTAATTAAGAGGTTTTGTTAAACAAGTAGAGAATAGTACTGGTCACATTATGTGTGTGGAGATATGAGCCATAACAGAAAGGAAAAGAGTATGATATATACCAGGGGTTTTCAACTTGTCTGTGAAGGCACTGCATGTGGTCCATGATCATGCATTTAGAAACAAGGAACTGAAGAATGTCTTTAATTTATTTTTTACACTAGTTGAGAAACTAAATGACCTGGTGAACTGGCTACAGTATGATAACGTGACAATGTTGTAATTTACTTGGAAGTTAGGAGTTGAAGAAATTCCACAGAAAATGGGAGTTTGAACCAAGTACAGAGCCAACGGTCAAATGTACTAAGTATGGAGGGTTGAAGTGGTTAAATGTCTGAAAATACACCTTAACTCATTCACTGCCAGAATTATTTCTGGCCTGTTTGAACACCGCCAAGATTTTTCATTGAAAAAAAAAAGTACTCAGGAGCCGAGATACAGAATTTTTAAGTTTTAAGTTAACAAGGAAGTGGATGGGAGTCTATATCTTCGAAAAATCATATCTCCTTGGTCTTTGGGTCAAAAAAAAAAAAAAAATCTAAAAAAAAAAAAAAAAAAAAAAAAAATATTTTTAATTTTTTAATTTTTTTTAAAAAGTCGTTTTAGTCGTTCTTGGCAGGCATGGCTTATGGACAGAAGTCGTTTTAGTCGTTCTAGGCAGTATATGAGTTAACATGAATCCAACATATGAATAAAAAAGATAAGACTGATGATAGTGATGACAGTTTGACATGCATTAGGCTACGGACCCCCATTTAATGTCCTTTCTATCTCTGGAACCCCCATTTTTATTGTAAAATCAATGTTGATTTAACTCTGAGAGTGTACAAATGGAACCAAATGGACCCGTTAGGGTCCATTTGGTTCCATTTGTACACTCTCAGAATTACAGAGCCATAAGGGTCCATTTGGTTCCTAACTATCCATCATGTAGCTGGGGACCCCCCTCAAGGACCCGGACCCCACTTTGAGAACCAATGGTCTATGAAATCTATGAAAAAGTTGAATCTGCAACACAATTTTATACAATATGTAGTGGGGGGTCCCTGCTTCATCTCTCTCTCAGCCAAGGGGTCCGTCCAGGGTGACCTCTCACCCTGTATTGATGTGCTGGTGTGCCGCAACACGTAGGTGCGGTTTTTAACCCTTGCTATGCAGGACTGTATGACTTGAATGATGTTTTTCTAATGTTATTGCCTGTGTTTTTATAGGAGCTGACGGGTCAGTTATCAGCAGATTACCCTCTGTTGCCGGGAGAGAAGCTTCCTCAGGTCCGAAGACGTATCGGCGCCGCCTTCAAACTGGACGAGCAGAGCATGATCCTTCAAGGAGCAGAGGTACTGGGAACGCATCTGTGTCACTTTAGATTTCTTTGGCGATTCAAAAATAGCAGATATACAAGCTCATATCGTGGCACCGAGTGCCGTGCTATGAGCTTGTAGATCTGCTATTTTCTTTTAAGAAATCGAGAAAATCTTTGTACATTCGAAAAAAAATCTTTGAATATATATATATATACATGTTTTACTCAAATCTTTGCTTCTGGTGGTCCCTGGAACAAAATATTTTGAGATGGGGGCGGGGGTAACTTTCCTCTTCTACCCCCCGGATTTGAACCTGGTTTTCAGCGCAAGTGCAGACATGTTTTACCATTGAGCTAATAGAGCCGGGGGATGAATTGAATCTTGACCATCAGGTCAAAACTCATGTCAGATCCTGTGTCCAGGTGAGACATGACCTTTGACACGATCTGAATGTCTCAATAGAACAGGGTTCCCACGGTCATGAAATTAGAAACAGTTTTCCAGGCCCTGGAAAAGGTTTGGAATGAATCAAAAATGTTTTGGAAAATCTTTGGCTATCGTGTCTGTCGGTCGTAAACCTCATATGTCCAAAACGTTGTTACTTTTCAGGATTCAAGTTCTAAAATGGCAAAAGTAGCAGATCTACAAGCTCGACGCGTTTTGAGCTTGTAGATCTGCTACTTTTGATGCGTTTGTGTGACGCTGTATGATTTACAAAAAAACACAGAAAGTTAAAATACGGAGATAAGAGGTTTCTGCCCGACAGCAACAAAATACATTGTTTTTGTCTAACATTACGTGAAAGATTGGTAAATGGTGGTAACATGCAGTGCTACTTGATGCGTTGTTAGCTTGTAGATCTGTTCTTTTTGTCATGTGACACCTTCGCTCGAGTCTGTCTTGGGACATTGATGGCACACTGGTTTAAGAGTCTCATTATTGCACTGTATGATTTCTATAGTCCTGGAAATGGGGGAAAATATTTTGGAAAAGTTATGGAAAAGTTTTGAAAATTCATTGTTAAAAATGTGTGTAATGTGTATAAGTTATATTGTATTAACATACTCTAGCATACAGATTGGACAGAATTACATTTTATTCATTAAAAAAAAGTTACATAGTGCCGCTGAAACTATGCAATAACAATTCATTACTCATTATATTTAACAAAAACTCCAGACTGATGTATTTCACCGCATAGGCGTCTGTGGCAGGGAATTATGAGATTCCACAAACTATAACCATCTGCAAGTTCTAGAGCAGTGGTTTCCAATATTCCTCTTTTTTTTTCTTTACAAACATTTGTAATATTTTTTTTTCTCCAGACATTTTCCAGAAATAAATAAAAAATGTACAAATTAAAAACGAATATATAAACATTGTTCAAAAGACTGTCATTAAAAAAAAAGAAGAAATTCCATATATTAGATTTTCTTTGTGTGTGAGCTTGCGTTGTGAGCTTGTAGATCTGCTAGTTTCACTAGTTTGGGTCCCCGGGCAAACGTCTAATTTCTCTTTTTGAGGTCTTGAGCTAAAAAAGAAGAACCACTAATCTAAAGCAGTGCTTCTCAAACTTTTTCATGCAAGGGACCCCCAAATTGATATATATATTTGGCCGCGGACCCCCATCTGAAAATATGTTGTGCCAGGGACCCCCAGAAGCAAAGATTTGTGTTAAAATGTTTGCTTAAAAAAAGAAATATTAAAATGAAAAAAAATCACTAATGTTCAAGATTTTTGAAAAATAGCAGATCTACAAGCTCACAGCGCGGCACGAAGTGACGCGCTGTGAGCTTGTACATCTGCTATTTTTGCATAGCCAAAGTATAAAAAGGTTAAAGTGGTTAAGGACCCCCTGGAACCTCCCCAAGGACCCCTGGGGGTCCCCGGAAACCCACTTTGAGAACCCTAATCTAGAGGAGAGACGATTCATTTTTAATGAAGTCTTTTTCTCTCTCTCCGTCTCGCCAACGTCTAAAGGAGTCAGAGCTGAACTCGGTGGACGCTGAGCTGTCTCTCCAGATGAAGATCTACGAGGCGTCCCGTAAGCTGCTGCAGGAGGACCACCTGCACAAGGGCCTGAAGAAGAGCCGCCTGCAGCAGTGTAAGAGAGAGGAGAGGAAGCTCAAAGACCTGCAGGACACGTCCTTCCAGCTACGCCTGCAGCGCGGTCGCAACGTCGCCCTGCACGGTGAGCTGATGATTCCCCCTGATAACCAGGCTTTCCACCACAGAGGGAACGCCTGGTATTCATTACCTTAAATGTCAAAATAGTCATTTTGGACAAAAAAAAAATACAAAATCTGTCTGGAGCCGCAAAATATTAACATATTTGAGCCTTATAATGAAGGCAACACGGCTATTAAGTGTATATTAGCCAATCAAATCAAAGTCAAAATATTCCCTGCAGCAGTATCATCATGGCATGGCATGGCACACCACATAACTACTCTGCAGTGCGCTATTTGGTACTTTAAGTTTCAATTCCATTACAATATGTTATCAACATGGCTTTTTGTTGTTGCTTGATAACTTCTTGTCACAGATCAAACAATAATCCAGCAGCACTGGCAGGGAAAGCAAATGATCCACAAACTATTACATTCTCAGTTTTCCTCAGTTATCTTTCTTTTTTTGCATTTGGAATCCATAGTGTAGCAGGGAATCACACACTAGTTCAGGGGTCTTCAACAGGGGGTCCGGGACCCCTAGGGGGTCCTCAGAGCTACTATAGGGGGTCCGCCAAATCTTTGTGTGATAGGATTTAGTTTTTTTACATTAACCACTTCAACCCTAAAATTATTTTTCTTAGGGGAACATTAGCCGAAAATAGCAGATCTACAAGCTCTCAACGCCTCGCGCTGCGAGGCGTTGAGATCTTGTAGATCGGCTATTTTTGGAAAAGAGGCTATAGGTGTAGAGGGAAAAAATAGCAGACTAAGTAAAAAAAGAAAACTTTAATCTGAAACACAATTTTATACAATATAGAGTAGGGGGTCCCTGCTTCATCTCTCTCTCAGCTAGGGGGTCCTTGGCCTGAAAACTTTGAAGACCCCTGCACTAGTTTGTTTATACAAGCCACCTGCCGTGCCAATACATTTGTCTCATGTTGCAAATTTTTGTTTAGAGAAAGGTTGAAACTTACCTAACCCACTTACACATTTTTACAATATTCGAGAACGTAAGAATGTATGTGTCATATTGGCCAGCAATGATACATTTAAATCAAAATTTGAAAAAAATGAACATTGTTGATTTCCATGTATTTTTTTTGAGGGAGCCACTAGGGAGGGGCTAAAGAGATTTGGCCCCTAGATTACTATTTCTCTGCATTTGATGTAATTACCTCGTGTTTACCTTGATTACTGTAAATCGCTCTGGATTAAGAATGTCTGATAAATGCCTAAATTGTAAATTGTAATGTGTTGTTATGTTTCAGATCAGGGTAACTCTGACGACAGTTCTTTATCGGATTCGGCTGTACTTGACGAAGGTAAGAAGATGCTCACTCATAGATTTACATACGGAAATTATTTTGTATTTAACCCATTGAGACCTGAAGCCGATTCTACATGTCTCCTAAATCCCAACAGTTTTCTGAAAAACGTATGTTTCTATATCAGTGGTGCTCAATCTTTTTTATGTCAAGGACCCCCAAAATGATATGTATTTGGCCGTGGACCCCCATCAAAATATTTTGTTCCAGGGACCCCCCAGAAGCAAAGATTTGAGTTAAAAATGTTTGCTTTAAAAAAATATATATATTGAACGATTTGCACACATTTTCACGATTTTTCAAAAATAGCAGATATACAAGCTCGTAGCGCGGCACTCGGTGCCGCGCTATGAGCTTGTAGATCTGCTATTTTTGAATAGCCCAAAGTGTAAAATAATACTTTTTAGCTCAAATCTAAAAATGACACAGTTCCAGGTCTCAATGGGTTAAGCACAGGTAGGGAAAATAGCTCTACGTGTCACATCGGCGATGTGTTGTGAACTTGTAGATCTTGTAGATTTTTTAAAAACATTTTGAAAGTGCTTCGTGCCGCGTTTCGAGCTCGCAGATCTGCTACTTTTTGACGGTTTTTGTGTGTCGCTGAAGGATGATCAAGCAGCGGCGTTAATTTATGAAAAAAACACAAATAGTTAATATATGGACATAAGAAGTTTCTACCCCGATGATTTGTTAAAACCTGGAAAGAATTCAAAAATAGCAGATCTACAAGCTCATAGCGCATCACTTGGTGCCGTGCTATGAGCTTGTAAATCTGCTATTTTTGAATGCTAACGTATAGAATAATGGTTGTAGCTCAAATCTAAAATTACACGGATGCGTTCCTGGATTGAGTCGCCGTTAAAACACAGATCAATCGATGTGCTAAAATCACTTCTCTTTTTTTGCTCTAGAAGCACCGAGCCAGGGACCTCACGGAGGACAGACGGATTCTCCTCCTCCTCCGGCCGCTCCTCTTCCCGCGTCCTCACAGACCCCCTCCTCCTCCTGCCACACGCCCCCCTGTGCGACCCCCTCCCCTCTCACCCTCAGCCACCGCCACACCAGCCACACCAGCCTGGAGTCGTCGCAGAGCTTCAGCTCCAGCGTGGAGTTATATAACGAGGCCCCGCCCATCCCACACTCTGACTGGACAGAGTCCAGTTTAGACCAGCCCTACGAGAAGAAGAAGAAGTCACGCTCGTCCACCACTAGCAGCAAGTGCAGGTAAAAACTAACACCCACCATGATAATAATAATAATAATAATACCTCAAATGTATAGAGCGCTTAACTAAGTACCCAAAGATGCTTTACATGGGGGGGGGGACAAGAAAAGTAAATCAACTTTATTAGGAAAAAAACACCAAGGACCCCCTGTTTGATATGCTTTAGGCCATGGCCTTACCCCTTATCCCTAAACCTTTTTGCCGTTTTTACTATTTTTACTGTATCTCGCCTTCTGTGTTTTACTATGTATTTTTGGCGAAACATACTATTTTCAACGGCCTATAACAAGCGAACGGGAGGTGAGATTTATGTATTTTTTCGCGGAAGCACAGTGAAACCCCCCGGCCCCCGTGATTAGCAACCATCAGGCGATCGATCATACTGGAGATAAATGCTCTGTGACTACTTGAAAAGGTAAGAAAATCACAAAATCGCTGGCAGTGGATGATTCATTTATTTATTTATTCTGGCTGAGTGAACGTAATGTTTTATAAATTTTACCCGGATTGCAGCTTTTAAATTGTTATTGCCTATAAGCAATCGATTTAACCGCACACACACACACACACACACACACACACACACACACACACACACACACACACACACACACACACACACACACACACACACACACAAACCTCTTGGGGAGACTCTCTTTTCCCATGAAGTTAGAAGATAAAGCAATTTGCTGAAGATAATTGGCTGTAATTCTTTCAACGTGCTGAGAAGTGTTTAGCAACGCTGGAATTTGATTTGAACGTTGTGTTATGTACAGTAGAGCAGCTCCCTGGGCTCACAATAATCATTTAAATCATCTTTATTTGTTGTTTCTGTGAAGCTCCATGAGAGACACTCTCACTGTATGGCAAAAACTCTGTCTTAACCCAATCAATCCAGCAACACATTCTCTGTCATTTTAGATGTCTTTGGCTATTCAAAGATAGCAGATCTACAAGCTCATAGCACGGCACAGAATGCCGCGCTATGAGCTTGTATATCTGTTATTTTTGTCGTGAGAATTTTTTGCAAATTCTTGAAGATATATGTTTTAAAGCGAACATTTTTGCTTCTGGGGGGTCCCTGGAACAACATATTTTGAGATGGGGGGTCCACGGCCAAATACATATAATTTTGGGGGTCCTTGACATGGAAGAGTTGGAGCACCACTGATATAGCAACACTCTGTTAGGATTTAGAAAACATTTTTAGATATGTATTTGGTCAGCGGACCCCCAGCTCAAAATGTTTGGTTCTAGGGACCCCCCAGAAGCAAAGATTTGAGTTAAAAGTGTTCCCTTTAAAAAATATACATATTGAAAGATTTGCAAACATTTACACGATTTTTCAAAAATAGCGAGTGCCGCGCTATGAGCTTGTATATCTGCTATTTTTGTATATCTGCTATTTTTGAATAGCCAAAGAAATCTAAAATGACAGAGTGTTTGAGAACTATACTGATTTAGAGGGCATTTGTAGAATGGGCCTCAGGTCTACAATGGGTTAATACGAATCACAGCTGCAGCTAATAAAATAAATAATTGTGTTACAGTGATACAGTGACACACCCAAAGCCCATGTGGGTGTGTCACATGGACAATGCTTTGCACGTTCACACACCTCAAATCTGACACACCCATTATTAATGATATTAAGCTGCTGCTGCTCGGAGCCATTTAAGGAGAGTTACTACGTGATCTCCGTTCTCCTCATGGGGCCAGATCTTCTACAGCATTGGTTCTCAAAGTGGGGTCCGGGGACCCCCAGGGGTCCTTGAGGGAGTTCCAGGGGGTCCCCAGCTAAATGATAGATTAGGCACCAAATGGACCCTTATGGGTCTGTAACTCTGAGAGTGAAATTGACATAGATTTTACAATATAAATTGCGGTCTGTAGCCCTAATGCATGTCAAACTGGGGGTCCTTGAAATTAAAATGGTTGAGAATCACTGATAGAGAGCCGTAAAAAATCTTCTCTTATGGGAGTCCCTGGCATATCTTTTGAAATGGGGGTCCGCGGGCTAATAAGTGTCAATTTGGGGGTCCTTGACATGAAAAAGTTTGAGAACCACTGTTCTACAGAGCCTTCTATTGGAAGAATAGTGACAAAGCCCTGAACTGGAAGTTTTTACGGAATGCACTGGAGTTATTTTTGCCACCTTACGCAGTAGCATAGAGAAAACGTCAGAGCAAACAAAAGAAAATGAACTAACACAGTGTTTCAAATATTACATTTCAGAACAGACCAAACAAAAAGAAACAACGTTTCAGGTTTACTTTACTTTTTCAGATGTAAACAATTTGTATATACCTTTTACTAATTATAATACAACAATAACAACTAATCACTGTTTAGAATTATCATTACTATTTTTATTAATTCATTTTATTTTATCTTTCTATTTAATTTTTTTTTATCTTCCAATTGCTTTCTGCCCGACAGCTATACTGTTGTGATTTATTTTGGCTAGATTAAAGGTAGGGTAAGTGATTTTCTTTGGTTAAAATAAGTGTTAAATAGCTCTATATTCTGATAGTACTCATTGCTATAGAGTGTTTGTTCAGTAAAAGGAGTCTCCTTGTCTCTCCAGCTCTTAATTAAACAGAAAATGCATTTTTGTTTCAGTTTAATTTCCAATGTTATCCAATAAGGATAGAGAATTCAGTAAGGATATAGATTAAACAAGTGAAATTGGAAGTGATGACACTAAGAAATGAGCAGACAAAATTGGAACTGGAACACTATAACAATTAAGCTGACTAGACCATACCTGGTCGACGCATCCGTGGGGGGATATGCGCACATGATCTGGCAACCCGGGAGGCAGTTCGTCCCATAGCTGGGCAGCCCCGTAACCATGGCGACAGTGTTTGACACAAAAACGCTAATAAGAAGCTGAGATTTGGTGAAATTGAAAAACGGGCTTCACAGTTAAGTTCAGATGGTAATGGTCAATGGCTGTGTGCAAAATCAGAGCAATTGGTCCAGCCACTGAGGAGAACCGGGTATCTTCACATACTCACGTACTCACCTACTCACCACTACAGACGGACAGAGGTTACTAGAATTATAGTAGGATAAATGGGTATTTTTTCCTGATTGGCTGAGATTTTGACACCTACCGGAAAATGTATTTTGTGTTTATTAAAGAGCTGGAGAGACATGGAGACTCCTGTTACTGAACACACACTCTATAGCAATGAGTACTATCAGAATATAGTGCTTTAACCTTTTAACAAAATACTTTTTGTTTTAACCAAAAAATATCACTTACCCTACCTTTAAATAATGTTGTCTTCCCCCTTGTTTGTTGTGTCTCCAGTAGCCCCGCCTCCCCCCAGGTCCTGCCCCCATTGGACGCCAGCCTGGTCGGACCCGATCGATCTGCTGCCCCTCTGCCACAGAAGATGTCCCATCTGAAGCTGCGCCACACCGTGTCCAACAGCACCCCCTGTACGCCAGAGATGCAAGTGCGCCGCCAGCTCTCCCTTAGGTAAGTCACTATTACGTATGCCAGGGGTCTTCAACAGGGGGTCCGGGACCCCTAGGGGGTCCTCAGAGTTACTACAGGGGGTCCGCCAAATCTTTGTGCGATATGATTTTTTTTTTTTTACCGTAACCACTTGAACCCTAGCATCCCTTTTCTGAGGAGAACTTCAGCCAAAAATAGCAGATCTACAAACTCACAACGCCTCGTGCTGCGAGGCGTTGTGAGCTTGTAGATCGGCTATTTTTGGCAAAGAGGGGTTTGGTGTAGAGGGAAAAAAGAGCATAAAAGTTGAATCTGAAACACAATTTTATACAATATAGAGGGGGTCCCTGCTTCATCTCTCTCTCAGCTAGGGGGTCCTTGGCCTGAAAACGTTGAAGACCCCTAACCTGTTGTTGCATTGTCTGAAATTTAAAAAAATACCGTGACAATTTGACTAAACCACTAGGTTCTCAAACCAATTCATGTCAAGTTTGTATTCAACGTCTAAGAACTAATGTAAAAGTTAGATGTGTTTCAATTTTGGGAGTTCAATTATAGAATAGCCTTAGTGATGGGGTTGAAATTGTGCACATCTCAGGGGAGATTTAAAAAAGGCTTAAAAAGTAAAAAAAAATCTTTCTTTTTTTCTCTTTTATCTTGCAGCATAGTTTAAGGTTTTCTAATATTAAGGATTGTAAAGGATAGGCAAAGAATAAGCATTGTGCTTCAGCCTGTTCCTTTTTTCGGTCATTGAATTTGGATTGTGTGTGTGAGTTGGTTGGATGTGTACATTTGTGATGATGATTTTTTTTTGTTGAAAGTCCACACAAGTGTGTTTTGATTTGTTGTAAACAAAGACCGAAATAAACCATTCATTCATTCATTCATTCATTCATTAATTCATTCAAGGACCAGCAATTTGGCTGCGGACCCCATCTAAAAATATTTTGTGCAATGCTATTTATTTCATACTGAATTCATGCCAACATTTGCTGCTATACATTCGCAAAAACATTGTTGTGTCACAGTGTTGATTTCGTCGACTAAAACTATGACGAAAAATGTTCGTCGACTACCTTTTTTCACTGACGAAAAGCTACGATGACTAAAACTAAGACTAAATATACTGACAATTTCATCCTCAAATAAAAACTAGACTAAAATGACTAGTGGAGAAGAGATCATTTTATGTTTGGTTGCGCTCGGGTGTTGCGCTCTGAAAATAGCAGATCTACAAGCTCACAACGTGTCGCGCTGCGACACGTTGTGAGCTTGTAGATCAGCTATTTTCAGCATGCGACCAACTGTAAAATCAGCCATTACGACGCCATCAAGGCACCGCCAAAATACATTTTAGTCGACTAAATCAACTGTAGATTTAGTCGACTATAATCTTATGATATTTAGTCAACTAAAACTAGACAAAAACTAAAACATTTCAGATGACTAAAATATGACTAAAACTAAATCAAAATTTGCTGTCAAAATCAACATTGTCGTGTCATTCATTCCAACAGGTTACCCAACCACACGGAACCCTCCTACGACCAGGAGAACCGAGGCCGCGTCAGAGGGCCGCGGAGGCGACTGACGGAGTATGCCATCACGTTACCGGAGTCGTCTCCTACGGTGGCGGCCATGAAGGGGGGCGGCAGCAACTACGGAAGCCACGCCTCCGAGGACAGTAACTCCGAACACTCCTCCTCCACGACGTCCTACGCCAGCTCCCCGTGTCAGGACCTGCCGCCCCCTTGTGGTGACCTCCTGACCCCCAAACAATACCACCAATACCACCACCAGCCTGGTGGCCCCCCTCCTCCTGCATTCCAGCAGCAGCAGCAGCACTTCAGCCCCATCGGCGCCCCCTTAGGGATGGGAGTGGGACCCCCGCCTTTCCCGAACCCCCCTAACGGCGGCGGCGGCGGCGGCTTTTACCAGAACCCCCGGCACCAGTCCAGCCCCAGCTTCCACAGAGGCTACTACGGTGAAGAGGTGGGTGGTGGTTACCCTCCCCCGCTGGACCACGTGGACCACATGGCCGCCAGGAGCTACTATGGGACGGTCCAGCACCACCAGGCTCCCTGTCCCCCCAGCAGACATGACTACAGGTAAGGCTTGTCACAATTATTACTGTACATAATCGCAATTATTGGAGATAATTGCCATTATTTTTGCATAACCGTCATAATTGTCTCCATGTTGAAAAATGTTCATACATTTTCAAACAAATTCCAGAAATGCGTTGTAAGCTTGTAGATCTGCTATTTCCTGCTATTTTTAAAACATCTTTGATAGTATAAAATTATTTGATTCTTTGTACATTTTAAGTTATTTGTCATATCTATGCAATATTTGGTTTACGAAGCCTGAAAGGCAAACAGAGATCACATTTTTACTCATAATATGAGTTTAATTGTGTTTTTTGGGCATCAAACATGGGAACATATTATGTTCCCATGTTTGATGCCCAAAAAACACAATTAAATTGTTAAAGCAGCTCTATGTAACTTTCATCTTCTACCCTGGATTTGAACCCGGTTTCCTGTGCAAGTGCTGACATTTTCTTTACCATTGAGCTAATAGAGCCGGCCTGCTTGCTCAGGGAATAAATTTAATCTTTTTTTGTGTCAGATCCTGTTACATGGTGCTGCTTTAATCGCAAAGATTTGCATGGCAATTAATCGTATTTGTTTTGTCATGGGGACAGCCCTAACTACAGGTACATAGAGGCACCCGTGCACCACCCACACCCCCACCACAGGGGGGCGCTGCCCCCTCCTCAGCCTCAGCACAGGGCACTGCCGCCGAGGGGCACCTTGACCCCCCCCGACGTCCGACTGTCCCGTTCCCCCTCCCTGTGGGAGCACCAACAACAACATCAACAACATCAACAGCATCAACAGCAACAACAGCAACAACAACACTACCAGGCTAACAGCGGTCTGCCTCGACAAGTGGTGAACGAGGAGCTGTGCTCGTGGCACCAGCGCAGCGCCACGTTCAGAGGAGCCCCGGGCGGACCCCCGCCGCCCAGGCCCCGCTCCCTGGACCGCCAGGGGGCCGTCAGGGTGAAGAACCCCGCCGCGGGCCGGGAGTCGCCGCTCTTCCACCGACGCCAGTACCAACCAGAACAGGTAAAGTTATCACAAACGTTTTTTTTAACCCATTAAGACTGGGAAAGTATCATTTTTTGATTTATTTGGCTATTAGAAAATAGCAGATCTACAAGCTCATGGCGCGGCACCGAGTGCCGTGCCATGAGCTTGTAGATCTGCTATTTTTTGAAAAATCATGACAATTTGTGCAAATCTTTGAATATATATATTTTTTAATCGGACATTTGTAACTCAAATCTTTGCTTCTGGGGGTCCCTTGAACTAAATGTTTTACAAATGTTCACTTTAAAAACTTCTTCCACAAATGTTCACGATTTTTCAAAAATAGCAGATCTACAAGCTCGTACGACGAGCTTGTAGATCTGCTATTTTTGAATAGCCAAGGAAATGACACAGATGCGTCCCCGGATTGAATGGGTTAACATAAAAGACCTCTCATAACTCTAAGAGTGTTCAAATGGAACCCCCTCCCTCAAGGAAACCTTGAAGGGGTTCCTGGACCCCCACTTTGAGAACCACTGAACTAGACCAACATTTTAGCTCAAGACCCAAAAGAGAAATTTAGACTCTCCAGAAGAACGCGGTCAAAAAGCCATGATTATGCAGGCTAAAATCCTTGATTATGGATTGATTATGCAAAGTTGCATTATTTATTCTCTTCCACGGAACAGTGCAATAAATAACCTATGACAGGGGTCTTCAACAGGGGGCCCGGGACCCCGAGGGGTCCTCAGAGTTACTACAGGGGGTCCGCCAAATCTTTGTGTGATATGATTTTTTTTTTACATTAACCACTTGAACCCCAACATCCCTTTTCTGATGAGAACTTTAGCCAAAAATAGCCGATCTACAAGCTCACAACGCCTCGATGTAGATCGGCTATTTTTGGCAAAGAGGTATAGGTGTAGAGGGAAAAAAGAGCAGACCAAGTAAACAAAAAAGGTTTAATCTGAAACACAATTTTATACAATATAGAGCTAGCTAGATAGCTTCATCTCTCTCTCAGCTAGGGGGTCCTTGGCCTGAAAACGTTGAAGACCCCTGATCTATGATGATGCGTCAATGTTGTCAGTTACTGGGAAGTCGGAGGGCAAGAAATTCCACAGAAAAGGGAGATAGAATCTCAAGACCCCTTCTTGAGATTCGATCTCCCTTTTCTGTGGAAGTGTACCAGATTGCCTGATTGAGTCATCATTGTTTATTTATTTGTAGCTCTGTACCACTCATATGTTTCAGTTAAATAATGCCTGGGCTTGATATCATTTGTTGCACTTGCACATAGTATCGTGCAAAGAATGAAATCAAGCCCTTTAACAGTCATTATTTAATGTCAAGCTTTTTCTCCCACACCACGCCTAGTATTCATTCAAACGTTTTCTGACATTTGATCGACTTATGAAATAGTATTTAAACCTATTAAATACATTTAAGAAAGGCATATTATCCCATTTAGACCTGAGGCCGATTCTAAAAACGCCTTCTAAATCCTGACCTGAGTTTTCTGAAAAACGTATATATTTATTCAAAAATTACAACAAATATACAGTATGTTGCTATATACTGTACATCAGGGGTCTTCAACAGGGGGTCCGGGACCCCTAGGGGGTCCTCAGAGCTACTATACTCCACTCACTCCACACGTTGCTAAATTAATAGTAAAGGCCACATGCGGCTGTTTTGAACACCTAGTAGGTTTTGTTGATGCACGACTGAGTGAATGAAATGTTGGCTAAAACTATTGCCAAAAAGGCAGAAATGAAAACAGAGCCGTGAAGACGGCATCATAACATATGAGAACATATTTTCCAGGGTGTCCTGGTTCAGTGGAATTTGAACAGGCCTCAACACAGTTCCTTCACTGACGTTAATGTTTACTGACAAGACAACAACAAACTTTCTAACAGGCTGATATAATATACCTGTGGGCATCCTAACTAGTGACATGGAGCCCTGAGCACCTGGCTGACAATTAGACTGACTAAAGATGTTAATACCAACTTGCATATTATTTATGGTCTTCTAGAATCTAGATCACTGTTTCCCAAACAGTGGATAGGGACCCAATTGTGGTCCGTGGACGGATTTTTGTGGATCGCGAGGAAATATCCCCCCCTTTTTTTTGTTTTTTTCAAAAGATTTTCCAAAAATAAATTGAAGACTTTCATACATTGAAAGGAAATTCAAACACTTTTTCCAAAAATAATTTCAAATTATTGTCAAAAAACATTCACATTTTTAACATAGACTTAGTCTTTGGAGAAGGAATTAGAATAAACTCCATAAATTCCACAAATTTTACTTTTAAGCAGAAGTGAAAATAGCCGATCTAAAGGGTAACCGGAAGGCTCACCCCAAAACACACTCACCCCCATTTCTTTCGCAGACCAGCGGATAAGGTTAGAAATAAGTTTAGGGTTAGGCATAGACTGAGGTTAAGTTTACCAATAAAGTTAGGTTTTGGCACCGTTTTACTGAGGTTACATTTTGGAATAAGGTTAGGTTTAGGCATAGTTTACTGAGGTTACGTTTAGGAATGCCAGGTGAATACCACCGGATTTGCCCCGGGGTGACTGTGTTTTGGGGCGAGCATTTTGGTATTCATCTAAAGCTCACAACGCGTTGCGGGAGAATCATATTGATCTTTTGGGTCACAGGCTAAAACGTTTGGGAACCCTTGTGTAGATGTAGTTGTCTCCCTGCATTACGATGGTGTAGAGACGTGACCCTAAAACACCTCTAAATGCACCACAACAACACAACAACCTGATTCTGTACCGCAGGCTTGTTTTTGTACAAAATTAAGTGGGTAATAACATTTAAGTTTAATTGAATGAGAAGTAATTATGTTTTTAAATAGCTCTCCGGGGCTTTGAAAACATCGTTCTTATTTTTGTTGTTCTTTCTTTCTGTGAATTCTTGCAGATGAACCAAAGACGGGTCCTTCATCACCAGAGGCCTGTCGTTGATGACAGTCCGGTGCGTTGTTGGGCCGCGGACGATAACTCTGAGATTTTCAGTCAAGTGTAAAAGGTATCTCTCCACCAAACAGACAGACCACTACAGACTAATACAGACTGCCAGTCCAATGAAGTCGGGAGTTTCAGTCGGTTCGGACGGTGTGGTACAAAAAGTCGCTGAATGCACCTGAGAGCCGACACCGACAGACGTTCTAACTATGGTGCTAAAAATAGCCTTTGATGGCTATGATGTCTTTTTTCAACAACAAGCCCGCTGCTATCCGACGGTCCAAAGCGTCTTTCAACGCTTTCCTACAACTTGCGACCCGACACTTGCCATTCAACAGCAGATTTTCAGCAAAAAAGACTCTTTCCAACACTGCAGTGGATGAATTCCTGCCTTCTCACTGGACAATGTTTACATAACAGCTGCAGCTGGTTCCTTTTACGATCACAACTGCCAGTTGAAGTTGTCCGAAAATGCCATTGATGGACTAACAAACTGCTCAAATGCATACAAGAATGACATTCTCCGTGACGGTTTTTACCGTGGTACGCCGTTTACAAATCTGCATGCATTTAGTTTTTTCCTGTTCTTATCCCTTTACAATTTAGGCTTCAGATTTGAAATGTGTTAAAATCTAGATTTTTTTAGACGGATGTTTAAAAAAAAAATATATATATATATAAAAAAAGCTTTTCATTTATATGAAAAGCACACAAAAAATAGTGAAAATATGTATACACCATGTGTATACACCTAAACAATTACACATAGAGTAGTGCTGGGCGATATGACTTCAAATCAATATCATGATTATTTCACACTTTTGCCTAGATTGCTATTAATGAACGATTATTGAAGAATGAAATAAATATTGAAAATAGCAGATCTACAACATGAGGTTCAGAGGTTGTAAAAATCGCCTATTTTCACTATTTCGGTACAACCACCATTGTACAACGAAATGTAATACAGGGTTAAGTAGTAAATCAGAACAAATCGATTTAGTCTATTATTAAAAAAATCTATTAGAATTTGTGCGTGCCGATTCGTAGATGTATAGGGAGGGAAAAATGATCATACTTCTCGATTATTCCATTAACCTACATGAGCGAGATTAAGTCAGGTTTATAGGTTCTAAATATCAACGATATAACGATATACTGCTTTTTAAATCCAAATCAGAAATGTATTAGAATGTAAACAACTGCGTCCATGCAATCCCTATATTATTGCACTTTCAATTTCTCGCTCGCAATCTCAAATCATGTACACGTGGATTGCAAGTTCTCAGTCGCCACAACACCATTTCAGTCGTTTGGATTCCATTAGAAGTCAGCATGTCTTCTATGGGAAGTATGTTATGCACCGAAAATAGCCGATCTACAAGCTCACAACACGTCGCAGCGCAACGTGTTGTGAACTCGTAGATCGGCTGTTTTAAGATGAAAGAGTATTTTTGAAGTGGTCAAACTATAGCAATAGAATGCATGTTCAGAATCATCTTCCACAATTACCTTAAAGGTCTGGGTCGATTTCATAAAAGCAAAGGTTAAAGTCTCGTTGGCTATTATGTGTAGAACATATAAACATAGGTTTAGAACGATAACACCTAAACGGCATCATTTTACAACATGATGTGTTCATTGTTTAGGAAACAGGCTTTTTTCAATGGTATCTCACACAAATCACAGATTGGGACTTTGGGCCTAACAAAGAATGGTTCAGTCATGAGATTTTATTTTTGCTTTATTCCATGTGTACATTCAGTTTCAGACTGTTTTTTGATGATGATGGGCCTGTTTTTTTGCCGAGGTACTAGGAACACGTTGTTTCATTGACTTTAGAGAGGGCCTGATCATTTACTTACTAAACAAAGTCATTCCATAGTAAGATATTGGTAAAGAAAGCCATTCAAACCATTTGCATTTTTAACATAGACTTAGTCTTTGGCGAAGGAAGCAGAATTAAGGCCATGCTTGTCAATACGTAGGCTGTTAGCAATAATAATGCATGATTTTTCAACTGTTGGGCATATGCCGAACGATTATCATAGAAAGCAGATAACTCTTAATAACTAGCCTCTCTTTCAGGCTAATAAAGATAAAAAACATAGCAGAACCTTTGCACACCTGTGTTGATAGGTGCGTCAGGCCGACTATAGCCTGATTTATACTTAGTTGCACTTCGGTGTTGCCTGCGGTAAATAGCGGATCTACAAGGTCACAACGCGTCACATTCGTGGCACGTTGTGAGCTTGTAGATCTGCTATTTTACTGACACGACACCGGCACGCAACTTAAATATAAAATCAGGCTTATCGTGGCAGAAAGGCAGACCCACACACACGCACCTGTCTTTAGTCGCAATTAAAACATTTCTTTATTGGGAACAACCGTTTCGGTACACAGATATTCATGTGGTTATGATGTAGCCCCGATGAAGGTCTGTGTACCGAAACAATTGTTCGCAATAAATTGATTCTTAACTGCAAGTGAAGAAGATTGCAAAGTGTGCGGGAGGCCTTTCTTCTAGGGCTAATAAAAAGAAAACATGTGTAGAACCTTATTGCCTGTACAGAGGTGAACTAACTACCTGCCAATATACTGTTGTTGTTCAACAGGGAAACACTGCAAGACATTATTCAGAGAGAGAGAGAGAAACTGAGCTCTTTTGAGGGTAGTGGTTCTCAAACTGTGGCTTGTGGCCCCCCAGGGGTGCAACATTGTTTTCCCACTCAACAGTCAGAAAAAAAAGAAAACACATTTTTAAAACATACATACACTATAAGTGTATACAGGGTATCTGCACATTTCTAAAGTGACTTTTAAGACCTTTTTAATACCACTAAAATAAAAAATAAGACATTACTTACTGTGTCAAAAAGTAACCAACAAACTATACTATAAAGAAATTGTTAACATATTGACAAAATATTTGCTTGTAGATCTGATCGGCCATGTTCACCATCGTTATCTGTGGAATCGAGACAACTAAAACAGGGGTCTTCAACAGGGGGTCCGGGACCCCTAGGGGGTCCTCAGAGTTACTACAGGGGGTCCGCAAAATCTTTGTGTGATATGATTTTTTTACATTAACCACTTGAACCCTTAGCATCCCTTTTCTGAGGAGAACTTTAGCCAAAAATAGCAGATCTACAAGCTCACAACGCCTCGCGCTGCGAGGCGTTGTGAGCTTGTAGATCTGCTATTTTTGGCAAAGAGTTATAGGTGTAGAGGGGAAAAAAGAGCAGCAAACGTTTATCTGAAACACAATGTTATACAATATAGAGGGGGGGGTCCCTGCTTCATCTCTCTCTCAGCTAGGGGGTCCTTGGCCTGAAAACATTGAAGACCCCTGAACAAAAAGGTTGAGAACCACTGTTTTAGAATAGGAATAATAAGTTGTTCTGTTGGTGGATTACTTGGCTTCCTCTTATAACCACTTCCAACCTTTGGCGTCCCTATTTTGGGGCACGTCGTTTATTATGAAATGTCAAGTTGTCAAAAAAATGTTCAACAATTTCCGAACAAAATAGCGAAAACGGCAAAATCTACAAACTCTACAATCTGTCGCCTTGAGACGTGTTGAGCTTGTAGAACCAGTTATTTTTCGCTTAATCGTCGTATGACAAAGTATAGCCAAGGGCTATATCCGTATTTATTCATTAATTTATTAATGATGATTTGTACCACTACTGGAACCAAACCCCTTGGCAGAGTTTGGGGAAAAGCATAGACTTTTACAATCAAATATTAATCAAAAAATATTGAGCTGAATATTAACTTTCTAGCACAGAGGTTGTGTTGTAGCAGCATGAAATAACAGAACCACAGTGCAGTTATTGTACAGTATGCTTGTTTTTATTACATTTCTTTTTTTTTACTGATTTTCTATTTATGTTGTCTTTATAGTAGTTTTACAAGTGAACATAATGGATGTATAATGTTGTTGTTGAGAAATTCAAAGAAAACTTTTGTAGTGAAAATATTGTCTCTGTGGAATTAAATAAAGAATGTAATGAAATTACACACATTTCTGCTGTTGTTCATTAACTCTCAGGTTTATAAGCAAGCTGTCATCACAAGCTACGTCTTCACTCTCTTGTTAATATTGCATTGGGCTCAGCAGGGGGCCGTTCGGGTCGGGTGGCACGGGGGGGTTAAGGTTCCTGCATGCTGAACCACAGGGTTTGAGGCCTCCAACCTATACAACAGTGGTAGGCAACAGGCGGCCCTTGGGCCAGCGATGAATGGTAAATGGTGCATTTATATAGCACTTTTATCCAAAGTGCATTACATAGATTGTGCATTACATTCACCCATTCACACACACATTCACACACACATTAATACGCCGATGGAGGAGGAAACCATGCAAGGCACCAACTTGCTCATTGGGAGCATTTAGGGGTTCAGTGTCTTGCTCAAGGATACCTCGACACTAACTCTGGGGGAGCCCGGGATCGAACCGGGAACCTCACGGTTGCCATTCGGCTACTCTACCGGCCACTCTACCCCTGAGCCACTGCCGCCCCATAATATCTGGCGTGACAAAATATTTTGTGAATAATTTACAATAGCTGACCGACAGTGCAGGTAGGATATGGACAGCAATAGCTTTGAATTGATGAAATCAGGTATGATGAACAAATAGTTCTATTTACATTCTTTGCATGTTTTCACTGTCAACTTTCCTCTTGAGACTTTTGGATGAAAAACTTCTCTCACGTTTAGAAAACAAACCAAAGCTGTGTTTCACATGCCTTTAAATGATACATGGCTTCCGTTCTAAGAGACCTTGAACCATGAAAGAGCTCTTGTTCGAAAAGGAGTATGCCGCTCTGTCTCCAGATAAAATGTTCTTTTGAAACTTTTTGATGAACTAAATATCCTCCCTTCAAGCCATTGAAGGGAACGCAGAAGGGAGGAGACATGAAAATGTTGGGCAATGCGCATTCATTGTGAGCTTGTAGATCGGCTATTTTCAAACGGACGAAATGTATATAGGGATGAATGTGGTTAATGTATGTTATGTAATAATAATCAAAATCAAATTAACTAGTAACTTAAGTGTTCAAATAATTGTAGTGGAGTAAAAGTACAATATTTTCCTTTGCGATGAAGTGGAGTAGAAGTAAAAGTACTGAAAACTGGCAATACTCCAATAAAGTAAAAAATACCTAAAAATGTAATAAATGTACTTAGATTCTGGATTAGCACAGGTTTGAGTAAAGCATGTGGCCGACAGACCAGCAAGGAGGTGTGTTGCGTTAGGTACTGTTACTGTAGCAGTCAAGCCTGGAGGTGATGACTTGAGGCCTGGATGGATAAGGACTCGCTGGGCAGGATTCCTTTGTGAGGAAGGGTCTGATCCTCTCCATGTTGTACAGTGTGTACAACTACTGTACAGACTGACTGATCGCTGCAATGTGTGCCTTGAAGCAGTGGTTCTTAAACCTGTGGGTCTGGACCCCCAGGGGGGTCCACAAAGGATGTTGGATGGTTCATGCCTTCATGGTATCGTACAAGATCAGAAATAGTATTTTGGCCCTAAACCAGTGGTTCTCAACCAGTGGTCCGGGGAGTTGAAGGGGTTCCAGGGGGTCTAACCATGTGTCTAACTCTGAGAGTGTACAAATGGAACCAAATGGACCCGTTAGGGTCCATTTGGTTCCAACTCTCTGAGTGTACAACTCAGAGACACTCTCTGAGTTAAATGAACACTAATGATGATGATACAGTGTAGATTGGGACCCCTAAGAAATTAAAATGGTTGAGTCCCTGGCATATATTTTCAAATGGGGGTCCGTGGGCTAATATGTGTCAATTTGGAGCTCCTTGACGCGAAAAAGGTTGAAAACCACTGCCCTAAACCATTCAAATTGAATGGTTTAGGGCCAAACTTCATTTCTGATCTTGTACGATACCATGAAAAGCTTTATAGCTCAACAGTAGTATTTTGAAATCAATTCTTTGACACACAGTTTTTTTTACAGGAGACTATTGATTACAGATGATGACAACTGATCATTTACATACAAACAGATCATATAGTCCCAACGCTATTGTCACTGACTGACTGTATGGTACAGCACATGTTTTGATTGTATTGATCAAACCATTTGTCAATGTTCTGGCCCTAGATCACGGATGGGCAACTTTGATGATGGAGAGGGCCACTATATTTCCACACTCACTCCAGAGGGCCACATTGCGTATACTGTCTCGCCGTATTTTAACTTTTTTAGCCATTCTGCAGTATGTCACACAAAAGTAGCAAAAATAGCCGATCTACAAGCTCAAAACACGCCGCAGCTTTGTAGATCTGCTATTTTTGAATTGGAATCCAGATTTTCTTTTTGCTATATTTTAATTGGAATCCTGAAAAGTTACATTTTTATTTTATTTCAAATGCATTTAGTTATACTTATGTTAACTTTATGAACTTAAATACAAATACAGTGGACATAAAAAATACTGTTATTAAAAAATACTAGTCATTAAGCCACTAATATAGACTGAAGTAATTAAAGCGGGTCATGTTTGCATGTTTGGAACTGTAACAGCTGGAATCAATAATATATCAGTAATCTGATATTAACCTGCGGGCCGCATTAAGTGAAGGTGGGGGCCGCATGTGGCCCCCAGGCAGCTAGTTGCCCATGTATGTTCTAGAATGATGATGGGGCTTCTATCATTCTGGAAGACATCTCTGCCAGCTGGTGAAATGCATGATGGGTATGAAGAAGAGATGATCTCACCTCCTGAAGAAAAAAAGCTGAAACACACAGCATTGATCCTCATTTCTCTTAACCCTTTAAAGACCTGACTTCTAAATCAGTAGTTCTCAAACTTTTTCCTGCCAAAATTGATATATATTTTACGCCCATCTGAAAAGGTTTTGTTCCAGGGACCCCAGAAGAGTAGATTTGTGTTTAAAAATGTTTTTATTTTATTTTTAAAAATAGCTGTACATCTAAAATGACACAGATGCTTTCCTGGTTTTAATGGGTTAACCTGCCTTCTGATCTTAAGCTGCCTTCCTCAAACAAATTAATAGAAACATATTGACAGTATAGTAACTTTTATCATCATATATTAGGTTAATAACATCACCATCTGATGACAAATTGATCCTCTGCTCTAATCCTCTGCTCTCTGGGAATTAGAAGGCTATTTAATGCTTTTCTTATTCTTTGCTCAGGAGCGCCCCCTGGTGTTAAGTAACAGGTCTGCAGCTTGGTCTCTACACTTGTCTCATCAAACACAACCTTTTACTGATGTTCTAAAATGTTTAAGATCAAAAGAAACGTAATTCTCAAGTGGAACCAAATGGACCCAGTAGGCTACGGCTTTGGTTCCATTTGAGATATTAAAGGTAGGCCAAGTCATTGGTTCTCAAAGTGGGGTCCTTGAGGGAGTTCCAGGGGGTCCCCAGCTAAATGATGGATAGTTAGGAACCAAATGGACCCTTATGGGTCTGTAACTCTGAGAGTTAAATTAACATTGATTTTACAACATGAATTGGGGTCTGAGATAGAAATACCATTAAATGGGTGTCCGTAGCCCTGATGCATGTCAAAACGGGGGTCCTTGAAATAAAAATTGTTGAGAATCACTGCTAGAGCCGTAAAAAAAATCTTCTCTTTGGGGGTCCCTGGCTTATCTTTTCAAATGGGGGTCCGCGGGCTAATAAGTGTCAAGTTGGGGGTCCTTGACATGAAAAAGTTTGAGAACCACTGGGGTAAGTGATTTGTTTCGTTGGTTAAAATAAGTACTATATAGCTCTATATATTTGTGTTTGTTCAGTAACAGGAGTCTCCATGTCTCCAGCTCGTTATTAAACTGAACATGCATTTTCTGGTCAGGATACCAATTTTTGCCAATCAGCCAGGATAGAGAACTCGGACAGGAAACAGATTAGAGAAGTGAAATTGGAAGTGATGACACAAATAAATTAGCAGACAACATTGGAACTGGAACACTATAAGAATGAAGCTGATAAATGGGTACTCGTACTCTCTCCTGATTGGCAGAAAATGTGTCACCTAAACCTGAAAGGGTATTTATTAAAGAGCTGGAGAGACGAGGAAACTTCTGTTACTGAACTAACACTCTGTATTATCTAACTATATAAATGGCGACCAACTTCCGCACCCTCGGTGTCCACACCCCACAGCTCTGTTATCGACTAAACAACGCACCGCCAGACCACATGTCGGCAACTGACTCGCCACGGCGGCCGCGCTGAATTTACGCCTCGCGCAGGGGACATCTCACTGCTAACTACACCTTCTCCACCGCGCAACATAATTAATTCTACTCACCAAATGTCGGACAAAACGGAAGGGGAGGCAGCTTCGTACCGTTTACCGTGCGCACGACCTCATCACCACAACAGCACGCAGCCGCTGCGGGGTTTTTTTTCCTTTTTTTCCAAACTTTTTTTTTGGTCACCATTTTCTCCAGGCACCATTTCTGGTGTAACGTCGGGTGTTTCTTTTCACCAGCCAATCACCTTTCACGTTGCCACGTCCGTTGCCACGTCGCGCTGACGTACGCTAAACAAGCGCTGCCGTGCGCACAATGCAAACGAGCCCAAAGGCGCGCAAAAATAAGCCGACCATTGCTTACACACAAAGTCAGACCTGGCAACGCAGCCTACGCCAATCATGTGTGAGAGATCTACAAGCTATGGGGCAGAGACGCCACCGTATCTTAGCAACAACTACAGCGCTCACTCTCATTGGTCCTGTCACGCTAAGAGCAGTCTCCAGACAATGGCATCGCAGACAGCTTGCTGTTACTGCTGTAGCCATCACAGGCAGTTGCAGCACGACGGACAGGGCGCTGTGATAGCTGCCATGTCGCTAACGCTAACCTGGTTGTCATGCCTGCAGCGGCTGTGCAATCACTTTCTCAACAATGCACGTTCGTGTGGTGAATGTCTATATTGCTGCTCAGTTCGTCCATTGTAGATGGTGTATGTTTGTGTGTGTCTTCTGGAGAACTATGTAGCTCCACAGCAACTACAGTAACTAACGTAATGGCAGGACCGCCCCGTGCAACGCCTGTTACGCTGCATTATGGTCATGTAGTAATTTCAGATAATTTCGCTCCGATTACAGCAGTGTTTATCAACCCTTTCACGCCGCCCCCCCCCCCCCCCCCCCCCCCCAAATACACGTACTTGATCTGGGACCCCCCCATTCTGTTTGACTCCGTTCCACAAGTACATATTGTGAAAATAGCCGATCTACAAGCTCGAAACGCCTCACGTTGAGAGGCTTTGTAAGCTTGGAGATCGGCTATTTTCTACATGATTGCCTCTTTCTTACATTCTTTGCCAATGTGGCCCATGTTTTCATAGCATAGTTTATTGACTACTTCTGTTGCAGAAATGGCCATTTCCTTTACTTTCGGTTTTTTATTGTCTCCGCCAGGCCGAAAGGCATGGCGCAATACTATGTTTCACCCCCTGTCCGTCCGTCTGTGATAGCTAATCTCTCACATCGTTGACTTGATCGCAGCAAAATAACAGCCCGATGTGGAGAGTCAGTGAGAGCTGGATAAACGACGTAAAATGTGTCAAAAGGAGTCTGTACGGCTGTCGATAAATGAACACATGACGTCGGTGGGAGAGGAGATATTGTGTCTTTTGGACAAACAGCAGCGTGGTGCTGATGTTTGTTGTGTGAAGCAGCTTAATGTCAGAGTGTTTGTGTTGGAGCGCCTCAGTGCGGCTGCAGAGTTCATGTGCAACCTCTTCCACAGAGACACAGAGACACTAGAAACTCTGCTGGGGAAAAAAAACACTGCTGGGCATTGACTTTCCTATGGACATTGATCTACACACTGCAGCTATATCTGCTACACACACAACATCAAACTACACACTGCAGGTATGATGCAGCGTTTGCATTACAGCCAGCATGCCAGCGTAGTTCCCATATGGTTTCAAGGTGGGCTAAACCATATGGACCCCATGTCAGCAATGTCAGCGGCATCCACTTCAGTCCCAACTGCGATGCCCATGCAGGCTATAAGTAGCTTCTACCTGGCCCTTAGGTGGGCCCCAACTAGCCATGTTTATGTGGGACCAAGGCGGGTCCTAACTGGGTTTGCCCATGCAGGCTTTAACTGGGTTCTACCTGGGCCCTAGGTGTACCCTAACCAACCACAGTGCAGTGCCCATCGCTCCAATTGTTATGACGTCAGGGCTCTCAATACTGCACATTGGTGGAGGAGGAGGGGCCGCAGGGCGACCGCACACATCGCTGAACCAATGGTAGCCCACGGATGTTTCCTCTGTGGATTTACAATCTGCCCCTCTATGCCACATATCATCCGCACTACAGGGTCTTCACTGACCGAGCCACGGCCCCACTGACCCTCATGACGCTACGCCACTTAAACGTGCGGCAGCATGCGCTGGGTTGCCAGGTTTGCACAGCCTGCGCCAGAAACAAGCAACCACCTTCATGAAAAAAAAAAAACACCAAAATGGTCCGCAATGTTCCAGGGGTGTCCCCGCGCGTCCCAACACTCCACAGGGGGTCAGTGGACCATCAGGGGGTCCGCGGACCCCCTGTGGACCCCCTGAAACATAACAAATATTATTTCTTCAAATTTTTTCCTTTTTCAAAAAAACTTTTCCACAGTTTCACTCCGGCGATTTGGGTCCCCCAATATACACACGGCCACGCTGGGCCCCGTGCGCGGCTGGGGTTGAGGGGGCCGTAGCCCCCCGAAACTCTAGTCAGAATATAATGCTATAACCTTTTCACAAAAAAACTTTTTTGTTTTCACCAAAAATATCACTTGCCCTGCTTTTAATTTATGTTAGGCTATCATAAAAAAAATCATGTTTTGTCAATGATTTGGGCCCACTTGCAATGTCCCTATGGCCCATCAGTGGCCCACAGGTTGAGAACCAGTGGGTTTTCTTTTAACCAACACACACACATAAATACAACACACAAGCTTTTATTTTTGAAACGCGTGTTGTTATGTTGTTGCACTCTGTCTCCGCCCATCCGTTATTCCGTCTGTGTGGACAGCTAATCTCCGGCACGGTTGGCTTGATGGCAGCGAAACTCCCTGGATGCCAGAGCAGAACCTCTGCCCCAGATTTTTCACATGGGCCTGTTATAGCGCCACCAGGAGGCCGACTTGTGCATAACACATTTTTGTACAGTACTCCTACAGATTTTGTCCACAAATCACGAAGTATCTCTATAGTCATCATTAAACGAAACGGGTCTTTCGGATTTTTCATATTCCATCCTGATTGGCTAAGAATGGCTTCCAAAGTTTGCAGGAGTGCTCAAATCAAAATGCCTCAAATCATGAACACAGTGTCAGTGTGTGACTCAAATCAGCCTCATCATGGTGACACTATAACAGGCCGATTCGTGTTTTTACCTGTAACTGCACCAATCTGTGTAAAACGTTGTATGTGCACTCCCTAGAGGCCAAGGAAAAAGCTTTGCCCTGCATTTTTCACATCCACCTTTTATAGCGCCACCAGGAGGTCGACTTATGTAAAACATTTTTTTAAATATTAATCCTTTTACTCCTTCAGATTTTATCCAAATTTCACACAAATCGGCACACAGTAGGCCTATCAGTGAAGTGATCAAGACGAATCCGTCCAGTTTTTCATATTCCTTACTGATTGGTGAATTCCGAACATTGCTGGCCCACAATGACATACCTGACCTGGTGGAGACCTGTGCTCCGAGGCAGGGACGGATTAACCCCCGCAAGGGCCCTGGGGCCGCCAATTTTGTGTGTATGATATGAAATCCTTAATCATATTCCATCATATATGGAAGGGCCCCAGGAGCCCTTGGAGCCCAGGAGCCCTTGGAGCCCAGGAGCCCTTGAAGGGCCTCAAACCCAGCGAGAGTCACTGCTGTAAATACAGAGGAGGGGCCCACACATTTGATATTTGATTAACTTATACATTTAATTTTAGTAAATTCTCGATGGCCGCGCTGCCCAGTTCCATCGAAGGGCCCCTAAGAGCCCAGGGCCCTGGGGCCACGGCCCTGGCGGCCCAATGGCTATACAGCCCTGCTCCAAGGAGCACTTAAAAAAAAGTGTGTTGTTGCCCCCCTCCTCTCTCTCTCTCTCTCTCTCTCTCTCTCTCTCTCTCTCTACTGTAGTTCTCACTCTCCCTACCCCTCTCTCTCTCTCTCTCTCTCTCTAGCTCTAGCTCTCTCTCTCTCTCTCTCTCTCTCTCTCTCTCTCTCTCTCTTTCTCTCTCTCTCTCTCTCTCTCTCTCTCTCTCTCTAGCAGCAGCTCTCTCTCTCTCTCTCTCTCTCTAGCAGCAGCTCTCTCTCTCTCTCTAGCAGTATCTCTCTCTCTCAATTCTCTCTCTCTCTCAGTACATTTCCGGGATAGGGTCGTATTTCACATTTGCCATTAATTCGTCTACCTGGACCCCAACCTGATCAGGTAACTGAGTTATAAACGTTATAAAAGACGTTTTTACGCCATTAAGGTCTTAATTAAACCATTTGTAACCATTAAAGCCTCTTTAGCCTCTGTGTGTTGACGCTGTTAGCTTCTCTGTTGTAGCTTTAGCATTAGCATCAGTCTGTGGTCTCTTTGTACGTGTTTCTCTACCGTGTTCAACTCAGGCTTTAGAACATAGAGTTATGATGGTCATATCTTTACATATCATAATATATTATATTATATATGTGTCATATATAACAACAGTCTGTGTCTCTAGGCCGGTTGTGTGTGTGTTGTGTTGTGTGTTGTGTGTGTGTGTGTTGTGTATCTGCCACAGATCGTCTGTCATGATGCTGTTTAGTGTTTAAAGCCTACATGTCTCCATGTTTGTTTTGGTTTTGTTCAAAGAGCCCAAATGCTTATGCGCATTATAGGTCATTGTTCCTGATTATGTACTATTATTGTATTATTTGGCCGCGGACCCCCCCATCTGAACATGTTTTTTTTTGTGGCAAACACCCCGCATTATACAGGATTTGTTGTTAAAAAAAAAAAAAAAAAAAAAAAAATCCCAATTTTGCAACAAAAACAAATATTTATTTCTAATTATTTTTTTAATAGCAGATTCGTTGTGAGCCTGTAGAGGCATTAATAATAATAATAATAATAATGATAATAATAACTTAGTTTATAAAGCACCTTTTCAAAGACAAGTTACAAAGTGCTTTACAATAACAACGTTTAATACACAATAACAATCTGAAATTAATGACATAAACAGTACTGCATTAATGCGTGTATAATGCATTAAACCTATTAATGCATTAATTGATTGAAGAAGGACAGCAGTACGATTATACAATAATGAATGCTAAAAGGATAACAAGAAAAAGCCCTTGGGGCTGGTTTACATTGTGGTCCTATGTATTCAATTCATCAAGACATACAATAACATACAATAAATCCTCAACACTAGGTGCAATAAAAGTCATTTCTGGTGTCAAGCTTAGAAGACTTGTCTATGGGGGTTAAGTATTTAAATTGATGTTGATGCTATATTATTATATGCATTTGCTGGGGACCTCCTGGGACCTGGGGGTCCCTGGACCCCTTTTGAGAACCACTGATTGCATTAGGCCTTGGGGACCCATGTTTAACTATGAGAGTGTGCTAAAATGGAACCAAATGGACCAGTAAAGGCTAGATTTGGTCTAATGTGTGCACTTTCAGAGTTAACAGACCTGTAAAGATGTTTTTTTTTATTTCAAGGACCCCCAGTTTGACATGCATCAGACCACAGACGCCCATTTGATACCATTTATTTCATCTCTGGGACCCCCCAATCTACCCTTTCCAAAAGTGGTCTGGGACCCTTAGGGCAACGGTTCTCAAACTTTAACATTTCAAGGTCTCCCCTTAACTCTGACAGTGTACAAATGTACAAAATGGACCCGTATACTGTCAGAGTTACAGCCTTGTAAGGGTCAATTTAGAACCCCCAAAAGGAACCCGGAGAGTCCCTGGAATCCACTTTGAGAACCATTGCCTTAGGGGGTCCTCAGAGCTACTACAGGGGGGCCAACAAACCTTTGTGTGATAGGATATGTTTTGTTTTTTACATTAACCACTTCAACCCTAGCATCCCTATTGAGTAATGATTATTTCCGTTTTGTGATACTTTAAAACTTCTGCTTCTACTCCTCTACATTTCAGAGGCAAAATTTGTAAAATGTTTTACTCCACTACAATTAGTTGAGAGTTGAAGTTACTAGTTACTGTGTTGATTTAGGTTATTATCTTTACAAAACAACACATTAACCAAATTAAGCCCTAGTTCATACTTGGGCTATTCTACAAAATAGATGACAATGTGTCGTGATGATTGTGCCTTGTAGATATGCTACTGTATTTCTACAATGTGGTGTTGCTACTTTTTACTAACAGTAAAAATAGCTGAGTTCTTCTTCCACCACTGATAATTATGATAATGTATGACCATTGATCTCTGTGTCTTCACTCTGTTGGATTCCATGTTAGATACTAGATAGCATGTTATGTAATAAGACAGATGGTTCATTTGTTGACGTGGCATCCTATAGTGTGTGTGTGTGTGTGTGTGTGTATAGTTTCAATGTACAGATTATAGATTTTTGATATTATACTGTTTAGACCAGGCGTGATGCAACTTTGATGATGGAGAGGGCCACTACAGTATATTTCCACACTCACTCCAGAGGGTCACATTGCATATACTGTCAGGCAGACACCTCTTATCTCCGTATTTTAACTTTTTTCCTAAATTAATGCCGTACTTCGCCATTCTATGTCACACAAAAGTAGCAAAAGTAGCCGATCTACACGCGTTTTGAGCTTGTAGATCTGCCATTTTTGCTATTTTTGAATTGGAATCCTGAGTAATTTTTTGCTATTTTTGAATTAGAATCCTGAAAAGTAACATTTGTATTTAATTTCAAAAGCATTTAGTTATACTTAACTTTATAAACTTAACTAAAAATACATTGGACATAAAAAAGACAATAGAATTGTAATACTAGTCATTAAGCTACTAATATAGACTGAAGTAATTAAAGCGGGTCATTGGAATTGTAAGAGCTGAAATCAATAATATATCATTATTACGATATTAACCTGCGATGCCGCATTAAGTGAAGGTGGGGGCCGCCAGTTGCCCAAGTATGGTTTAGACTGATGGTTCTTGGTTTACCTATGATCCTAGATTACTATTTCTATGCATTTGATGTATTACCTTGCTTACTGTAAATCACTCTGGATTAAGAGCGTCTGCTAAAATGCCTACATTCTACATTCCAGACGATACCAAAAGGAGCACGATTCAAGCAGAAACACCGAGAGGACAGTGTGTGAGGAAAAAGTCTCCAGGTCAGTCTCCCTATGTCAGGCCGAAACGGGTCCGCCGCATGTGATGCAGACTGCCGGATCTCTGAGGACTGCAACGTCCCGGACGTGGAGCTGATGGAGCTCGGACCCCTGCTCGAGGAGGAGGAGGGGGGAGGAGGAGGAGGGGGCCGGCAGAGGCTCGGCAAAGGCCTCCATTCAGAGGTATGGAACATTACATTACATTACAGTCATTTAGCAGGCGCTTTTATCCAAAGCGACTTACAATAAGTGCATTCAACATAGGTAGGGAACGAAACTACTAATCACCAGAAGTCTTAAAGGACGACTTCACCCATTTTCAACCTATCTTCATATAATTGGTCCTCACTAATGCTCATGATAAAATGGTACTTTTATTTCTACTTGGTCTGTGTCTCATAGGAGGGCTGTGGACAGTCCAGAAAGCCGTTTACCAGTGACATCATCGTTAGGCAGGATTTTTTTTTTCCAACAAGATTTCAAATGTTTTATTTAGATTTTATTAACACGAGAGCAATGGCTTCTATTATTGAATTGCAACTTTCCAGGAATAGAAAGCCTGCAGTTTCTATTAGCTTTGATTCCCCATCGATGATGTCACTGGTAGACGGGTTTCTGAACTGTCCACAGCCCTCCTTTGGGACACAGGCCGAGTAGACAAAAACGGTACCATTTTATCATGAGCATTAGTGAGGACCAATTATTTGAAGATAGGTTGAAAATGGGTGACGTCGTCCTTTAAGTGCATTTTCTGCTAAAACAAGCAACCAAGAGTATACCTAGCGCTAAGGTAAAAGTGCAATATATCAGCTACATACTTTCATAAACAGATGAGACAAAATAGGAAAATCAAGAGCTAAAACAAATGAGCAAGAGCTAAAACAAATAAGTGTATCGAATAAACAAGATCCAATAAAACAATAAAACAAGAGTTCGTACAACTAGTTAACAACAAGTAGGCAAGGCGAAGAGGAAGGGTTGTGTTTCCTGAAGAGGTGGGTTTTCAGTGACTCTGCTGTCTTGACATCCGTGGGCAGTTCATTCCACCACTGTGGGGCCAGAACAGAAAAAAAGTTGTGACCGTGTAGATCACCCTTGAGCGACGAGGCAATCAGTCGCCCTGAGGTGGCCGACCGAAGTGGTCGGGCATGGGTGTGTAAGCATCGACCACAAAGAAAGACCTCTCCTCTCCCGTTACCAAAGTGTTTTCTTCTTAATAGCTTCATTAATATTAGTGTGTTGTGATGGTCTGTGCCTTCGTGGCAAGGTTGTTACAGTGTTTTGACTTTATTCAATTTCATTCTGTTATCTTTAATTCGTTTTTAACGTTTTAGTAAACTTTAATACAGGGTTCCCACTAGTGTTGATTTTGACAGCAAATTTTGATTCAGTTTTAGTCATAGTCTTTTGAATCAAATTCCATTTAGTTTTAGTCATATTTTAGTTACCTGAAATGTTTTACTGTTAGTCTAGTTTTAGTCGACTAAATATCATGAGATTATAGTCGACTAAATCTACAGTTGATTTAGTCGACTGAAATGTATTTTGGCGGTGCCTTGATGGCGTCGTAATGGCTGATTTTACACTTTACGCATAGTCTTTTAGTTCTACTGGATCTCTTCTCCACTCGTCCACTCCCTAACATTTTAGACTAGTTTTTGTTTGTTAACGAAATTGTCAATATATTTAGTCTTAGTTTCAGTCATCATAGCTTAGCTTTTATTTAGTTCTTATTTCGTTTTAGTCAGTGAAAATCGATGAACATTTTTCGTCATAGTTTTAGTCGACGAAATCAACCCTGTATGGAACCACAAAGAAAGACCTCTCCAGAGTGTTCTTTTTAATAGCTTCATTAATATTAGTGTGGTGTTGTGGTGGTCTGTGCCTTCGTGGCAAGGTTATTATAGTGTTTTGACTTTATTCAATTTCATTCCGTTAGTTTTAATTAGTTTTTAACGTTTTAGTAAACTAGAATACAGGGTTCCCACTTCCCACGGTCATGAAATTCCTGGAAATTATTTAGAAATTCAAAAAAACATTTTTCCAGGCCTGGAAACGGTTTGGTTATACAGTACATAGCTTTTGGCTTTTGATTTTGTTCATGATAAAACATGTCCCAAAACATGTCTAACATTAACGTGAAATATGTGTGGCGTGGCCTAATGTATACAGCAGGGGTTCTCAAACTCTTTTGGCTCAGGGCACTCCTGTAAATAGCTTTTTCATCCACGGCACCCCTGACTGACATTGTTACTTTATAACGCCTTACATTTATGTCATATTACGGTACAGAAATATGTAAATCTTTCCCCCTGAGATACAGGATGTCATGAGGAAAACCTGAGAGAATATCTGTTTCCATTATAGGACAGGTTGCAAATAACTTTATACGTCCCTGTTCTGGGTGGAACGTTCGCCAAAAATAGCAGATCTACAAGCTCACAACGCGCGATGCGTTGTGAGCTTGTAGATCGGCTATTTTTGGCGAACAGATTTTATGTAGATTAAACACTCCAAGTACAGTGCAACTGAGGTCTATTTTACAAACTATAATGGTAAAACTGAAGAGATATTGATGAATTCCATATTTGAAAATGAATTGTTATAAATGTGTGGTAACCCTGATCATAACCCTGGTCTCTGCGTCGGCAGGGGGCCGCCATGCTCTCTGACCAGGATGATGAAGATGACGTGGAGGAGGTCCTGACCTTACCCCTTCAGGCCCACCATGCCATGGAGAAGATGGAGGAGTTTGTACACAAAGTAAGTCGTTTGAATCACCTCTCTGGCTGAATAGAAACTTGTCGATGTATCTGTGTTGAAAGCCATACATTTAGAATTTATTTGGCCATTTTTAATTTGAAGTATACTTAAAGATTCTCGAGGAGGTTTTGGATTTAGAAAATAATAATTTTGTTTAACTAAATCTACAGTTTGCTATGTTTTACTTCGGCGTCTAAAGTTACCAATTTAAACAAAGCTTTCACAGCTTCAAGTTACAACTTAATAATTTAGGCATTTAGCAGATGCTCTTATCCAGTGTGACCTACAAGTCTTGAGTTCAGAGTAAATTACATTAACCCTAGTCAACGACCGAGTTGCACTTCAAAGAAACCAGGAAACCTCCAACCTAACATCTGTCTAAAAAACATTTCTTAGCATTTACAAGAAAATAAGGCATGTTTAGTTTACTGTCAGTCCTTGAATCAGAAGCTCAGTTTGTCACATTTAAACGGACTGCATTTATATGGTCATTTTCTACTCTTCCAACCGCTCAAATAAGTGCTGTAACACATTTAAGCGCATTTACTGTGTCATTTTAGATTTTTAGCTATAATCATTATTTTATACTTTGGGCTATTACAAAAATAGCAGATATACAGTACAAGCTCATTGCCGTGCTATGTGCTTGTACATCTGCTATTTTTGAAAAATCTTTGGATACATATATTTTTTTGAAACAACATTTTAAACTCAATTTTTAACTTTGCTTCTGGTGGGTCCCTGGAACAAAATATTTTACAAATGTTCGCTTTAAAAAATATATATTCAAAGATTTGCACACCTTTTCACAATAAAAAAAAAGCCGATCTACAAGCTCGTGCCGCGCTACTATGAGCTTGTATATCTGCTATTTTTGAATAGCCAAAAGACATCTAAAAGGACAGAGATCATTTACACACACTTTTCTGACACACCTAACGGCAGAGGAAAAAAGGCTCCATCCTGCTCATTGGGAGCAGTAAGGACTTTACTGAGGTGTCTTGCTCAGGGACATTTGGACACAGGTGTGGCCCAAACCAGGAACCTTGTGGTTTACCAGACTGCTGCTACTGCTCTCTACTTCCTCCACTTCTGCCTTCCTAAAGCATTGAAAAATGCCTTCATTACAGTTGAGCGAAACATGAGCCACTTAGCCAGTAAGCTGGTGATACTGTGGCCATTTGGACACATTTTCTTTACAGTTACCATTAGTCCTTAATGGATAATTAACCGTTAAGAATAGAATGTACTTTTTAGAATGGACGGATGTCTGTGAATCACTGAGTCACCCTCCAGGACTGTGTTTGCGGTCGTTAAAACAGGAACCCAGTATTATCCAAAATGTGGCTATACTGTCGCATCTGCGGTCATTATCGCACGCCGTCTGTCACACATATTAAGTAATTGCCTCGTCATCAAACCAATGTTTGCTCAACACATGGTGTTGTTCTTTGAGAAGACACGTTTTGGAATGTAAATGCCACTTCCTGAATGCGTGATGTTATTTGTCCCTGCATAACATTAGCAGTTGTACTTTTGTAACCCTCCACTGTCCTACATCGGAATTGGAGTAATGGGCACACAGCTAGATTTCATCCATACTGTATCCTCATCAGATGGTAAGACTGACCCATGTGATGTGGTCAATATTATCTGCTATTTTTGAATAGCTAGCTAAAGACATTAAAAAAAGACACCGTGTTCCCGGCAGTGCTTAAACAGCTTAGTGAATCAGGGCCCAAAGGGAATCAAAGGGCTGTGAGAGAAATTAAAGCTCTTTGTTGTTTTTTTTCAGGTTTGGGAAGGTCGCTGGAGGGTCATCCCGTTCCACGTCCTGCCAGACTGGCTAAAGGACAACGATTATCTCCTGCATGGACATCGACCCCCCATGCCCTCGTTTCGGGCCTGCTTTGGAAGCATCTTTAGAATTCACACAGAGACGGGAAACATCTGGACACATCTTTTAGGTGAGAAGAAGTCCATATCCTCTGCCCCCAAATCATACATGGGCAACTAGCGGCCCGGGGGCCACATGCGGCCCCTACCTTCACTTAATGCGACCCGCAGGTTAATATCGGGATACTGATATACTAATAGATATCTCTATTAGTAGCTCAATGACTAGTATTAAATGCTATTGTCTCTTTTATGTCCAATGTCTTTGTATTTAAGTTCATAAAGTTAACATAAGTATAACTAAATGCATTTGAAAAAATGCGTCGCAGAGCGACGCGTTTTGAGCTTGTAGATCGGCTATTTTTGCAACTTTTGTGTGCCATAGAATGGCCCGACAGTATATGCAATGTGGCCCTCTGGAGTGAGATGTGGCCCTCTGGAGTGAGTGTGGAAATAGAGTGGCCCTCTCCATCATCAAAGTTGCATCACCCCTGGTCTAAATCTTAAAATTTAGACCCATAACATTATTTGCCAAAGATACATTTTCATCCAGTTAGCGTACAGTACAGTAGATCTGCTAATTTTGAATAACTGAAGTATAAAATATGGTTAAAGTGGTTAATTTTAATATTTTGCTGGGATTTCTATTCAACCATATTTATGTTTAGATATTGGTAAGAGTCCATGGAGAAGTGATAATAATGCCTTATAAAACTAAGGGACTTTTTTTGTTTTGTGTTTTTTCAGGGCTGATTCTGTTCATATGCCTGGGCACGCTAACCATGCTCCGGCCCAACGTGTACTTCATGGCCCCGCTGCAAGAGAAGGTGGTCTTCGGGATGTTCTTCCTGGGAGCCGTGCTCTGTCTCAGCTTCTCTTGGCTTTTTCACACCGTTTACTGCCATTCTGAGAAAGTGTCACGCACCTTCTCCAAGTAAGGCCCCACGTTTTTTCACAATTGGTTTAAAAAGAAGCATGTCTGGTAATTGTATTGATAGATAACAGTATATTATGACGATGATGATAATAATAGACCAGATTTCATTTTAGAATTAGCTTGCTAACTTGAATGATTTCGTGTTCTGTGTACATGTGGTAATGTAAAAACACGTCACCAAAGTGATGATTATTTCTCTCCCAGTACCTGGCAACTTGTGTTGCCAGGCAGGGAAATAAGCAACTAGCATTGGCTCGTTGTGCATTAGCAGTTAGCTCGTCGGAACTTTCAGCGCCTGTTATGGTATCATGAGACTCCACAATGACTACTAGGAGAAAAAAAACAGACTTTGCATTTGTTAAAATAGGCGAATTTGGGCTATCGTCGCGCCTCCATTATGCCGACGGAGGGGGTCGTTAGACGGGACGACACGGACTCAATGAGATTAACGCAGCGACCCTTTCAATGTTGGTGAGATGCTGAGTTGTTAGGAGGAATGCTAGGTTGAAAGTGGTTAACCCCTCGGTACCGTAGCGTTTCTATTCTTGGCATGTAGTGTAGTCCTTGGCATAAATAGGCAACATTCTGAGAAAATAGCAGCTCTACAAGCACACAGTGAGTTGCAACACGACACCTTGTGAACGTTTAGATCTGCTATATTCAGTGAAGATTTGGTGTAGAGGGGGGGGGAAAAGGAGCCCTGAGCCCAGGATAGAGCCCCGGAGGTAGGACACCAGTCCTCCCTCTCCTGTATTGTTTGCCTGGCCGTGGATGCAGCAGCGGTTTAGCGTTTGTTAGCAGCTGTCTAACAAACACCTAATACATTTTTTCCCCCTCTCTTCTTGTCCTCCCCTTCTTTTCTTGTCGTCCCCCTCTCTTGTCCTCAGGCTTGACTACTCGGGCATCGCCCTGCTGATCATGGGCTCGTTCGTGCCCTGGCTCTACTACTCCTTCTACTGTTCCCCCCAGCCTCGCCTCATCTACCTCACCATTGTCTGTGTGCTGGGCATCGCCGCCATCATCGTGGCCCAGTGGGACCGCTTCTCTACGCCTCGCCACAGGCCCACCAGAGCAGGTATGCCCCCCCCCCATCATTAATTAATTAATTATGTAGCTTCTGACAGGGTTTTTTACCTTTTATATTGACGATCTCTGCAGAGCCGATCTCTGGGAGCCGTGATGTGCACGTACACGTGAACAAAGCATGTCTGGGGGATGGGGGGGGGGGGGGGAGTCTGATCTCTCCACCAGAGAAAAGAAATTGCAACGGCGATCGTCCATTCTCTCCCAGTCGGCTGTTATGTTGTATAACAGCCGGTTTCGCCAAAAAAGAGAAAGGGGTGTTTTTCCTAAACCTGATAAAGAAGGTGCGGACGGGAGTGTCATCCTTTGGGATGACGTCACACATCTGTCCATTCCTTCTTTCAGGGTCCTAGGATCATTCCTAAGTTGCGTTAGAGCAGGGGTCTTCAACGGGGGGGTCCGGGACCCCTAGGGGGTCCTCAGAGTTACTACAGGGGGTCCAATAAATCTTGAACCCTAACATCCCTTTTCTGAGAAGAACGTTAGCCAAAAATAGCCGATCTACAAGCTCACAACGCCTCGCGCTGCGAGGCGTTGTGAGCTTGTAGATCTGCTATTTTTGGCAACGAGGCATAGGTGTGTGAGGGGAAAAAAGAGCAGACTCCGTTTTCAGGTCCTTGGCCTGAAAACGTTGAAGACCCCTGCGTTAGAGTCTCCTGTGGTGGAATTCCCCCCCCCCCCAATTTTTTGGGGGAAAAGACGCAGATCTCCGTCAATGGCAGTGAATGTGTTGTTAGTAACTCTCTGAGTTTACGGTGTTGTGCGGGACGGGTGTTTGGAGGGTATTGGTGTATAAAATGGGGGCAGTGATGATGAGTGACCGTTTGCCCTTGTTGTTCCCTATATAGGCGTGTTCATGGGCCTGGGACTGAGTGGCATCGTGCCCACCATGCACTTCACCATCGAGGAGGGCTTCGTCAAGGCCACCACCGTGGGCCAGATGGGTTGGTTCTACCTGATGGGCTCCATGTACATCCTGGGCGCCGGCCTGTACGCCGCCAGGATCCCCGAGCGCTTTTTCCCCGGCAAGTGTGACATCTGGGTGAGTTTTATATTAACCACATGCTTCCCCCCTAGCATTCAGTGGAAATAACAACGCAATTTACATTTTCTGTTTATTAAGGAGCTGGAGAGACATGGGAGACTCCTGTTACAGAACACTCTATAGCAATGATTACTGAGTACTATCAGAATATGGAGCTATTTAACAAAGGAATATCACTTACCCTACCTTTAACCATTATGTCAACCAGTACCTTTAACCGTTATGTCAACCAGTACCTTTAACCGTTATGTCAACCAGTACCTTTAACCGTTATGTCAACCAGTACCTTTAACCATTATGTCAACCAGTACCTTTAACCATTATGTCAACCAGTACCTTTAACCATTATGTCAACCAGTACCTTTAACCATTATGTCAACCAGTACCTTTAACCATTATGTCAACCAGTACCTTTAACCATTATGTCAACCAGTACCTTTAACCATTATGTCAACCAGTACCTTTAACCATTATGTCAACCAGTACCTTTAACCATTATGTCAACCAGAACCTTTAACCATTATGTCAACCAGTACCTTTAACCATTATGTCAACCAGTACCTTTAACCATTATGTCAACCAGTACCACTGGCACGGCAGATGGAGTTACCATCACATGTTCTACGAAGGAGTTGGTTTAGTAGATCCAGATGCGTCATGCATGCATGCATGGGTGAACCATCTTAAAGGACTTAATTCTCATGGAAGTGTTTAGAATAACTCGTATGCATATGGTGTTCTGTGAAGGTATTGCATGATTACTGAGTGCATGATTAACCATGCACTCAGTAATGTAGAAAAGTGAAGATAAAACTGATAAGGTGAAGTCCACATAACCAGCTCTGACGGTGTAGACTGTAGATAAACCCGTTCCTGGAAAACGGTTCCTAAACGTGACAGATTCCAGTTCGTCGATGTTGAATCCGGTTCCTCCGGTTCCAGATCCCCAACCCTACTGTAGCTTCAATTCCAAAGGTAGTTCAAGCTTACTTAACCCATTAAGACCTGAAACCGATTCTACAAATGTCTTCTAAATCCCAACAGTTTTCTGAAAAAACGTATGTTTCTATATTAGTGGTGCTCAAACTTTGTCATGTCAAGGACCCCCGAAATGATATGAATTTGGTCGCGGACCCCCATCTCAAAATATGTTGTTCCAGGGACCCCCCAGAAGCAAAGAATGGAGTTAAAAATGTTCGCTTTAAACAATATATATTCAAAGATTTGCACACATTTTCAAAAATAGCAGATCTACAAGCTTGTAGCGCGGCACTTGGTGCCGCGCTACGAGCTTGTAGATCTGCTATTTTTGAATAGCCAGAGAGTGTAGAATAATGTTGTTTTTTTTAGCTCAAATCAAAAAGTGACACGGATGCGTTCCAGGTCTTAATGGGTTGAACAACTTATAATGGCGACAGCCCTAGTCATGTGTACAGACTCTTGTCAACAAGAGGCACATGTATGAAAACACAGTCTAGTGTGTGAGGTTTTGGATGACTTGTGTCAGTTGTCAGGCAGGATTCCCCAGAGCTCACTGTAAATGCCAAGTAACTATGTACTTTATCTCAGTGAGAGTGTTTTTTTATCTTCTCTTCTCCACACTGACATACCTGAAGAACCAGTACAGGGCTCTCTAGGTTGGAACAAGAAAAATGACATGATACTACTCCCTGTGGAATGCACTCCCCAATACTGCCAGGGAAGCCCCCACCCACCCTTCAAAACCCACATTGCCCCCCCCCCTCCCCTCCCACCTGTAAAGCGTCTTTGTTTACTTAGAGAAGCACTATATACATTTATTTTATTATTATTATTATATTATATTCATTATTATTACTCTGTCCCCATCCACCACCATAGCCAAGACAGAGTCTGTGTAACTAAAAAATAAAATCTTAGTGCAAGCACTTTATATTTGAAATCGTTTATATAGATGTACCGTAAATGGGGAAAGTGCCAACCCCAGGTTGAAGTTAATCCATGACTGTAACAGGAGTTTTCATGTACTGCAGGGTAAGACTACAGTAGCAGTTAATAAATTGACGAACAAATGAATTAATATACTTTAACGTGCGGAATCCGAAACAGGCAGCGTTGTGATTCTGAATTTTGTTACGATTACGGTGATTAGTATTATTGACACCACCTGGGCGAGTGAGTCGTGTAACTTTCCCGATGTTGAGCTGTGTATGTGTTAACACAGCCATGCAGCCTTGCAGTTTAAGCGCAGGTTTCAGCAGATTACGTGTAATCTGTTGCTGGTTCATAGTCACCATTGCGTTATCGTGGTATTCCTATTCTTGCTATTATGTTGCAAATGATTGTGTGTGTGTGTGCGTGCGGGCGAAATAACATTGACAGCTATGGCAGGTGACGAAAGCTTGCCAGACCTATGCCAGGCTAACAACTGTTGCTAAGCTGGCATTGGACAATCGCTTTTGGGGTGGGGTTTAGCGAAGGGTCCATTGTTGTGATGTCAGGTTCTCTTTCTACATTACACACCCAACACAACAGTGGGTCCTCGTCAGGTTTGATTCTTGGTCAGGGCTGGTGGTCCCTCCCTGGTTCACAATCAGCAGAATACCTGAACTAGACTTTAATTTTCATGCCTACACATCGTTGCTGTCGGGCAGAAACCTCTCATCTCCATATTTTAACTTTTTGTGTTTTTTTTCGTAAATGAACGCTCTACTTGATCATACTACAGTGTCACACAAAAGCATCAAAGGTAGCAGATCCACAAGCTCGACTTGCGCCGCGCTTTGAGCTTGTAGATCTGCTACTTTTGGTATTTTTGAATTAGAATCCTGAAAAGTAACAGTTTTGGACATATGAGCAGGGGTGCGTTGCTCATGGGACGGCCTTGCACGCCGTGCAGGAACCTATTTGAACAGGAGCACATGCATAGATTTAAAACGACTTTAAGCTCCTGACTCACACCAGGTACATTAACATAGGAATGAGCCTAAATGCATATCAACTGTCCATTGTGTGACCTGTAGTGTAGGTGTTAAGCGACGTGCGCGTCACGTCATTAAAATAGAGTGCAACCACGTTCCAATTCAGCATTGCAACCCTGCATATGAGGTTTCCACCCGACAGACAAAATGGTAAAAACCCAATACATGTTGCAACATGTATTTGGGTTAGATTCTTGTCTAAAGTAAAAATGACTTGCACCAATAACTATGAATGCAATAACAAAAACAAACCTCTTTCATTCTCTGTGTGTTTTCTTAGTTCCATTCCCATCAGATCTTTCACGTGCTGGTCGTAGCCGCCGCCTTCATCCACTTCTACGGCGTGTCCAACCTGCAGGAGTTCCGCTACGGCCTGGAGGGAGGATGCACAGATGACACTCTACTCTAGAAGAGAGACTCCTCCTCCTCCTCCGTCAAATCATCCCCCCATCTCCTCCTTCTTCCTGTCTGATAATCCCCCTCAAAACACCCCGTAAAAAAAAAACACAAAAAAAAAGGAAGGAAGAAAAGAAAATGCTGCTGGAATTCAGTATGTTCACTTGTTGCTCCCCTCTTCCCTCTGTACTTCCTGATTTGCTCACGTTTATATATTTTAGATTTTCTGGTTGGTCGTTTATTTTTATTTTTCCTCCTTTTGTGCTTCCATTCTTCACGTGGCTTTTTAATAGCGAATGAAGTGTGGAGGGGAATCTCAACAAGCACTGCGTTCTGTTTTCCTTTTTGAATCACTTATTATGGGGTCTTTGTCGTTCAAGAACGAACGACCGACGGCCAGGGATTTCACCAAAACATTAATGTTAATGTTCATCGATGATCAACTTTATTAGAAGCTTTACTTTACTTGTGCCCCCCAGTATCTCCACCGCACCCCCCCAGTCCTTTAATGTGAGATATTCATTGGTGCATAAAAAAATAAGAATATGACTTGAGAGCCCAGGCATACCAGTAAATCTATTCTTTTTTTGTTGTTCCATTACCGTGCGGGTTGCAGTCAGAGTGGATGTGCTTTAGAATGTAGAGTTGAGCCTGATTTATGCTTGTGTCGCACGGCGCCGTTGCGTGCCGAAAATAGCCGATATACAAGCTCACATCGTGGCGCGGATGCTGCGCATTGTGTGCTTGTAATACGGCTTTTTTTCCCCGACGTGGCGACAGGCTTTAGAGTGATCCCAAAGCCTATACCACTTAAGCAAGGACGCGCTGTGATTGGCCAGTAGTACCCTCTTTGAGTGGCAGTTCAGCAGAGACGCTCGCCCCAAAACATGATTTACCATTCTGTCCCTATCAGTACATAAACTCGGACGGCACTGAGTTGTCTCAAGCGAACTTTGCAGCGTTCGGCACGGCAACTGGCTCGCTCGGCGGTGCCTCTCGTGGCTCAAGGTACGGTCCAAAACTATATTTTATCGGCAAAAATGTAGTCCGCGGTTGTCGGGAAAAGTGTAGCGGCAGCAGGATTCAATCACGGGGGGGTTGGGGTCGGCAGTCCAATGCTTAGCGAAGCACGTCACCAGACCAGTAGGAACCACACACCACAGAAGCGGGGTGTGGTTATAGCACAAGAGGTATAGGCTTTGGTATGTCGCATCAGGGCCTACCCTAAAGGATCAGGGCCTACCCGACGCACAGGCGTTCTGAGGCGGAACCGTGGCGGCACACACTCGAGAGTACGTCGTACAGCAGGGGTTCTCAAACCTTTTTGTCTCAGAGACCTCCCAAATGTATATGTATTTGGCCGCGAACCCCCCCCCCCCCATCTAAAAAGGTTTTGTGCTAGGGAGACAGACCCCCCACAGAAGAGAAGATTTATGTTATAAAAAAAAAGGAAATTCAAAATTATTCTAAATTTTAAACATTTTCAATATTTTTTGAATAGCCTACTTATAAATGGATAAAGGGGTTAAAAGGATTGTGATGCTGTATTAGGACCCCCTGGAACCACCCCCGCACAAGGACCCCTGGGGGTCCCCGGACCCCAACTTTGAGAACCGCTGATGTAGCGTAATAGCGTATGTACATACTGTACATCGAGGAACGGACGGTAGTACTTAATACTTCAATCCATCAAAATGTGTAAAACCACAATCAAATCCGCAGCTCTCTCCCGTGAACACCCAGTACAGAGGTACCATTATACAATGATGATGCTAAAAAGGATAACAACAAGAAGCCCTGAGGGCTTGTTCAGCGTGATCTAAGTATGAAAGTGACGACACTTAGCATAGACTCCCATTGTGTAAGAATGGAATGTGGAAAATGCTCTGTCTTATCTCAACGAGGAAGTTCCAATGTTTGGAACTAACAGCCCATAGCAGGGCCCGCTTTGCGGCGAGATCAAAGCGTGATGGAACTCACTCTCTATATGGCTCTGGGCTTGGTTGTGTTATCCTTTTTAGCATCGTTGTGTAATCGTACCGCTGTACTTTTTGCTAACTGTTAACTCTTTAAGACCGGGAACGCATCTCTGTGTCATTTTTAGATTTCGTTGGGCTATTCAAAAATAGCAGATCTACAACCTCATTTTTTTTGAAAAATCATGAAAAGTTGTGCAAATATTTGGGTTTTTTAGGCGGACATTTGTAACTCAAATCTTTGCTTCCGGGTGTTCCTGGAAATAAACATTTTACAAATGTTCGCTTTAAAAAATATATAAGCCAAGATTTTGAAGCGATGAATTTTCACGATTTAAAAAAAAATAGCAGATCTACAAGCTCATAGCGCGGCACTCGGTGCCGCGCTATGAGCTTGTATATCTGCTATTTTTTTTAATAGCCAAAGAAATCTAAAAATGACACACAGATGCGTTCCCGGTCTTAAAGAGTTCATAAAGTATTCAATCAAATCGATCAAACCCGCTCCGATGGAAAAAGTCCTCCCTGCACAGTAAGATCCTCAAGTGTTAATTTAACTCAGAGGATGTAACATAAATGTAACAAAAACTGACCCGTAACGGTCCCACTTGTTTACAATTTGTACACTCTCTGAGTTAACAGTGCTGTAAGGGACCATTTGGGTTACAAATGGATAACTTTGACACTGAGGATTTTACTGTCTTATATCCTTAAATGCTGTTGAGATCTGTTGAAGGATCTAATCGCGTGACTTTGTTGACAAAAGACACGGAAATTTAAATAATTTTGCAAGGAAAATATTGTTCTAACCCCTAAGATGGAATCAAAAAAAGGAAAGAAGGAAGAAAAAAAAGGTGTCTAAGTTATCGTGATAATGGATGTTAATTTTTTGTTTGTGGCTGTTTTAGCCAAACTGAATCATGAGGGTTGGGTACTTTTTATAAAACTGCATTTATCTGTATTTAAATTTATACCTATATTTCTAGAACCTTTCCAAATTTTCACCTTGGTAGCATAGAGTACTTTGAATTGAACTCTTGGACGATAATCCCAAATAAATTATTTTGAAATCACTTGAGTTGTAGCATAACGAACTGGAAAAAACTCAAGACACAAATACCCTTTTTTAGAACGACTACTTAAAATGCATCGAGTCAAATAAATTGAAGAGGTTAGAATCTATATTCATTTGAGACAAATTAAACCCACTTAAATTATTTGATCTCTCCCGCCACATAATGTTTCAATGAGACAATATTACAGTAAGTAAAGTTACTCAATTGTATGATGGGAAGAATTGCATTATGGGAAGAAAGAAACTGTCTGGGGCTACGCACAAAGGTCAAATCTGGGGGATAGGTCGACATGTTACTTTTATTTTTCGCTTGACATTCTTTTTTTCATGCTGTATTTCAAATGCTATGAGAGGTGTAAAAAAGATCAATGCACCTTAGTATATAATTATTAAAATCAAACCTTTTAAGTCACTGTACAGGATTCATGTGTGGTATGTATGATAATCTTAATAGTATTCCTGTGCCTTAGGCCAATGGAACAGTTTTTACATAAAAAAATGGCCTATACTACAGTTAAGTGAGCTTCTCTAGGATTTCCAGATCTGTTCATTTTTTTTTTCTTGTGTTCTTGCCATTATATCCAATCAAATCATTATTGAACTTTAGAAAACTCCATTGATAGGTTGTATCAACTGCTGTTTATTAAGACTCCTTTTTTAGGTAAACTTATCGGAGCTTTATTACAAAGACTAAAACAATGTGTATTCTTCTTGACTTTGTGTAATGTCCTGTGTAGAAAAGTGATAAATCATACATTTCACTGAAATGTAAAACATAATAAATATTTATTAATGGTTAAACTTGGAAAACTATTGTACTACATTCATTCTTTTTTTTCCTCAACCCCAAAAATGATAGTCATTTACTTCCAGCAGGGTTGAGCCTTTAGGCTATTCAGCCTTAAAAGGATTCCTGACTAATAGTCAAATATGCCTTAATACATTAAGGCCTGAAGTTCCGATTCTACAAATGTCTTCCAAATCCTAACAGTTTTTTTTTTTTTAAACGTATGTTGCGGTCAGTGGTTTTCACACTTTTTAATGTGAAGGACCCCAAAATGTATATGTATTTGGCCGCGGACCCCCATCTGAAAATATTTTGTTCCAGGGACCCCCCAGAAGCAAAGATTTGAGTTACAAATGTTCGCTTTAAAACAACATATATTCAAAGATTTGCACACCAGATCTACAAGCTCGTAGCGCGGCACTCGGTGCCGCGCTATGAGCTTGTAGATCTGCTATTTTTGAATAGCCATAGTGCAAAATAATACTTTTTTTTTAGCTCAAATCTGAAAATGACACAGATGCGTTCCTGGTCTTAATGGGTTAATACATTATAATTGGCCTCTATAACTAAAATTAAAAACACCTTCAATATTTTATAAATAGTTCATCTTTTACTCAAGGGGGAAGTTGGTGTCATTTGTCTATGTGTGGTCCAGGGGCGTATAATTTGTGGTTCAGCCCTAAGAAATGTCATTAGCATGTCTTAATAAAAAACAACGTAATGCTGCCTAAGGTTCAAAAGAATATTTTAATTACATTTTTATTTGCACATCCATTCCATACATTCCATAGGGCTGGACCACACAAATGACATCAACTTGCGACGGGTGTTGTCCCTATTGAGTAAAAGGTAAACTATTCATAAAATATTTAAGGTGTTTTTCATTTTTAATTTGAGTTAATAGTATTACGGCATATTTGGCTTATTAGCCAGAGATCCTTTTAACATTTTCTGCAAAACGGAAGACCATGACATAGAAATCATATATTATGTTACAGTAAAAGCATTGCCTAATAAAGAGAATGATATCCCTAACTTGGTATATATTTTCAGATGAGCGGTTAACGAGCAACTATGACCTTTTTTTACTACAGAAACTCTGGCTAAAGAGAGCACTTTATATTTTTTAGAATATGTGAGTAACTCATTTTGAGGGGTTTTTTTTATGGGGGGGGGAAAACACACAAATGAGTAACTTAAGAGTTCTAAATTGTGGAACCTTTAATGTTCCATCCTGGGCATCATGTTATGGATATCTGCATGTGGTTATAGAAATGGCTTTCAATAATAGTCACTCAAGTAACATAAGACATAATAAAGAACTCACGTGAACATTGGCTATAATAAGATGATCAATTGTGTAGAAAGCAGCTTTCACTTCACGGTTTTATTCTCTCATCAGTCCTAGAGCAAGGGGTTCCCAAACATTTCAGGCCACGAACCCCCAAAAGAATCATATTTAGAACTGGGGACCCCCCACCCTGACAAGCACTTGGAATTGTAGACAGCATTACATTTAGTTTGACTCGGTTCCACAGATAAATATTGTGAAAATAGCTGAACTACAAGCTTGTAGATCTCCTATTTTCACAATGTTTGCCTTATGTAATGTTTGACAATTTGGTATTAAAAAGGTTTTTAAAGTCCTTAAATTGTAATCTTTGAAATGCACATATACCCCGTATATACACTTATACTGTATGTTGTTTTTTTTTTTACTGTTGAGTGAGAAAAATGTTGCACATTAACCTAATCATCTGGGGACCCCCCCTGTCTTTGGGAACCACTGTCCTAGACTTAGAGCAGTGGTTTTCAACCTTTTTCGTGTCAAGGACCCTCCAATTGACACATATTAGCCCAGGGACCCCCATTTCAAAAGATATGCCAGGGACTCAACCATTTTGATTTCTTGGGGGTCCCAATCTACACTGTATCACCATCATCAGTGTTCTTTTAACTCTGAGAGTTACAGACAGTCACAGGTCAATTTGGTTCCTAACTATTAATTTGTCTGGGGACCCCCTGGAACCACCTCAAGGACCACTGGTGGAGAACCACTGACTTAGTACTGACTTAGAGGACTTAGTACAGAGCAAGATCAGAGTAGTCATTTTGCGCCCCCTACTGGAAAAAAGGTGAGGATGCGCCACACATCCACCGCATATCTCGCCTCTCTCTCAAGTATTATCATTATTATCATCAGTTGGAGGGGAAAATGTCTCCTTATCTGTATGTAACTGCAGACCAGTGTTTTTTTTTCTTCCATTAGAGAACTATTGTTCCACTGAGCTGAGACAGGTCAGCATGGAAGCCAATGATCCTGTGACCTAGATAGATAAGTGATGATGAGTTGGATGAAGTACTCACATAGTTTCACTTAAAAGTATCAATACCCTGTTGTAGAAATACTGTTACAAGTCACTTTGCGACACTTTGCGACGCGTTGTGGGCTTGTAGATCTGCTATTTTCAAATTGCCAAAGTATATATATAGGTCTGAAGTGGTTTTGTAATTATGATAAAAAATCTACAAAGTAACTAGATGCTTGCCTTGGACACTACAGGTGGCAAGCTACTGTACACAATAACAACAATAATCAATAATTAATACTAGCGTTCCTATTTTGGACAACATTTATTTTTTTAAATAAAAAGAAATCAAAGACAAACACGGGAAACAAACACATGAACAAGAGTTAAACTGAAAACAGACTTTACTTAAAATACACAGAGAAACAAACAATAAGAACAACTCATGAAGCAACAGAAAACCTGACACACAAACTAAATTATGAACCAGTAATGATGGACAGTCTGTGTGGGTATGTTTAGTCTCTGGGGACAATCAGACACAGGTGAGATACACAGGTGTGAACCCACTCACAATATGAAGTTACTGGGGTAAAGGGGAGATGGGTGTGGCAGAGGCTGTGACCATAACAGATTGTCCTCGACCACAACACAATCAAATACCTTCTAAAATGAACTGGTATGCCCCTTTAAAGACTCAATAGCAAGGTCTATTATTGATATTTTATCAATATCATGATGTGAGCCTATATATCATCTGGGATTTTGAATACTGTAATATCATGATATGGCGTAAGTGTTTTTCCCACCCGGGATTAAATAACTTACATTCAGATATGTTAAAAAATGTAAAAGAAAAAATAGTGAAGATAGTAGATTTACAAGCTCACAGCACATGAGCTTGCATCGAGCTTGTAGATAAAAAAATAAAAACAAAAATAATTGATATTATTGTGATTGTATTATTGTGAGTAGTACAATATTATGGTCACAATATTGATACATAGATATTTGGTCAAACATTCTTTTGATTCCTTCTGTCCATATCCCAGCCTTACTCCTTGTCTTCATCATGTTAATCATCATCATAATCATCATCATTGTCATCTTCATCATCAACTGCTTCACCCACAGTTACAGTGACCTGCCCTGGTAACATCTTCAGAGGGAGAGTATCATCAGTGTTAATGATTGGAAAGAGTGTGACAGTGAAAGTGTGTGTGAAGGTGTGTATGTGTGTGTTAGTATCAGGATCAGAGAATGACAGCTTTCCTTCATTCCAGTCCAGCTGGACTCTGATCCTCTGAGGTTTCTGCTTCGGTGAGAGAGCAGCGAGTCCTGACTCTGATGACTCGGCTAGGTATTTACCTTTATTTAAACCTATAGTCCAGCATTGACCCTCTCCACCCCCCTTCCTCTGATAAGACTCTGCTATCAAACCTACTGCCCAGCTTATATTGTCTCCAACCTCAACATCCCAGCTGTGAGTCCCCGAGTTAAATCCCTCAGAACCCAGGACAAAGCACCAGGTGTCAAATCTCTCTGGGTTGTCAGGAAGCTGCTGTCTCTCTCCAAATCTCACACTGGTCAGATCATCAGACAGGACCAGTCCTGCAGGGGCAGTGTTGGGGTCCAGAATGACAGGAGTGTAGGAGACAATGTCCTTCATCTTGTCCCAGACTCTGAAGGTCAGGTTGTGCAGGTGTTTGGCCTCGTCTATCAGCGCTCCTGAGACCGGCTGTGGGTCCTGCGGTGTGAACTGGACTCTTTCCATTGTGGTCTTGTAGTTCTGCAGGAATGAGATGTGTTCAGCTCTCAGCTCCTCCTCTATGGCTCTGATTTTATGTGAAAGGGTTGATATCTCTCTGTTCAGACCCTCAATCTTCTCCTTCATCATCTGACTCTTCTGCTGCTCTTCCTCCCTCAGTGCTTTGATCCTGGCCATCTCTTCCTGCCGTAGAAACTGATGAAGCTTCTTAAACCGTTTCTTAATCTTTCTCTCTGTGCGTTTGGTCTGGACCTTAATGTGTTCTGCTGTTAGATCATATTTTGTTTTAACTTTATGAAAGACCTTCAGTTTCTCCTGTAAAGGCTTCAGTGATTCCTGGACTTCCTCCTTGTGATCCAGTGCAGCTTCATCGATGGGTCTGAATCTGTGGTCGGTGTGTTTTTTAGAATCCCGACACACAAGACACACTGGCTGTTGACATTTCAGACAGAACAGTCTGAGTTTCTCAGCATGCAGACTGCAGAGAACCTCAGACCCTGTTGAAGCCCTCTGATGTCTCTCCTGTATGAAGGCCTCACACAGGTTCTTCAGAGCCAAGTTTCTGGGTGGATCCGTTGAATTAATCGTCTTACAAACTGGACATTCCTTTATTACTTTCTCTCTCCACCATTTCTGCAGACAGGCTTCACAGAAGCTGTGGCTACATGACAGGATAACAGGATTTTTAAAGATGTCACAACACACAGGACAGGAATAATCCTCTTCTGAGAGAGACAACTTGGAAGCCATTTTGTCTCTGAATAAAAGCAACAAACACTCCCACCTGAAGTTTACGTTCACTTTGAAACCTGGTTCTTGTTAAAGTCCATTCAGCTGACAGAGTCGGCAGCAGGTTCCAGTGGTCTGGGTCAGTATTCCCTCCTAGTTGTGGAAGTCTGTCCTCTGCTCCCTCACTGGAATGTGAATGTGAATCTTTTCGTCTGTCTCTCTATGTGTTTCGTCAGTGAGGAGTGTAAGTTTCTGTTTCCTGCTTTCTGTCAGCTGAGTCTGGTAAGGGGTGGAGCAACCCCACACACACACACACACGCACGCACGCACGCACGCACGCACGCACGCACGCACACACACACACACACACACACACACCCAGGGCTGCCAACAATGGAATGTCAGAATCCAGGAGATTGGTTGGGGGTGTGGCTAGCGGGGGATCTGGGGGTCCTGCCCCCGAAATGGTTTAACAGAGTAGATGTATTTTCCTGTGTTTTGGTGAATTTTGTGAGTTTGATACTTTTATCAGGCTTGTTTTACAAGCATTGGAAAATGATGGATACAATTTCATCCATTAAAAAAGTAGACCAACAGAAATTGATTTGATGACTGAAGCAATGTAAGACCCATCTTTAATAATAACCATTCATTACTTAAAAGTTAATATCTCTGTTTGATGGCATGCACTGATCACAGCCCCAAACCGGGGGGGTCTGGTCTGGGGGTCTTGCTAATTCAACTTTTTTAACATGGTAGTAGATGTAATTTCCTGTGTTCTGGTGAATTTTGGGAGTTTGACACCAAATCCAGGAGAAACCCAGGAGACTCCTGCTGGATCCAGGAGTGTTGGCAGCCCACTCAGTATGAGATTTATAATACTTTATAACAGTGGTTTTCAACCTTTTTCATGCCAGGGACCCCTAAATTGATATACATTTGGCCGTGGACCACCATCTGAAAATGTTTGGTGCCAGGGACCCCCAGAAGCAAAGATTTGGGTTAAAAATGTTCTCTTTGAAAAATTAATATATTCAAAGATGTGCACACATTTTCAAGATTTTTCAAAAATAGCAGATCTACAAGCTCATAGCGCAGCACTCGGTGCCGCGCTATGAGCTTGTATATCTGCTATTTTTGAATAGCCAAAGCTAAGTGGTTAAAAATGTTTCTGAGGCTATGTTAACTAATTTAGCTGGGGACCCCCTGGTAGCCCCCCAAGGACCACTGGTGGTCCCCAGACCACTGGTTGAAAACCACTGCTTTATAAGATAGCAATAACAATACAACAACAGCACGTTATTAACAAAGAACGCTGAGCTCTGCTCTAAAATAACAATGTATGTCATAATTTACTCTCAATTGTTGCATATTTGCCTTTAAAAATGTCTACTTGGATCATTCTGGGGGAAACTGTATCATTTGTGCGCCCTGGGGGGAAAAAAGTGAAATTGAATTATTACATTGATTATTACTGTACCATGTATGACTTAAATATCATTTTGGTAACTTTCCCCCACTAGGAGGCAGGAGGAACCTTAGCCATGGATCACAACACGGTCATCTGTCACGACCGTCATGGAAGATCTTCAACATAATGTTTGCACTTTCACTTTTGTTGGGCCCCATACGTCTACGTAAACGTTCAGATTGCAAATATAAAGTGCTAACCCATGGCCAATGATGTCACAATTATGTACGGGCCCTCAGAAATACCCGTATTTTCCGTATTGTTCAATACAAAAAGCATTTTAATCCGATCGATGTCTATTTTCTCTGATACTTTCAACTTCGCGACCCTATCGGTTGGGAGGTGTATTGCACTCTGATACCTTATAACTTCATAAGAAAATGGCCACCAATTGGATTACAATGCTTTTTATTGATCAATACGGAACACACAGATACTTTTGAGAGCCCGTACAGTATTGTAACATCAGTGGCCATAGGGTAGGCACTTTATATCTGACATTTGAATACATATGTAGATGTACGGGTCAAAAAGGGAGAATTAGCAAACACCAGGTTGAAGATCATCCATGACTGACAGTCATGTATCAGGGCAAGAGGAACCTAGGAACCTCATAATGGTCGGGTACCGTTGTTTCAAGTCGAGCTCATATAGTGCAGCACCATCTTCACTACATTGGCTTCTCTCTGATGGTTTATAAGGTTTAGATCTGCTCTAATTCTGTCCAGATTGGAAAAATCCAGGTAATTCTATGTCTGTTTCATTCTAATGTACCTTAACATTATTGTCTCATGGTGGATATGACTACATTTTCACCAATTCTCTCAAACGAAATGTTGAAAAGGAGTGGACCAAGAATTCCAACCTAACCTCGATTACTGTGGCATCATAGTTTCTCTACAATGTAATGATAGGTACAAAGAGACCGAATGACGTCGTAATAATGCTATTGCTATTAGGCTCTATAATACATGAACTTATGTGACATGTCAGTATAAATAAATAGCCTGTTTTGTTCATCAATCTACGTTTTCAGGAACGTTGCCATTACGATCTGCAAACATCCTGCAGACAGACTGTCATCATCTGTATGAACCTCTGGTGAAGATAGAAGGTATTGAAGCTCATTTAACGTCTCACCTACGACTAGTTCTTCAGGTCCATGATTTGGATTTGTTGTCAAGCTGGCATCCAAAAGTCAGCCATACAGTATATGATTGATTATTTCATTGTCGTGTCCTGCACACAAAGTGCCCAACCCTCATGGGTTTATAAGACACCACTTTATGATTGCAGCATGTTTTGCCTTCACATAACATTAAGATCTGTTGAAGGATCTCATCTTGACTTTGTTGACAAAAGACACGGAAATTAAAATAATTTTGCAAGGAAAATAGCTTGACAGATACAATTTGCCAGAACAAAAGCTCCTTTCCTGAAATATATGTCAGGTTTTCCATAATCATCAAAATCAAGGAAAGCAACACAAATAGAAGACATTTTACTAACAAATACCTCTCTTATATCATGATATTTAGGGCAATTTAAAATTACAAAATTTTCAATTTCACAAACTTCACAAAATAGTATCTCTCTCCCTCTGGAGTGGCATTAGACCTGCCAGTCTCTAGTTCCGTTATGGTAATACTCCTTACCGTATTTGTGCAAAGAGAGAGAGAGAGAGAGAGAGAGAGAGAGAAAAAAAAACAACATTTTTTAGAAATTCATTTTCAGTTTTTGTCAGGATTGGACATCATGGATCAGAAAGAGAGCGAGGTTGTAGACCGATCAGACCTGGTGTCTGAGGATGGGAAGAACATCAAGTCGGTCCTGTGTCAGCGATGTGGCTCCAAGGTGCTCTGTCCTGGGATGGCCTTGTTCGCAGAGAAGGAGGTACGTTATGTATGAGCAAAATATGAGCTAAACACAGACAGAGGGATCATATAGGTTTTTCTCTCGTGTTCGTTTCCACTGTCATCTCCCCACCTACAGTATATAAATGATTATAGACTTTTGTGTAATTCTGTACTAAAGATAATCTAACAACAAAAATATTCTCTCATGGCAGTCCCTGGTAAAAAAAAAAAACTGTTGTGTCGTACTGTATTGTGGACTCATTATGTAATGTATGTAGTTACTGTAATGTATGTAGTTTGCTAGGACTAGCCCTTGCTGCCTGAGGAAGAGTTATAATACTCAGGCCAAGTTTGTTCTTTTGCCTCCAAACAAAAAACTGTTGTAAATTAGCTGTTTGAAGGCATTCAATATGTCCTATATTGTTTTTTGCCTTGGATTTTTGGGAAACCCTAATTACATTACTCTGTCTGGCTATTCCAAATGTTCCACTAATTAAAAATGCAGTTGCATCTGTTAACCATTCAAGCCGGGAACGCATCCCTGTCATTTTAGATATCCTTCGCTATTCAAAAATAGCAGATCTACAAGCTCATAGCTCGGCACCGAGTGCCGCGCTATGAGCTTGTAGATCTGCCATTTTTGAAAAAACGTGAAAATGTGTGCAAATCTTTGTTTATATATATTTTAAAGCAAACATTTGTAACTCAAATCTTTGCCTCTGGGGGTCCCCCTGGAACAAAATATTTTACAAATGTTGTCTCTAAAAAAATATATATTTGCACAAACATTTATTTTTTTTTAAATAGCATTTTTTTTGATTGAATAGATTAAAGACGGTTCTTTTTGTGAGAACATGATGTATGTTATGGTGTATATTCTTTATCGAAGAAGTTTTGTTGACTTGAGGCAGACATATTGCCATGATATTGTGTACCAATATATATATATATATATATATATATATATATCATCTGCTTGTTCCTCTTTCATCAGTTGTTCTTGCCGTCGATGCGGAAGAAGACTTCCCTGGGCGCTTCCGACGGCTCTGACGGAGACACGCTAACCGCCCACTGGTTAGTGGACGACATGTACATATTCGAGAACGTGGGCTTCACCAACGACGTGGGGCGGATCAAGTATCTCATATGTGCAGACTGTGAGATCGGACCAATCGGTTGGCACTGTTTGGATGACAAAAAGAGTTTCTATGTCGCCGTAGAAAGGGTGAATAATGCTTAGAGTTCATTAACGCCTGGTCTGAGTGTTATGTTGTTTTTCTTTCCATTTTTGCCCTTTGTTTCTTTTTTCTCAATTTAAGTCATCATGCCAATTCTTCAGTCCCTGTCAGTGCTGACCCCTACTGTTTGGTCTGGGGGGTGGGGGGGGTGGGGGGGGGGTGTAGCCCAGTGGTTTACAACCTGGGGTCTTGAAACCTATTTCCCCTTATTTTGGGTATGTCATAATATTGATCAAAATGGTAAAGAATAATAATTCAAAGTCTTTCAGAAAAGTTTCAAAAATAGTGAAAGTAGCTCGTAGATCAGCTATTTTTGCTATTTGTCGTATAAGAACTATATATAGGGCTAAAGTGGTTTACAAAAACAAGTTGTACATGTGTATGGATTTGTACACATGAGTCCGACTGGGTTGATGCTTTTGTCAGATATAAGGAAAAAGGTTTAGGAACCACTGGTGTTGCACATCTCCTCCCATACGCGTCACGTGACCTTGTCGGTCTGCTTCTTTTCACCTGATGGTGAGAAGTGCAAAACACATGTGGAGGAACACGCTTAACCCTCTCAGTTCCGCTCCCTGCTGAACGGGTCGGGTGCCCTCATGGATTAAAGCTCTCAGTCGCCACGACTCATTTCAGTCATTTGGATTTCATAGAAGCCAGCAATGTCTTCTATAGAAGCATGTTGTGCTGCGAAAATAGCCGATCTACAACCTCTCAATGCGTCAGCTTGTAGGCTATTTGCTGTAAAAAAAAAAAAGAAGAAGATTAGAGCATGTGAAGTGGTCAAACTAGCAATCTGTTTAGAAGCATTTTCCATAAAACACTAACGGTCTCGGATATTTCATAAAAGCAAATGTTAAATCCTCGGTCTGTGATTTGTTCACCTGGTTGGCAGTATGTAGAACAGCAGGAACAATGTCACTAAAACATAATAATGTTACATATTGTGTTAATTGTTTAGGAAACAATTATTTGTTTCCTAAACAAATAATTGTGGGGGCTCCTTTTATGCTGTTTCACAAATCACATAATAAGACTTGGCCATACACATTTTTTCAGTCAGATTTTATGTAAGGGATAATTGTCCCTGACAGGATGATTAAACACAGAGACGAAGGTGTTAAATCATCCTGTTGGGTGTTATTTCTCAACAACTACCGGCACGGCGACAATTATCCCGCTTATTACACAGCTACTTGATAAATGAATTAATAAATTGACCCAAAAGTAACAACAAAGCGAAGTATTTCCTTGCTTACGGTAATGACAGTATTCCTTAAGTGTTGTGCTGGGCGGACACGGTCGGCTCGGAAAACAGGCTCGGAAAACAAGGAAGTGTTGTTGACCAAATAGAATACATTTTTGGTTACTGCATTGCCTATTTCTCGCTTCAAATGTTTTCAAAAACGTTCTTGATAGCAAAGTCTAGCTGTAAATTACATGGTGTGTTTGTTTACATGGCTGTCATGTTGGATAGAGCATGACATCAAGCAGCGCAGGTTGATTTGAGCAGGTGCTCTGACTCTGAGCCTTTGATTAGACAGAGGTCTGTTATTGAGCTCATCGGTCATTATTCAAAAATAACACACAAAATAACAATTCAGCGATTGACCAATCGGAATCAAGCATTCAACCAATCCCTGTAATAATTTCCTTTAATCCATGTGCCCTGACCAACTTGTAGGAGTCAGTAATGCGGCGACAGATATCGCCTTCCTTCCCCACCAGCGAACACGGCCAGTAGTGTTCGTCCGAGCTCCCCCGGCCAAGCCGGATGTTACCGTGCGGGATTCAAACCGCCCCAGTCTCTCCACCGTGGCGGGCAGGAACTTTACCGTTGCGCCGGGGTGTTATGTTTAGGGTTGGGATCCTTTTTAGGGTTTGAATGATTCCGGTTCCTTAACAGTTCCCTTTAAGGATTCCCATAGCATAGGGGGTTCCAAATGGACCCTTACAGGTCTGTGACTCAGAGTGCACAAATGGAACCAAATGGCATTTGGTTCCATTTGTGCACTCTCAAAGTTATGGTGGTTCCTTGAAATTAAAACGTTCGGTTCCATCGGTATTGTAATTGTATAGCAGACGTTTAAAGTCCACATAACCAGCTCTGATAAAGTGTGATAAAACCGGTTCCAGAACCGGTTCCAAATGTGATGGAACCGATTCCGGTTCCTCAATGTTGGATCCAGTTCCTCCGATTCCTCTCCCTAGTTATGTTTTGTGTATAACATTACTGTAATGCTGCTTTGCTCCTTTTGTTAAACTTATTGACAATAATTGTGGGGAATCTGTTCTAATAAAATGCCTTGGTAAGCTGATGGATACTATTTTGCAAATGTCTCTGGAAGATTTGCATTCTTACTTAATTCTTATATTAGCATGCAATGTTTGTTTTCACGTTTTATCAGATATGTACTGTTAAAGGTTTTCTGACAAACCAAAGACTGCAATTGTGTTGCGTTTGTTATTACCTACTTACTGTACTCTGTCTGCTATGTTGAGAATCAGTAAATCATCAGTAGATAATTCTGTATTATACATTTACTTTTTAACTAGTTCCAGTTTATGAAAATTTTTCAATTAACCATTATGGCAGCTATATAGACATTTTTATTGAGTGTTGTAGGTATCACAAACTGGTCACACATAGTAAAATCACTCCTCTTTATCCTGTCTAAAATGCATGGTCTGAGTCTTAATATGACGACAAGAACTGTCAGTTTCCACTTTTTACACAAATGAAATTCTCTGTACACATCAACATTTTCTGTAAATCATTTTTATTTTCCGCTACCGCAATGATGTCATCTGCACACATCAAGATATTTAGTTTATTACTGCCAACCATTGGTGGGAAAAGTACTTAAGTAAAAGTATCAATACTGCAATGTAGAAATACTCTGTTTTACTCTGAACCAAAAGTAAAAGTACTAACGTGTTTGAAAATAGCCGATCAGTGATTATGACATCAAAGTCAAGAGGCCAATCCCAGATTACTTTGCGCAAAATTTTTCGGGTCTAATTTTTGTCTAATTCGGGTCTAATTCGGGTCTAATTCGGTCTAATTCGGTTCTATTTGACCAATATAAATCAACTTTTTATCTTTTTTTTGCTGTAAAAATATTTGTATCAGCGCAGGTGGGGCCCCCCCTGCTGGTGGCCCCCCTGCACCGCATCACTTGCTACCCCTCCGTTACGCCACTGCATTTATATACATGGAGTGAATTGTAGAGTGAGTCTCTCTAGCGGTCTCACTGCATGATGACGATGATGACAATGACAATAACAATGCCGTTGATGGTCACGGTGATGACAATGACGATGATGATTATGGTGCACCTGACTCCGCCCACTGTGAACCCTGAGGTGAACAGAGCTCCCTCGTCCTCCATGAGCTCCTTGATCTCCTTTGGCTGAGAGACAGACAGACAGAGAGAGACAGGCAGACAGGCAGGCAGGCAGAGAGACAGACAGGCAGAGAGATAGACAGGAAGAAAGAGACAGGCAGAGAGACAGACAGGCAGAGAGAGAGACAGCCAGGCAGAGAGAGAGAGAGAGAGAGACAGGCAGAGAGACAGAGAGATCATTTAGTTGTTTAAATAGATCAACCTGTGCAGATTATTATTTTAAACCATTCAATCCAGGAAAGCATCTGTCATTTCAGATGTTAGCTATAACCATTATTGTATACTTTGGCTATTCAAAAATAGCAGATCTACAAGCTCAGAGCTTGTAGATCTGCTATTTATGAAAAATCTTGAACAATTGTGCAATATAAGGAAACAGAGTGTACAGCACACACACTGTAAAACGTTTAAAATAATTAAACCTTGTTTGTTACTAAATTATAACTGTGTTGTTTAATATCACTTTAAAAACTGTACTACAAAAGTAGTGAAAATAGCTGATCTACAAACTACATGCCCTGTGAGCTTGTAGATCGGCTATTATTTGATCATTCTTTACCTTACTTTTAGCCAATAGAAAAGTATTAGCATCAAAAACTATTTCAAATGCCAAAGTAAAAGTACTTATGTTTTCAAACTGTGTCAAACCTTTTCAAGATAGCAGAACCACAAGATAGCAGAACCACAAGCTCACAACGTGTGAGCTTGTAGATCAGCTACTTTCAAACGATTTTTGACAAACTTGTGAAATAGGACATTCTGCATAATGAGTACTTTTACTCAAGAAAAAATGTTGATTTTTTTATTTTTTTTAAATGTATTATTAAGGGGGGCACGGTGGCGCAGTCGGTAGCGCTGTCGCCTCACAGCTAGAAGGTCCTGGGTTCGAGGTGGGGTTGGCGAAAGGGCCTTTCTGTGTGGAGTTTGCATGTTCTCCCCGTGTTCCCTAGGGTAGGTACCCTCACAAAAACATGCAGTAATCCTGGTCACTATACTGCCTCCCCCTGACCAGCCAGGGCGCCTGATGGAGGGGAAAGGAACTGTTTGGAATAACGTGTTCCTTCCATGCGCTACGTCCAACCAGGGAAACTCTCCCCTGTCAGGTGACAAGAAGGTCAGTTGGCTCTCATGCATTGAAGGAGGCATGAGCTCGGCCCTGGCCTCCCTAGGTTGGCAGAGGGAAGGTAGTGCCCAGGATTACATAGACAATTGGCACTGGGTGTAAAAAATAGGGTTACAAAATCGTGGGATAAAAAATTAGGAAAAAATAAAGAAATTAAAAATAAAAATGTTGAATACAGGACTTGTAACAGAATATGTCTAAGTACTTTTACTTTTAATTTCTTGGACCCAAACTTACAGAAAATACATGAATTAACACGATTTCAAAAGTAGTGAAAATAGAAGATCTACAAGCTGGTGTAGTGAGCTTGTAGATCTGCTATTTTCATGGCAATGCATCAATATAAAAAAGAGAAAATGCACTTTTTAATTTGTAATTTTGAAAACTTAAGCATTTTTCACCAGTAGTGTAGTAATATTTAACCAGCTGTATTTATACTTTGACATCATCAAAGTATAAATCATCAAATGTTGTAGTTCATTTGGGACATGTAGTCCATTTGGGACGTGTAGTCCATTTGGGTCTTGTAGTCCATTTGGGACTTGAAGTCTCTTTAATGATGAGTGTGATGTGATGTGTGATACATACTGTAATGTTCTTTAAGGATCCATTGGAGGTCCAGATCTCATATCCAGGCTGCTTTCCAACGATGGCTTCCATGCTGATGTTTCCATCTCTGCCTGGAGCCATGAGGTTAGGGAGGTAGGCATCCACTGAAGACATTCTGTTATGGTAGAGAGACATAGAGAACACATATGAGAGTGAGAGTGAGTGAGTCATGACACATTGTGAGCTGATAGATCTACTATTTTCAAAAGATGTTTTAGACATTTGAAAACTTAATGAGAACGTTCTACTTTTGGTACTTTAAGTACATTTTGATACCAATACTGTTGTACTTTCACTCGAGTACATTTTTAATTTGAGACTTTACTTGTAACTATTGTAATTTTACATTGCAGTATTGATACTTTTACTTAAGTAAAAAAATGTAGTACTTTTTCCACAACTGCTATGCAATGAGAGAGACATTTATCCATGTATGTTTGGCTCTACATTAGACCATGCATGTATGGTTTTAAAGGAGTATTTCACCCAAAACATTACTTATTTTCTATCGATTACACTCCCCATGAAGTCTTTAATTCATGGAGATGTTTTTCCTCCAACTCAGTCAGTCTCTTATTGTTAATTATTGTCTCAGGAATATAATAAAAGTAACCAAGTACATTTACTCAAGTACTGTACTTCAGTACAAATTTTTTTTCAGTACACTCTCAGAGTTACACACCCGTAAGGGTCCATTTGGTTCCTATTGCTAACTATCATTTAACTGTGGACCCCCTGGAACCCCCCCAAGGACCCCAGGGGGATACAGATGAGGAACTGCTTAGGCAAGACACACACAGACAGTCAGTCAGTCTGTCTGTCACTCTGTCAGACAGACAGAGTGACAGAGCGTCTGAGTGACATACACTGAAGCTAACTTGAAGCTAATTATACTTCTTTATATAAATTGACAGATTATGAAACATAAACATATTTAATCAACAACAGTTAAAACGATAATTCTAATAAAGTTCTACAATGTCTTCAAAGACAAAAAATTATAATATAAAATTATAGTTATACATTTCTTTATGTTAGGCCTATAGATAAGCATATCGTTGTTGCCAGGCAGAACATATATTGTGATCTTTCCGAAATGAATGCCTGGGGTCAAAAATAGATGATCTACAAGCTCACTTGAGCTTGTAGATCAGCTATTTTGTCCACGAGCGATTACCCTGGGTTAGTGCCATAGGGTCCATGTACTTAAAGTCGACTTTTAAAGTGTATAAAACTCACCTACTAGGTAGGTTGAAGAGTGTGAGTGAGTCAGCGAGGGGACGAGGTGGAGAGAACAGAGAAGAGACCTGAGGATAAGGATAACAGAAAAATGACTGGTGAAAATGACACACACACACACACACACACACACACTCACGTACAAAGCAACAGCAACAGCAAAAGGCAAAATCTCATCAAGGACATGCATCAATCATCAAGGACATGTATGTTTATATAAAACAAAGAACCAGAGCTTCCAGCATTCACTACAACCATTTACACACACACACACACACACACACACACACACACACACACACACACACACACACACACACACACACACACACACACACACACACACACACACACACTTCCATCAAACACACTGCATAGGCACAGACACAGACACATGGAACATGAAACACCCACACAACTTTAATTTGCGACAGCCCCTCCCTTTTTCTCCTGTATGGATTCCTCAGCGACCTAAGACACCTGACACAAACACACCCTGCCGCACGCACGCACACACACACACACACACACACACACACACACACACACACACACACACACACACACACACACACACACACACACACACACACACACACACACACACACACACGGTAAATGACGAGCACCCGTCACAAAGTCATCACAAAATCACATCTTCGGAGCGTCAGGGGGGTTTGGAGGTACGGCCGCTCCCCGGCCCGGCAGCCGGCACTGGGGTCCGGCCCTCCAGCCGTCAGATCTCACAGACCGTTGCGAGCCCTTAATTCCTCTCGACATGTGGAGCAGCAGGCAGCGGGCCCATTTAAAAGCATTATCATCATTTACCCCCTAAACTATCAACAGTAGGTGCAGGGCATATGCACATTTACTAATAAAAGTCTCCGTTGTCTCCAAATGTATTTTGCGTAAAATCGTCATCGTAAAATATTTGCCCAAAAAAGTCCATTCCTGTCACCATCATTTTGTCAACACTGTGTGAATGGGTTCCACTGGCTGCACGGTGCAGTCAAAGATGTAGGATATCAATGTAATCATAACGGAATCGCTCAGTGGAAGACAGAAAAAAATCAAGTAATGTCTGATCCAAATTAAGTGCATATATCTTTTTTCGTTCTCATCCTCCACCTGTTGTAACTCCATGATCCTGCCTGACAGCCGCTTAACGTGCTTACATCATGCCCATCAATCGGTGGATAATAGTAGGAATTTGAAATTGAATCTTGTACTTGTTTGGCCGCTGTGCCAATTCTTCTAAACATTTTAGTTCATTGATTTGTTTGCCGTGCACAATGGTGCTGAACTCTATTTTGTCCACGAGCGATTACCGCGATAAAGTCGTTTTTAAAGTACTTTTAAAGTGTATAAAGTAGTGTAAAACTCACCTGTTAGGTTGAGGAGTGTGTGAGTCAGTGAGAAGTGAAGAGAGGAGACGTGACGATACGCAGAGACCGACGTGAAAATGACTTTGGTGAGGACTGAGCAAGCATCATGATGCAACAGCTTTTATAGCTTTGGTCCTCGCTGTCTCCCTCCCTCTTTACTTTTGCTCCCTTTCCTCTTGTCTCTCTGTTCACTTGCTCTCTCTCTCTCTCTCTCTGTTCACTTGCTTTCTCTTTTCTCACTCTCTGTTTTGCCTCTCTCTCTTGCTCTCTGTTTTGCAGCTCTCTCTTGCTCTCTATTGCCTCTCTCTCACTTGCTCTCTGTTTTGCCTCTCTCTCTCTCTCTCTCTTGCTCTCTGTTTTGCCTCTCTCTCTCTTGCTCTCTGTTTTGCCTCTCTCTCTTGCTCTCTGTTTTGTGCACTACAATTTTGCATTACTTTTGACTTTACTAGAGTATTTCCAATTTGCAATACTTTTACTTCTAGATCTCAGAGGCAAATATTAATTACTAGTTACTTGTGTTACCCCGCTAAATAAATGTAAGACAGACCAAAATGTAGGGTACAAAAATAGCAATTATTTTATTATGAAAAGCTTTACAAAATGGTACTTGCATTTATTTGTATATAGAAAATGGTTTAAAAGTGTTTAAGCATCAATTATAGGGGATCAAACAAAGGGAAAGGAACAGCGGTCCTTAATGTGCCACTTATATGGACCTACAATTAATGACAGAAAGCAGACATATAGTTCACAATATGCACATGGCACAAAGCATGTAATACATCAACACAGTACTACACTATACGTAATACAATGGGCAAACCAATACAAGGATTACCTTACCCAATAGCTCTTATTATATACACATGAGACACCTCTCAATGTTTTCACACATCCCACAGCAGCACAACAAGCTCCCCTGTCTCCACCTGTAGCCGTTAATGACATCAGATATGTAGGTTAAACACAATGTTACACAAAATCATAAACTACAAAAATCGACCCTTTTCCCCCTTTGCACATACATAATCTAATACTCACATCTCTCCAGTTTAAACTACTTGACTGGAGAGGCCACACCCCAAACAATGCTGGACACTCAAGCACGACAATAGCACCAACAGTGGTACAGACTTGACGATATAAAACGTTCTCATTGTAGATCATCGTCACCTTGCTAAACTAATGGCCTAAGTAATTTTTTGAGGAAAATTATATTTTTGCCTAAGTCAGCTCCTCATGACACTGGCCACCTCTGGTAAAATCGCCCATCTCCTAATTGAAAAGGACCATGCTGTTCACTCCTTAGTGTGACTTAGGCCAAAATAGGCATTTTTTTTTGGGCCTAAGTCACATGGTTTTGTGACTTAGGCCAAATTATTTACTAATTTAGGCCATTTTTGTATTTTTTAAGTCAGATTTAATCCTATTTAAACCTGTATAAATCTCTTATGTTACAACTGACAGACAGTGTTATTTCTATTTAAATAGTCATAATTTGTTATAAACATTTTGGTTGAAATGATTACGAAATATCATATAGTTTTGTTTTGTTTTCCTGAAAAACTTTAAAAAATGACATAGGCCATTAGTTTAGCAAGGTGACGTCATATAAAACAATACAACACTAAAAGCGAGGATACAAAAACAAACAAACAGGCTTACCAGTTAACAGGACAGCAGCTGCACCCAAACATCCCCCTCTAACAACACACTACCTGTGTGATGTGAGGACCCACAGATTGGCACTCTGATTCTGCCTGTTCAGAAGGCCTTAAATACCTGTGTCACTTATGTGACTTTATATCTGCTTCCCTCTAGGGGCTACATCACTTGCAGATAATATCTGCAAGTGATGTAGCCCCTAGAGGGATGACTATATTATAACTATGACTATATTATAAAACATACATTAACCACTTTAGCCCTATTTTATACATAGGCTATTTGAAAATAGCAGATCTCTTGTGAGCTTGTAGATCTGTTATTTTCAAACATTAGTACTTTTACTTTTGGTACTTTTAAGTATATTTTGATGCCAATACTTTTGTACTTTTACTTAAGTAACATTTCGAACACAGGCCTTTTACTTGTAACAGAGTATTTTTCTATTGTGGTATTGCTACTTTTACTTAAGTAAAATATCTGAGTACTTCTTCCACCACTGGGTGCGTTTTATGATGTGCATCTGTGTACCAGCTTTGGGTTAATCTCTCAAGAACAGATTCTGCTCTGCGTCGGTAGCCATGTTGACAACCCGTGCACATTGGCTACAAGTGGGCGTGCCATCAGATCAGGAAGCAGGCCGCGCTTTACCCAATCAAATGTAGTGGGCGGGATTTACGTGTGTGCCGTTCGTTCCCCACTGCAAACAAACCGAAACTCATTTAACAATAGCGTCCTCAAAGCCGACAAAACCACGGAAAGATAGTAACATTTTAACTTGCTCTTTCATCATAGAAACAAGTGGGCTTATAACCAAAACGATCCATGTTCTTTGAGAGAAGTGGTGTTACTGTTCTGTGGAGAAATATTGTTAGTGGGAATGAAAACATAGTCGCACCACCGGAAGAGAAAGGCTGAAGGCAGACCAAAACCCCGGTTTCCCCAAAGATTGTTAATTTAGCAAGATACGCATTCTCCATTGGAGCCACTAGAGGCGAAGTAGTACACAAATCCTACAAATGGTCTCCTAGTAGGCATGGTTGTCTTCTCCCCCAACCACCCCACCACCCTCCCCCTCCCCTCTCCCTGGCTGACAACGTCATATGGATGTGTATTTGTGTATTTTCTTCATTATAGAAAATAAATGCTTTACATGTTTGAAAGTAAATTGTTATTGGCAAAGATGCTTTTAAGAAACCTATGAAATTCCCACTACAAACACACATTATTCAGTCTTATGCTAGATGTGCTCCTGTTTCTGCTCAATGTTAACCATATATATATATATATATATATATATATATATATATATATATATATATATATATATATATATTATATATATATTATGGCAGGTGAGTCGTATCCTACTGACTTAACTGCCAGTGAGAAGCCCCACCGAGAGGACGTAGAGCCTTCATCAGTGGCGTGCACAGACATTTTGAGGGGCAGGTGCTCAAGTAAAAAAAAAGTGCACCTTGCGCGGCGCGCGGATCCGCCGGCTGCCCTAGTAGTGTGATATTTATAGAAGAAAATTGCAATGCACATTTTGGGGAATTGTTAATATATTAGAAGCTTTTAATCCAGAATTGATCGATGTCACCATGGGCTACATACTGTAAACTGGAAAAAGAAGTGCCCTTTCAAAAGGGCACTTCTGGTCAAGAGGGCAAAGGGCAGGTGCTCTAGCACCACCTAGAGTCTATCTGTGCACGTACCTGGCCTTCATCCTACTCCTTCCGCACAACACTCCTGCTGACAGGTGCCCCCCCAGCCCGTAGGAATACATGCAGTGACAAATATCACTCTCCCCGCCCGGCTTACCTCCCCCAAACACGTAGCCTGGCATTGGCCAGACTGACAACATGGATTCACTCTCACGTTCCTCCCCGGTATCAGTCTGGACTTCGGTCCATAGGGAGTATTTTTTTATGCTTTTCACTATAGCAGTTGAAAAGCAGTCACTGATTGGCACGATCATTTTCTGATTTCTCATACTCGCTCCCTATGGGCCGAAGTCCAGACTGATACCGGGGAGGAACGTGAGAGTGAATCCATGTTGTCAGTCTGGCCAATGCCAGGCTACCAAAACACGGGCCAATTGTGTTCGCCCACACGCCCGGCAAAGCCGGATGCACCACGGTGGATTTGAACCCACAACCACCGTGGTGGTGGGCAGGGACTTTACCACTGCACCACCCAAGCGCCGAGTCTATTGTGATAAATCATGATCAATTAGAAAAATAGAAAAAAGTCATTAGTGGGCAAGGTTCAGTGGCTAATGAAGAGATCAATACTGGACCCCTCAAATGCACAGGGGTTTCACAACAATCAGGCCTGCACTGAATCTAAAAATCACACCCTGTGTGAAGAGAGTGGTGCCTTTGATGAGCCCCGTATTGATGTTGTCATCAATGTTTGTTTATTGGACATACATACATACGGACGGACACACGGACAAAGTCAGATATAGGAGTGGTTGGCACCACTCAAAAATTATATTGTAGTCTGATGTTGACGATGGTGTAAAGTAACTACATTTACTCAAGTACTGTACTTAAATACAATTTTGAGGTATTTCTACTTTACTGGAGCATTTCCAATTCTCAGTACTTTTACTTCTACTATACATCCCAAAGGCAAATATTGTACTTTTACTCCACTACAATTATTTGAAAATGGCCGCCACTGCTATGCCCTATATACATTTCGACTATTTGATATTTGAAAATAGCCGATCTTGTGACATATTGTGAACTTGTAGATCTGATATTTTCAAAATATCAGATCTACAAGTTCCATTTCCATTCCATTTTTCTCCCAATTTAAGTCATTATGCCAATTCTCCCTGTCACTGCTGACGCCGGTGGTTTACAACCTGGGGTCTGGTCCGGGGCCCATTGGGGGGGTTCAAATGGAACCAAATGGACCCGTTCCATTTCTACCCTCTCAGAGTTATGTTGGCTCCTTGAAATTAAAAAGTTTGAGAACCACCGAGTTTGTAATTTGTATATCAGACGTTTAAAGTCCACATTACCAGCTCTGACAGTGTGATAAAACCGGTTCCAGAACCGGTTCCAAATGTGATGGAACCGATTCCGGTTCCTCAATGAATGTTGGATCCAGTTCCTCCGATTCCTCCGGTTCCGGTTACCAACCCTAGTTTGTTATGTTTTGTGTATAACATTAACATTACTGTAATGTTGCTTTGCTCCTTTTGTTATACTTACTGTCAACAATTGTGGGGAATCTGTTCTAATCTAATAAATACCTTGGGAAGCTGATGGATAGTATTTTGCAAATATCTCTGGAAGATTTGCATTCTTACTTAATTCTTATATTAGCATGCAATGTTTGTTTTCACGTTTTATCACATATGTACTGTTAGGTTTTCTGACAAACCAAAGACTGCGATTGTGTTGCGTATGTTATTACTTACTTGCACAGACACAAACACAGGATATTATATTATTACCCAAAGTGCCATGGACTCTGCATGGCAGGGCCGTCCTCCTCCCAGACCGCATACCTGAATGGGACTAGGTGTTAAACGTGGATGGGGGGATGATAAAGTCCTCACAGGGTTGGGTGGAAGGGGCTAAGGGGTGTCATTGGGCTCGTCAGGTGGGCGACCTCCTTGGGTGTTTCATTGAATAGGCCCACGACACCTCCAAGAGGGTTCAACAGCAACAACTGGTGTCCCAGGTGTGCCCCCCCCCTTCTGCCTTACCCCCTTCTAGACCTCACTCACCTTGATGTCACTTATATGTCATTTCGGAGCCCAACTGTTGTCTCTCCTCCTGATGCAGAGCTACTGGCTTTGCTCTTTCAGCAGCACTGCATGGACAGGGCTCTGATGGCTTGACGTTTGGCCTGGCCTCGGATTCCCATGTCCTTGAGGAGACTGGTAGCTGACCTGCCCATATCATCATATAAATCAGGGGTCTTCAACAGGGGGTCCGGCCGGGACCCGTAGGGGGTCCTCAGAGTTACTACAGGGGGTCTGCCAAATCTTTGTGTGATATGATTTTCTTTTTTTTTTTTACCACAACCACTTGAACCCTAGCATCCCTTTTCTGAGGAGAACTTTAGCCAAAAATAGCAGATCTACAAGCAGATCTACAAGCTACAACGCCTCGCGCTGCGAGGCATTGTAGCTTGTAGGTTATTTTTGGCAAAGAGGTATAGGTGGTAGGAGGAGGTAGAGGGGAAAAAAGAGCAGATCAAGTTAAAAAAAAAGTTTAATCTGAAACACAATTTTATATAATATAGAGGGGGTCCCTGCTTCATCTCTCTCTCAGCTAGGGGGTCCTTGGCCTGAAAACGTTGACGACCCCTGATATAAATGTACCAACTGAATTAGTTGGTGTCCCATTACAAACCTGTGTCTCTGCTTATAATAAATTATAACCTGGCTGTCAAGTTTAGTTGAAAAGGTGAACGCAGACAACCAAGTTTCCCTGACAAAAAAATGTTAGAAAAAAAAATGTTATATCGCAGGAACCAGCTATTCTGCTTTAATATTGTTTGGAAAATCTAAATAATAAGCAGACTTTTTAAACTCTAAACACAATCATTTCACTCAGACATTTAAGGAATAAAGGTTGCTGAATGTCAATACATTATTTTATTAACAAAATGTATGAATAGATGCCAGCCTTTAGTCAAGAAACTTCAGGTGATACCTGAAGAATGATGAAAGTGACACAGACAATGGACAGTTGTGTCAAATCTGACCCATTTGACACTATTTGATCTGCAGTGGAGTCCCTGAGAAGGATAAAATATGGAAAACATTGTGGGAAAACCTTCTTCTCTTCTTCTTGCGTATGTCATCAGATCCTCAGCTCCGTTGCAGCAAGCCAGTCCAGCGTTTCGTCATCCAGGTTCATCAGGCCTAGGTCGCCATGTGGTGGGCGGTGTTTCGGGCAGCTGGACATGATGTGTTCCACAGTCTGTAGGGGGTCTCCACATTCACAGTGGGCACTGTCCGAGAGGCCCCACCGTTGCATTGCTTCACCGAAGCGTCCCACGCCTGTCCTCAGGCGGTTGAGGGTTGTCCACTGCTTACGGGGCAGGTGCTGGCCAGGGACATCTGTGGGATCCTCGATGTAGTTGCGAAGCCTAGATGGTTTTGCTGCTTTCCACTGTTCCCTCCACTTTCCCTTGACCCAGGATGCCTTGCTGATGTCAGCTGGTGTTGTACTGAGCAATTCCTGGGCCTGTATCGCAAAGGGACGCCGGGACTTGAGACGCTTGCGCTGCGGTCTCTCCGTGATTGTCTTGTGGAGGAAGTGGGATTCACTCATCTGTGCCTTCCGAGCAAGGGCCAGCATGGCTCCTTCCCGTCTGACCTCTGCTGGGGCGATACCAGCTAGGACAGGTAGTTGGTGAATTGGAGTGGCTCGTAGGCATCCAGAGACAATCCGTAAGGCGTCGTTGAGGGCAGTGTCCAGCTTCTTCACGTTGGGAAAACCTAATGAGAGTGTACAGTCAGTCAAGTCAGTGTGCACCAGTCACCTTGACCTGTGTGGCAATCAGGAAACATCAGGAAAGCCTACTTGTTGTTAACTAGTTGTACAAATTCTTTCTTTATTGTTGTATTGTTTTATTGGATCTTGTTTAGTCGATACACTTATTTGTTTTAGCTCTTGCTCATTTGATTTTGCTATGTGTCTCATCTGTTTAAGAAAGTAGGTAGCTGATATATTGCACTTTTACCTTAGCGCTATAGGTATACTCTTCAGTTGCTTGTTTTAGCAGAAAATGCACTTAAGACTTCTGGTGATTAGTAGTTTTGTTTCCCTACCTACCGTATGTTGAATGCACTTATTGTAAGTCTCTTAGGATAAAAGCGTCTGCTAAATGACTGTAATGTAATGTTACTGTATGTGGGCACATATTAGGTTGAATAAAAAGACTTAAATAATGGACCTTTTTCACAGCAGACATAAAAACATAATGTTATTAACATTAACTGTGGGTGTGTTTTATTTATGATTGTGCTTCTGTGTGCCAGCATTGGGTTAACTGTACAGGTGTTGTCCATGCTGGTAGGTAGTAGACAGTACACAATAACACCTAAACACACAATTATACCTTCAGCTGTGTTTATCCATCTGACATGTCAACATGTCTGCTGTGAAAATGAGTCTATTGTGATCAAATAGGATCAGTTTAAATAGAAAAAAGTCATCATTGGACAAGGCTAATGAAGAAATTAATACTCCATGAATTGAGTACATGAGGACCCCATTTGAAACGAGCCAGTGCGGCTTTTCTGGGCTTTTCAATCCTATTTAGTTGACCTTGTTTTTGTGAACTGCACTGTTGCATTTCTTTGCAAACTTCTAAATAAAGTAGGGGTCTTCAACAGGGGGTCCGGGACCCCTAGGGGGTCCTCAGAGTTACTACAGTGGGGCCGCCAAATCTTTGTGATTTTTTACATTAACCACTTCAGCCAAGCATCCCTATTCTGAGGAGAACTTTAGCTGAAAATAGCAGATCTACAAGCACACAACGCCTCGCGCGGTGAGGCGTTGTGTCCTTGTAGATCTGCTATTTCCGGCTAAATACGTTTTGGTGTAGGGGTAAAAAAGAGCAGACCAAGTACGGAGTGGGTCACGTTTACTTAGTAGGGACGGGGTATGTGGTTAAAAGTCTGAAAACACACGTTAACATGAATCCAACACTGATGACAGTGTCTGTCAAACAAGTCCATGAAGCTGTCTATGAAATATAAATAAACATAATCATGGGGGTCCCTGCTTTATCGCTCTCTCAGCCAAGGGGTCCTTGGCCTGAAAACGTTGAAGACCCCTCAAATAAAGTGTTCAATCAATCAATCAATCAATCAATCAAAACTGGACCTTGAACCCCTCAAATGCCCAGGGGTTTCACAACAATCAGGCATGCACTGAATCTAAAATATGATATTGTAGTTGATTGTAGATGAAGTTGATGATAAAAACGTCCATGGTCAAACTTGGTCATCAATGTTTGACTCTGCTCTCCAGTGGTGGAAAGTAACTAAGTACATTTACTCAAGTACTGTACATAAGTACAATTTTGAGGTATTTTTTACTTACTTGATTATGTCCAATTTTCTGTGCTTTTACTTCTACTCCACTACATCTCAGAGGCAAATATTATACTTTTACTCCATTACAATTATTTGAAAACATTCGTTACTTGTTAGTTACTTGGTAGATTTAGATTATTATTACAAAACATGCATTAACCACATCAGCCCTATTTACATTATGGCCATTTGAAAATAGCCGATCTACAAGCTCACAATGCGTCCCTGTAGATCTGCTATTCTCAAAAGATGTGTATACTTTTGAAAACTTGTGAAATGGGACATTCTGCATAATGAGTACTTTCTACTTTTGGTACTAAAACATTTTGATACTAGTACTTTTTACTCAAGTACATTTTTAATTCCGGCCTTTCACCTGTAACAGAGTATTTCTACATTGCAGTACTTTTACTTAAGTAAAAAATGTGAGTACTTTTTTTTCACTACTGCTGCTCTCTTCTGCTGACAGCCAATCAACGAGCTCATTCGGGCCATTTAAAAAGCAAGTCCCGGTTAACCGCGCAAGGATATTGTAGGAGTGTGCTCGTTTTACATGAACAGAGGGTGGTTGTTACTCAATGCCCGGGCGGAGTTAGACGTTTCTCCACTCCTTCTGTCACATTCACCATAGTAACGGTGTCAGCCTGTAAATTAACCGAACGCACCCTGAGCAAACTACTATAATCCAACCTCTCTGTGCCAGTGTTCACTTGTGTACACACACACACACACACACACACACACACACACACACACACACACACACACACACACACACACACACACACACACACACACACACACACACACACACACACACACACACACACACACACACACACACACACACACACACACCATTTACTCAAGTACTGTACTTAAGTACAATTTTTTTGGTATTTGTTTACTTATCTTGAGTTTTTCCAAATGTCAGTACTTTTACTTCTACTCCACTACATCTCAGAGGCAAATATTGTTGTAGAGTTAAACCAATTTAAACTTTGGCCATTTGAAAATAGCCGATCTTGTGAGCTTGTAGATCGGCTATTTTAAAAAGATTTGTATACATATATTTGAAAACTTGTGAAATGGGACATTCTGCACAATGAGTACTTTCTACTTGTGTTACTTCAAGTGCATTTTGATGCCAATACTTTTGTATTGTAATTTTGAATTCTACATTGCAGTATTGATACTTTTACTTAATAAGTAATAAATGTGAGTATACTTTTTCCACCACTGACACACACATTTTAACCATTTATTTATGTCCACATAAAGGAGAATACATACAGGGACACACATATTATAGGTGCAGTAAGGTTACATTCACAAAATCATGGCATATGTTTTCATGATACAATAAGCATGTCACTCAGTACTCTATGGGTATAAGCCAGTGGTTCTCAAACTTTTTCATGTCAAGGACCCCTAAAATGATATGTATTTGGTCGCGGACCCCCATCTAAAAATATTTTGTTCCAGGGACCCCCCAGAAGCAAAGATTTGAGTTACAAATGTTTGCTCTAAAAAACAAATATTCAAAGATTTGCACAAATTTTCAAGATTTTTGAATAGCCAAAGTATAAAAGGTTAAAATTATTCTGATGCTATATTTACACATTTTGCTGGGTACCCCCTGGAACCCCCTCAAGTACCCCTGGGGGTCCCCGGACCCCACTTTGAGAACCAAGGGTATAAGCAACAGCGTCTCTGCCATATATGGTCGGCTGCCAATTATAGCAGAGACAGCACAGTACTTTGCCAGCCTTTTTGGGCATATCCCAAGTTGTTGAAGTTCTCTAACAACTAGTCCCAGGCTGCCAAATATAAAAACAAATACTGCACCTACAGCCCAGCTCTGAGATGGTATGTAGAAGCGGTTGGTATTTAATGACCTAGGTCATAAAGGCTTCCTCTAGGCTAAGGTCAAGGTGCATGCCACCTATTATACACTCTATGACACTTCCCTGGACTCCTCATCAACCACAACAGCATCTGGTGTATTAGCTGTCTGTCTGTCTGTCTGTCTGTCTGTCTGTCTGTCTGTCTGTCTGTCTGTCTGTCTGTCTGTCTGTCTGTCTGTCTGTCTGTCTGTCTGTCTGTCTGACTGACTGTATGACTGTCAAGATGTCTGGGTTATCACAGAGATGGAACAAGGGTGAAATGACACAGGAATGTTTGTACATTCTCACTGTAGATGCATGATACTTTGATGAGTCCTTTGCTATGAGTTCCACTATTCTATTGTGCTATGTACATCCCTTTGTATGCACAGCAGCCATTCACACAGACACACAACACACACACACACACACACACACACACACACACACACACACACACACACACACACACACACACACACACACACACACACACACACACACACACACACACACACACACACACACACACACACACACACACACACACAGCCAGTAGTGCTGGAACTACTGCATACTACACGATTTTCACTAAACTGGATTTCTGTGTTCCTCTGTTGAAATGGCCCATTCCGATTAGTGCAACACTGAATTAAAAAAATAAGACACTGAACTGTATTTAAATTAGTGTGTGCATATAATTGTTGTTTAGGGTATTTAACCATTCAATTATTAAATGTGTGACATTTTAATGAGGCCACTGTTTGAATATTATATAGCCTACAGTATTGGATATATAAAAGGATAGGTGGGCACTAGGGACATCTGGGCACCTCTATGTAAAATTGGCTATTTTGTCCAAAATGTCCAAAATAAGATACTTGGACAATGCACTTAAGTAATGTAAAGTATACATGACGTGCTACATCATTTAATATCAGACTTCATTTTATCCTTCAACTTCTTGTTTATGCCCCAAAATGACTGGTATAAAAAGTATACGTAAAATAAAGAGAGAGGGAGAGAGAGAGAGAGAGAGAGAGAGAGAGAGAGAGAGGGGAGAGAGAGAGAGAGAGAGAGAGAGAGAGAGAGAGAGAGAGAGAGAGAGAGAGAGAGAGAGAGAGAGAGAGAGAGAGAGAGAGAGGTAAAGCTCTGACAATATAGATGTATCTTAATAGTCAACAAACACAGCTTCACACAAGATGAGCAATAATTAAATTCAGCTTGATGTATATGATTTATATGATTATTATTAGATAACTCCACACGGGGCGGAGGGGGGTGTCTATTTCCTCAGGCGGATGCATATATTATTACTCCACTCTCTCTCCCACATCACCACCTCGGCTCGAGACGCCCCGCCCCCAACTGGATCATTCGTTCCAGAGTGTTAGTTGAGTTCAGAGATAATACACACAGTACTGTCTGTCTGGAACATGGGCTGTTATTATTAAATTCTACTACTAATACACCGACGGTTTGGACAGTCAAAAGCCTCATCTTTCAGAGGGTTAGCAGGGGGACATTAACCACCGTAAGATGCGACCATGAGTCTGCCGCTGCTCGCAGAGTTCGTGGCCCCTCCGGAGTGTCCGGTGTTCGAGCCCAGCTGGGAGGAATTCAGAGACCCGTTCAGCTACATCAACAAGATCCGACCCATCGCCGAGAGGACGGGCATCTGCAAGATCCGCCCGCCCAAGGTAAAGGACAGAAGTTTAGTTTGTTCTATCACCCTTTAAAGTGTTCGTTTTCTGGGTGGACTTGGTGTTTCTGAGTGTCTCTTCTGCCGGGGTTTAGCAGTAAAAGTTGTGTTGTTTTGGGGAGAGAGAGAGAGACTGATCCAACATGGCGGCCTGGCTGAGGCTGGAGGCTCGAGCTGCTGCTTCGGCCAGAGAGCTCGAGCCTATCTACTCTACTGTGTTTGTATCGCTCGAGCTAAAAAAGAAAAGCAGATTTACAAGCTACCCGTTTGTAGAACTACTTGCTTTCGCGAGGGGTTGGTAGTTTGTAGATCTGCTTTTTTTTCTCTTAAGTTTATTTGCATTTCAACATTTTTTTTCCCAGCAACAAGGCAATTCATTTCAAAGTGTTTCTTCATACGTAGAAGATTAAGCACAATAAAAAGCAAAACAAAATAAACACATCAAAAAATACAATATTTTTTAAAATAGATAAGTTCATATAAAACTGAAAAATATTAACATTAGAGTGCATAATGATGTCAAATGAATAAAAAATAATAACCTAAAAACATTGGAGTTGATCGAAGCTCTGTACTGTTTTGTCTTTTGACTGTTCTGTTCTGTCCTGATGTCCATCTGTCATTTTACACTGAGATAAGATAATATAAAGTTTATATTTTTTATAATACAACCACATTCATTGTTATAGGCCTATGTGGCACAATCTCCCCCCAAAAAATCGACCCAAAGTTTGTCCAGTATGCTAAAAAAAAGGTTGAATGTTTTGGTTCTATTATTAAACGTTGCATAAAGAATGGTTGGTTTGGTTGGCTGTTGCTTCCTGGATGATTTTAGGCACGGAAGGGAATTAATAAATATAAAATTCTTTGACCATTTGAAGATGTTATAGCCCCCTGTAAACCGTAGTTAAAATCCATTTAGAATACCTTTCTAAGTAGAAAGAATAAGGCTGCATTTTGGGTGTTTGGGTTTTTCTAACGATAAGTTAGTGGGACCAACAACTAGGCCCAATTTCTGAGGCCGTTCGTTGTGACAGTTAATCGTCACCTACGTGCTTCGTGGCCATCTGTTTATGGAGAGATGGATGGATGGATGGACAATGAATGACACGTTTGGTAAAACGTTGCATTTCTGTCTTAAAAAAAAGACTCAAGATTTGCATTTTTGCATCGACGTGTGTTTTTTTGTTTTTTTTAAACCAAGGGGTGACGTTATGTTTAGCCTCCTAGGCCTCCCTTCTCTCCTGTCCTGTTAGATTATACAATTGACTTAGCAGTTTGTCGGACAAGTGTGTTGTGTTTTTGTTTAGTTTTTCCTCGTTTACCCTGTAATCTGATTAATTATGTGTACTGTGTCTTTGGTATTATATAGCCTTTCAGTATATAAACTAGTCGAATTTCCTTTTTTTCCTTCTCTTTTTGGTGGTTTGGGGTTGATTGAAGAAGAAACCCTAAAATAGTGAATATAATTATGCACTTGTTTGTTTACCTACATTACATGTAGGCTTGTTGACATATTTTTAGATCATTTTTTTTGTCAATCTTGTCAGATTGTGATTGGGTTTTATCCACACTGTTAAATTAAATTCTCTAGATGTCACCTGCCCCCCCATCCCCCCTCTCTTTTGGGTTTATTATTGCAGAGAGGGCAGATAGAATTCGGTTATGCATGCAGTAAGGGTGTGTCCTGGGTGACTATGCAAATACGACAATGAGTATTCTGTTAAGCAGAGATGGCACTGGCAAAGTACCCTCTGTTTTAGGGACTGTCTGTTTATAAACATTTAGGGTGCAAAAAACATCCTGGATTATATCTATGATGTTGAATAACTTTATCAATTCTGTAAACACAAGACTTGGCAACTTGTGTGATAATCTATTTTTGTGTGTCATGACTGGAAGGGACCAAGTGTGAGTTTCTGAAAATGATTGCACCCATGACCAGGGTTGCCAAGTCTGCTTATTATAATTTTCCCGCAAGATTTTATTTGAAAATAGCCGATCTACAAGCTCACAACGCGTCGCATCGCGACGCGTTGTGAGCTTGTAGATCTGCTATTTTCAAATGGCGGATGTATATGTTTAAAGTGTTCTTGTGGCCCATAGTTGCTTATTTTGGGCTTGTTTTCCTAGACCTGGTTGCCTGTTTCTCTCACAGAATCTGGCAACACTGCCCATCATGACCACCTGCACAACAACAAACACAACATAAGCGTGGCTGAATATGCATAGTACATGTAAACAAAGGAGGTCCTAGACTAGAGGAAGGCCAGAGCCAAGACTAGGCTAGTTATTATCTCATAAACCATCCCTCCTTTAGCAGGGTCTAGTCCAGTGTTGCCATGTCTGCTTATTAAAAGCGACTTTGGGCTTGTTTATCTGTTAAGTTGATTGTAAATTATTGGTAGTTGTGTGTTGCGTGTTTGGGCTTGTTTCTAAAGTGTAGTTGCTTATTTGGGCTTGTTTCTAAAGTGTGGTTGCTTATTTGGGCTTGTTGCTATGGTGTAGTTGCTTATTTGGGCTTGTTGCTATGGTGTAGTTGCTTATTTGGGCTTGTTTCTAAAGTGTAGTTGCTTATTTGGGCTTGTTTTTAAAGTAGTTGCTTATTTTGGCTTGTTTCTAAAGTGTAGTTGTTTATTTGGGCTTGTTTCTAAAGTGTAGTTGTTTATTTGGGCTTGTTTCTAAAGTGTAGTTGCTTATTTGGGGGTGTTTCTAAAGTGTAGTTGCTTATTTGGGCTTGTTTCTAAAGTGTAGTTGCTTATTTGGGCTTGTTTCTAAAGTGTAGTTGCCTTCTGTTGTTTGCTTGTTTCCTAATGTTTAAACCAGTGGCTCTCAAACGTTTTCATGTCAAGGACCCCCAAATTATTTGTTCACGGACCCCCCCATCTAAAAATATGTTCTGTGTTGTTAAAATGTTTAACTTTTGTCCAGGATTCCTTTGAAAATAGCCGATCTACAAGCGCACAACGTGTCGCGGCGCGTTGTGACCTTGTAGTTCGGATATTTTCACATATCCGATGCATACGGGTTTAAATTGCCTTTATTCGCTTATTTTGGACTCCCTTTCTCTATCTCATTTTCATAGACCTGGTTGCTTATTTCTCTCGCAAAATATGGCGACAGTGTTGGCTAGTTATCTCATGGCCATCTCTTCTTCAGTAGCGGTGGTCTAGTCTGTTTAGAATTGGCCTCAAGTGTTTTCCACAAGTGGTCACACACATAGATTCAAGATAGACAGGAAACATGGAAGCTGTCACAAATGCTTAAAAATGCAGTAAGTAGTAGCTCCATATCAGTGCCCTTACTTTGAGCTATTGTGCCAGGATTGTACCGTACATATACCAGCTATTCTTATCAGAGCTCAAACAATCTATGCTAAAATGAAGAGAAAGATATTGCCTTCTCTGTCCCACCCTTTTTTTTTAGTAATAAAAAAAAGTAATAAAAAAAAGTATTTAGCAAATATTCCAGGATGGACCGACTTAACCCATTAAGACCTGAAGCCGATTCTACATGTCTCCTAAATCCTAACAGTTTTCTGAAAATAAGTATGTTTCTATATCAGTGGTTCTCAATCTTTTTCATGTCAAGGACCCCCAAAATTATATGATATGGTCCCTGGAACAAAATATTTTGTTCCAGGGACCCCCAGAAGCAAAGATTTGAGTTAAAAATGCTCGCTCTAAAAATATATATATTAAAAGATTTGCACACATTTTCACAATTTTTCAAAAATAGCAGATCTACAAGCTCGTAGCGCGGCAAGCTTGTATATCTGCTATTTTTGAATAGCCAAAAGTGTAAAATAATGCTTAATAGCTCAAATCTAAAAATGACACAGATGCATCCCAGATCTTAATGGGTTAACCGCATAATTCGTAACATATTGTGAACAAACACAAGTTATGTTTTTTGCTCAAGCCACTAATCATTTTGCTGGCTGGGTAAAAGGTGATTTGACAAAACGCCAGTGGAAATGTAGCTTTTCTGTCTTATCCCTGGTGTGTGCCAACATTTTTAACCAGCTCAGTTTGTGTAAAGAAGGAGCTTAACGTCTCTATTCATTTTTCAGTTGAGTTATGAATAACCGTCTGAAATGCCTAAAAGTTTGCATGTGTCATTTAAATAATGTTGTATTGGTTGATATATGATTTAAGTATATTTATTACAGTATATATCAACACATACAGTAGCATACAACAGTATGTGGACACAATTGCATATCGTTGCTGAAGGGTAGAAACCTCCATATTTTAACTTTTTGTGTTTTATCATAACAAGTTAATGCCCTATTTGATCATACGAGCTTGTAGATCTGCTACTTTTTGCTAGTTTTTCCACCCGACAGAGACTATATCCAGTTATTTTCACTACCTTGTTTTTTTTGCTTACTGTTTTTCTACATCAGTGTTGATTTTGAGAGCAAATTTGGACGTAGTCTTTGGAATAAAATTCCATTTAAATATATATAAGAAAATAATATAAGATTATAGTCGACTAAATCTACAGTTGATTTAGTTGACTAAAATGTATTTTGGCGATGACTTGATGGCGTCGTAATGGCTGATTTTACACTTTTGCATGCTGAAAATAGCTGATCTACAAGCTCACAACGCGTCGCAAGCTTGTAGATCTGCTATTTTCAGACCACACATACAAAACCAAACATAAAATGACTTGTCTTTTTAGTTCTACTGCATCTCTTCACCACTAGTCCCTCCCTAATATTTCGACTAATTTCTATGTGTTGACGAAATTGTCAATATATTTACTCATAGTTTTAGTCATCGTAGCTTAGTTTTTGTTTAGTTTTCGTCATAGTTTTAGTCAACAAAATCAACACTGTTCTACAGTAGATATGGACGCTTTGGTCATCTCATTCTCCATGCAGTGCCAGTAAAATTAAGAAAACAAAGAGGGGTCCAATTAATAACAATTAACGTGGCAATGATACAACAGTGTTATATCTACGTTTTTCATTTGTTAAGTCTGTTCTAAGATCCAAGCAGTAAGTTAGCTTAAAGATCTGTGAAGATAAATCTACTATATTGGACGGATGTTACATTCTTTATGGCATTGGTTCTCAAAGTGGGGTCCGGGAACCCCCAGGGGTCCTTGAGGGAGTTCCAGGGGTTCCCCAGCTAAATGCTGGAAGGTTAGGTTATGGGTCTGTAACTCTGAGAGGGTACAAATGGAACCAAATGCACCCGTTAGGGTCCATTTGGTTCCATTTGTACACTCTCAGAGTTCAATTACAATAGAAATTGGGGTCCCAGAGATTAGAAATGCCATTAAATGGGGGTCCTTAGCCTAATGCATGTCAAACTGAAGCGTCCTTCACTGCTAGAGCCGTAAATATCGTCTCTTATGGGGGTCCCAGGCATGGGGGTCTGCGCGGGCTAATGAGTGTCAATTTAAGGGTCATTGACATGAAAAAAAGTTTGAGAACCACTGCTTTATGGTGTAGAAAGGAAAATATTTCCCTTTAGTTGGATCAAAAACAGTGAGTTGAATCGACGTTGTTTGATAAACTCAAGATTTGTCAGACTTGACAAACTGTCCCGGGTCTTGTCCTGTTTTTGAGTCTACGATAAATAGCGGAGAACGTTCTGGTCCATAACAGCATTGTACAGTAAATTCACACACAATGACTTACAATCAGGTCTGCGCTTCAGTGTGTTCTCATAATGGAACTACTAATACTAGTGTTTATTCATTGTCCGTCGGTTGGACTAAATGTGTGGTCAGGCATAAATTCTGATTTCTAGGCATCCAGAGACATGCTAGTTATTATGTTCAGGCACGATCGGGTGATACAAAAACTGATTTGAAACAAAGTCGTTTTTGTCACATCTATGAATCTATTTAGTCTATTCTAGACTAATTTCTCTTTTATTTTTTTTATTTTTTAGCAAAGATATTTGTATTCTCTGGATTAACAATGTGGTTTTGTTTCCCCTGACAGGAATGGCAGCCACCATTTGCTTGCGATGTGGACAGACTGCAATTCACTCCACGCATACAAAGGCTCAATGAGTTGGAGGTACTTTCGATGCATTTGTATTATTATTGCTGTACAGTATTTACACAGTAAAATAGTGTTTTACTGTGTATATTAATCTAATTCTGTGTTCAAGTCTGAGATTGGAATACATCAGTTATGGATGCAATGAACTGATGAGAATAGAACTCTCAGTTCACACTGTAACTAAAAATAAAAGTCCCATTTTGCTCCCGTGTATATAAACTATACAAATGGCCCCTTTTTAAACTGATGTGGTCACATTCTGCCAGTCATTCTGCCACGCGACTACAATCAGCACATTTATTCTGCCACATTCTTGTCACGTCAAATTAACTCGGTTGCCAAAAGCCTGCAATTGAAATGGATTGGTTCTTTGAAGGAGTGTTTTTTTAATAATCAGGATGCCACATCAAATGCCTCCCAACTTCAGGCTACTGCAGTTCATTTGAAATTTGGCCTTATCTAGGAAGTTGATGACATTAAATATGTCATCAGTGCAAAGGTCATCTAGGCAAAGGTCACTGGCAGTCAGACCTCCCTGACAGTCTTTGAATTGCCTTCTGAATTATCTAATTCTGGGGTCTTCAACCTTTTCAGACCAAGGACCCCCTAGCTGAGAGAGAGATGAAGCAGGGACCCCCCTCTACATTGTAGAAAATTGTGTTTCAGATTAAACTTTGTTTTCTCTTTTTCCCCTCTATACCTCTTTCTTCGCCAAAAATAGCAGATCTATAAGCTCACAACGCCTCGCGCTGTGAGGCGTTGTAAGCTTGTAGATCAGCTATTTTCGGCTAATGTTCCCCCTCAGAATAGGGATGCTAGGGTTCAAGTGGTTAATGTAAAAAATAAACATCCTCTCACACAAAGATTTGGCGGACCCCCTATAGTAGCTCTGAGGACCCCCCCCTGTTGAAGACCTGATCTAATTAGATGAAATGACAGCAAAGGAAACCTAAGTTCTGCTTGTGGTGAGCAAGACTATAGGGAAAAAATACTGAGGCACTCTGTCTTCAGGTGAAAAAATATATACATGTATTTAGCAGATGAGCAAGGCAACAGCTGACCATCATCTGCTAAATAAATTAATATATTTTTTCACCTGAAGACAGAGTGCCTCAGTATTGTATCCCTATAGTCTGCCTCACCACAAGCAGAACTTTGGGTTTTCTTTGCTTCTATTCCTATATACCTGTTCCACTGAAGAGCACCTGTTTTGAACCACTGTGATTGAACCTAGGCAGCGCTTCCTTTTCTTTTGTTTTAGATGAAATAACACTCTCTCCCCCCCCCCCCCCCCCCCCTCCTGTGTTTTTAGGCTCAGACTAGAGTTAAGCTCAACTTTCTGGATCAAATAGCAAAGTTTTGGGAGCTTCAAGGATGCACTCTGAAGATCCCCCACGCAGAAAGAAAGATCCTGGATCTGTACCAACTGAACAAGGTACGTACACATTGTATTCCTCCTAGATCAACCCAGACCAGTGGTACCAAAAGTACTCTTTTCTTTTTCGGTAAAACACATGAAACACGTCAATAGCACTCAATGAGTTAACTCATTGAGTGCTATTGACGTGTTTCACGTGTTTTACCACTATGGTGCAACGTGCCAATAGTAAAAAACTCAAAAAATATATTTTTATAGATATCATTATCTGAAGATTTGCAGCTCTATCCACTCCTTGTTTAACTTATAACTGAAAAAGGCTGTATCTCGCTTCCTAAGCACTTTTTTTTTACTTTGAAAAATTCTCTGGCACTGGGACAACATAGCCAGAAATAATTCTGGCACTCAGTGAGTTAAGTAAAAGTATCAATACTGCTATGTAGTACAAGTAATAGTGCGGAATTCAAAATGTACCATTTCACAAGTTTTCAAATGTATAAAACTCTTTTGAAAATAGCAGATCTACAAGCTCACAATGCGTCGCATCGCGACGCATTGTGAGCTTGTAGATCGGCTATTTTCAAATGGCCGAAATGTATATAGGGCTGAAGTGGTTAATGTAGGTTTTGTAATAATAATCAAAAACAAAAAAGTAACATGTTACTAAAGTTGGAAAACCATATATAATACAACTCTGTAATACTGGACTGCATTATGTCTTTCTTTTCAAGTTGGTGGAGGAAGAAGGAGGGTTTGAAATGGTCTGCAGAGACCGGCGCTGGAGCAAGATCTCCGTGAAGATGGGCTTTGCTTCAGGCAAGGCTATCGGCTCTCACCTGCGGGCACACTACGAACGCATCCTCTACCCGTACAATCTCTTCCGGAAAGGAGCCAATCTACCGGTATGTCTCATCTCTGTCACATGTCTCTCTTTCTTTCTTCTCCATTCAGAGATCACAATTTTTTGGTGATCAGTTTAGGGAGGATTTGATAGTTGATTTCCAGAGCCTTAACAAATATCTCAGAAAATCTCAGGTGATTCAAGGCGCTGTTTCCCAAACAGTGGGTCGGGACCATTTTTGTGGGTCACGTTTTTAATTTAATTTACTACAAAACAAAACTTCAAAAAGTAGAAATTAAGAGAAATCTTCAAAAAAAAATCAAGGAAATTTCATGAATTTAAAAGAATAAAAAATGAACACAAAAAACTTAAAGGATAATTTCGCCCGACATCTCGCTGTAGCGAGAAGTCAAGGCAATCAGGTTGCATAGTGTTTCTCTCACTATGAACATCAGATCTCAGCAAAAACAAACAAAAATCAAGCTATTAAAATACGCGATTTAGAGCAAGTCCCATGCAGTGCGGGTTTTTAGCTGAGGCGAACTCCGACATGGAGTTATGACAGTTTTCTACTCTATCACTCGTCCTAGGATATCATAATAACATCATAAAAAAGGTAAGAAAAACGTCGAGCGAAATTCTCCTTTAAGAACTAGTGAAAATAGCCGATCTACAAGCTCACAACGTGTCGCGATGCGACACTTTGTGAGCTTGTAGATCGGCTATTTTCACTAGTTTTGGTGCCAAGGTAGACATGAAATTTCTCTTTTGGGTCTTGAGCTAAAAAGTTTTGTTTTGTGAGTTGGGAGGACAGAGTACTGTTCATGTGAATTCTTCCGATTTCGGAAGCCGGAATCTCACCAGTTCTCACTTGGCATGATCGTACACCCTAATTATATGTGCTCCCCGTGGCTACTTCCCTTGTTCTAGTGTGTCTCTCAACCACAACAAGTTGAACGCATTGCCCTTGACATTTTGCCTATGCAACTCAGCCAAATTGTGCATTGTTATGCACAATGACAATTCAGGAGCAAGGCCTCCATTGACATTGGAAGAATGCGTTGTGTAGACTATGACAGACTACTAAACACCAAACTCAGAGCTAAGCCTTGATTTATACACGGTTCCGCACGGGTGGCATGGACCCCAAATAGTTGATTCTCGCCACACGTTATGTGTGAGTTTGTAGATACTATAGGCTATTTTCAGTTGGCGCCACCCACGCTCGGTTATGTATAACCCATTAAGACCGAAAGCCAATTCTACAAATGTCTTCTAAATCCCAACAGTTTTCTGAAAAACGTATGTTTCTGTATCAGTGGTTCTCAAACCTTTTCATGTCAAGGACCCCCAACATTATATGTATTTGGCCGCCGACCCCCATCTCAAAATATTTTGTTCCAGGGACCCCCCAGAAGTAAAGATTTGAGTTAAAAATGTTCTCTTTAAAAGAATATATATTCAAAGATTTGCACAAAAAAAAAATCCAAATTTTTCAAAAATAGCAGATCTACAAGCTCGTAGCGCGGCACTCGGTGCCGCGCTATGAGCTTATAGATCTGCTGTAGATCTAGCCAAAGTGTAAAATAATGCTTTTTAGCTCAAATGAAAAAGTGACACAGATGCGTTCCAGGTCTTAATGGGATAATTCAGGCTTCAGTCTCTTTAGTCAAATATTTTTTTATATTTATTTTACTTTCCCAACCACCCACGTATACCCACAGGCATAAAGGGGAGGGTAGAACATGGAATACAATAAAGTAAATGGGAAAATAGAATAATAATTACAATCTAACTAGAGATCATGCATTTGACATTTGAGGGGGGGGGGGTTGGACTCGAGTTCAATATAAGAAAGAAGGGGCTGCGGCTGCCAAACCTTTAGGAACGCCTTTCTTTCCCTGAATGGTAAATCTTAGATGTTCAATCTTTTTTAATTATGCCATCATCACCTCCACCCAGAGTGGGTGGCAAAACCCTCCAGCATATCAGGATCAGTTTACTGCCTAATAATAACCCATTAAGACTGGGAAAGCATCTGTCATTTTAGATTTGAACCATCATCTTATACTTTGGCTATTCAAAAATAGCAGATATACAAGCTCATAGCGCGCCACGAGTGCCGCGCTATGAGCGTGTAGATCTGCTATTTTTTGAAAAATCATGAAGATTTGTGCAAAATATATATTGTTTTAAAGTGAACATTTGTAACCCAAATCTTTGCTTCTGGAGAAGCAAAGAACCTATATTGCTATAATCAGTGGTTCTCAAACCTTTTCATGTCAAGGACCCCCACGAAGATATGTATTTGGCCGCGGACCCCCATCTCAAAATATGTTGTTCCAGGGACCCCCCCAGAAGCAAAGATTTGAGTTAAAAATGTTCGCTTAAAAAATATATATATATTCAAAGATGTGCACACATTTTCACGATTTTTCAAAAATAGCAGATATACAAGCTCATAGCGTGGCACTCGGTGCCGCGCTATGAGCTTGTAGATCTGCTATTTTTGAATAGCCAAAGTAGTAGAATGATGGTTAAAGTGGTTACACAGATGCGTTGCCGGTTTTAATGGGATGATGAAGAGGACGTTATGGCCTTTGATTGACCTGGCGGCACCACTAGTTTATCCAATGGAACCACAGCAAATAACGCTGTCTCAGGGGGATTGGCCATCCATGCCAGCATATATGAGAGAGTATGAAATATTGCTGACCAAAATGTGGGTGATTGGCAGCCGCAGAACATTATGACAAAGGGTGACCGGGTCATCATGACCACATCTGAAGCAAGTTTGAGTATAAGACCATACTCAAGGCCAACTTGATTCTGAGTAGATGAAGCCAACTTCATGGATTAAAGTTCTCAGTCGCCACGGCTGATCTCAGTCATGTGGATTCCATAGAAGCCACCATGTCTTCTATGGGAAGCATGTAATGCACCGAAAATAGCCGATCTACAAGCTCGCAACATGTCATGTTGTGAGCTTGTAGATCAGCTATTTTCGGATCTACTTTAAGATCAAAGAGTGTTTGAAGTGGCCTATGCTGCTGCATTGCCTGAAGGAAGCCGAACAAAAATACGTTTTACTCTTTATGTATCTGTACACAAGATGTAATAATAAAGCACAACCTTGACCTTCAGTCTCAGACGAGGAGAAGACAAACGCGTATCTTTTTTCTCTATACATTTAACATGATAATATGCAAATATAAACATGGCCAATTTAAGCTTTTTAATCTTCCCTGAGATTGAGTACAACATTGGTTCTCAAAGTGGGGTCTGGGGACCCCCAGGGTCCTTGGGGGAGTTCCAGGGGGTCCCCAGCTAAATGATGGATAGTTAACCAAATGGACCCTTATGAGTCTGTAACTCTGAGAGTATACAAAGGGAACCAAATGGACCCTAACGGGTCCATTTGGTTCCATTTGTACACTCTCAGAGTTAAATTAACATAGATTTTACAATATAAATTGGGGTCCCAGAGATAGAAATGCCATTAAATTGGGGTCCGTAGCCTAATGCATGTTAAACTGGGGGGTCCTTGAAATTAAAATGGTTGAGAATCACTGCTAGAGCCGTAAAAAATCTTCTCTTCTAGGGGTCCCTGGCATATCTTTTCAAATGGGGGTCCGCGGGTTAATAAGTGTCAATTTGGAGGTCCTTGACATGAAAACGTTTGAGAACCACTGAAGTACAGCACCAGAGTTACATTGCTCTTTGTGTGTGTTTTTTTTCCTCTACAGAAGGCGACCTTGACCAACGACAAGAAAGATAAAGTGTACAAACCGCACGACCTTCCACAGCGCCAGTCTGTGCAGCCGGTGGAGACGTGTAGCATCGCCCGCCGTGCCAAGCGGATGAGATCAGAGGTGAGTTCTGTTCTATGGATACAACCGTTCTGCAATTCTTTTGAACGGCCCTTGTGTATGTTAATTTTGCACAAACGTTTGAGCCATTTAAGGAAATACTCCCATTCCTTTAATCCGTTAAGAACGGGATCGCATCTGTGTCATTTTAAGGTTTCTTTGGCTATTCAAAAATAGCAGATCTACAAGCTCATAGCGCGGCACTCGGTGCCGCGCTATGAGTTTGTAGATCTGCTATTTTTTTTAAATCGTGGAAGATTTGAGCAAATCTTTGAATATATATATATATATTTATGTTTTAAAGCGAACATTTTTAACTCCGATCTGTGCTTCTGGGGGTCCCTGGAACAACATATTTAGAGATGGTGGGGGGGGGGGGGGTCTTTGGCCAAATACATATCTAAAAATGTTTTCTAAATCCTAACAGTATGTTGTTATATCAGTGGTGCTTTTTCATGTCAAGGACCCCCATAATTATGTATTTGGCCGTGGACCCCAATCTCAAAATATGTTGTTCCAGGGACCCCCAGAAGCAAATATTGAAGTTAAAACATTTCACTTTGAATATATATATTTTAAAGATTTTTTTCAAAAAATTGCAGATCTACAAGCTCATAGCGTGGCACCATGAGCTTGTAGATCTGCTATTTTTGAATAATAAAATAAATAAATCTAAAATGACACAGATGCGTTCTCGGTTAATATCTTGTTGAAGGACGCTATGAAACATGAACTTCTTATGGATGTACAGTATTAATCCTTCACTGTCTCTCTCTAGCAGATGGGCGGCTGTGTTAAAACTGAGCCGGATGACGAAGACTGTGAGAATCGTCCCAATCTCAGGAGGAGGATGGGAATATACGTGGCCAAGCCAGAACCTGGTAAGCAGAGAGTTGAGTCCTGTAGCGTAGTGTTTTTCTGATGCCAGATTTTTTGGGTTTGATGCCAATTCTGTATTTGGAGAGTCCTAGATCACTGTTGAAAAGGATAGTTTACCCCCCCAAACATTTTTTTTCTATGGATTAGTCACCCCATTGAGACTTGAATTCATGGAGATTGTTTAGTTTTGTCGCATTCCTAAACCAATAATTTGATGACCTGCGGCGTCTGCGGTAGGAGACTCAAAGTGTCAACTTTGAGTCTCCTACTGGAGACATTGGCATCTTTCTGCCAGTCATCATTTTAATCTCCGATCAAATGCTTGGATGCGCTACGTCGTACTCAATACCAAATCTGAGGCAGGGAAAAAAAGCCTTGTGTTTTTTGGGCCCTGGTTGTGGAATGATTTACAGACCTGGCTTCTTTGATCCCTCTAGTGACTTTTAAGAGGATTACCATGGGCACACTCTATAGCCATTGCTCCTGCTTTGATGAGTAGCAAATGCTGAGATCTTAGTTTTATATTAGTTTAGTAGTTTCATGATATATTGTTCTTATTAGTCATTCTTTTAGTCGGTCATTGGTTAGCTATTTAGACTCTCTCTGAGCCTCCCTGGTAGTAGGTTTTTGGTATTACCGATGTTATATGTTTGTCTTTGTCATGTCCTGTATTTGTTGTTACTGGCAGAGCTTTGTAACATTTATTTGCCTTTTCTCTTGGCAAGTGCACACTCGTAAAAGAGACTATGGTCTCAATGTGATTTTACTGGTTAAATAAAGGTTAAATAAAAATCAGATTTTTGGCTTAGGAATGCAACAAAAAGAAAAAAATCTCCCTGAATTTCAAGGCTTCATGGGGAGTGTAATTGATAGAAAATAAGTAATCTTTTGGGTGAACTATCCCTTTAACGATGTTTGACCAATATTTTGTATTTTCTCATAAACTGAACTTGATTTTATTTAACCACTTAAACCCTATTAAAAAAATCTAAAAAAGTCGATCGACCAGCTCACAATGCGTCGCATCACGGCGTTAAATCCTTCTTTAATGGCATGCCAAAAATAGGGATGGCAGATTGAAAGTGGTTACACTTTTGGACACATTGCCTGCATAATTGCAGATACCGATCGGTTGGACTCTGTCTGGATAGTGGATACCTACAATGTTGGATCATCACGTTCATAACGTCCGTGTTGACATCATATCTGTCTCTTTTTCAGTGAGAACAGACATTATGGAGGTGAAACAGGAACCTCTGAAGATCGAAGATCCAATCGATGACAAAGAAATGTTGCAGCTCAAAAAGAACGATACTGGAGTGAGTGAAGGAAGGCTGTTCTTTTGTATTTTAACAGATATGACGCATGCACCCCCATAGGGTTGGGTACTGAAATTCTTGAATTTCTGGTTCTGCTTATCAGTTCCTAAACACGCTAATATCACAGCTTTTCCGATACTTGTATCGGAAAAACTCTAAACATAACGTGTGTAGCGATTTGACCTCGAATGCAGTTACTGCTCTGTGGCACTCTTTTTTTTATTTATTTTGTTTTATATATTTTTTAATTTTTAATTTTTCACAAAAGTATACATACAACCCCCCCCAAATCCCGCCCCCCTCCCCACATACATAAAGGACAGCACAGATAAAAAAAATATCAAAACATAATAAAAAATAAAGGTAAAGAAAAGGAGCAACAAGAAGAGACAAATCTGCTGTAAAGACATTAAGTAGCTTCGAGAAATGATAGATCTAGACCGAGATAGCTGTAGATAACAACCTATAACATCTCTGATACAGGTAGGGACAACGTTTCCTTGTTGTCCAAATAAGGTTGCCAGATCTTGAGAAAAGTGTCAAACACATTTCTTAAACTATAAGTAATCTTCTCAAGAGGGACACAACTGTTCATTTCTGAGAACCATCTCGCTGTGCCGAGGGGGGAGTCAGACTTCCATGTTATTGCAATGCTCTGTGGCACTCGTTTAACCCTTTGGTCACCTTTCCCTTTTATTCAATTCCATTTTTCAATTCAAAGAGGCTGTATTGGGCATGCACCCCCATAGAAATGTCCCAGCCGTATCACTATGATTCTGAGATGGTGCAAAAATGGGCGTGCATTCCGTTGTCTTTTTACATGGTTGCATAGTGTGGTGTAGGGGTGGAAAATATAATCGATTCAGCAATCAATCGCGATTCGGACATGGACGATTATAGAATCGATTAAAAAAAAATCGATTATTAAAAAAATGGTTGGTTATCAGAATATTGAGAAGCCTTTTTTATAAGTCAGTATTATTTTACAAAAAATAACTATTTTCTTGTTGGTTTTCTGCAATTGTTGATGTTGGCAAATATAACCTTCCAGCTGACAGTGACACATCTCTCCCATTAGTTTTTATTATCAATAAAAGATAATGGAAGTAAATTAATCGCTAATCGCAATAATAGCAATAATCGCAATTTAATTGAATCGTACCCCTCAGAATTGGAATCGAATTGAATCGTCAGGTACCTACCAATTTCCGTCCCTAGTGTGGTGTGTTGCTTACACAACAATCCACTGTCTTTGTCCTCCAGGTGGAGCAGTACATGTGTCTGATGTGCGGCTGTGGGACCGCCGAGGACCGCCTGCTGCTGTGCGACGGCTGCGACGACAGCTACCACACCTTCTGTCTGATCCCTCCCCTCCACGACGTCCCCAAAGGGGACTGGAGGTGCCCCAAGTGCCTGGCGCAGGTGAGACTGATGCCCGCCCTCCCAACTCTCTCTCTCTCCCTTAAGAGTTGATTTCTTATTTAGAACAACAACAACAAACAATCATCTGAAATAGAACCACTTCCTGGGGACCATAACAATCAGCTGAAAAAAGAAAAATATGTTTTTCACACTTTTTTTTAGACCAGGGGTCTTCAACAGGGGGCCCGGGGGTCCTCAGAGTTGCTACATGTTGTTACATATACATTTTTTTTTATACCTTAAAATCACTTGAACCCTAGCATCCCTTTTTCTGAGGAGAACTTTAACCAAAAATAGCAGATCTACAAGCTCACAACGCCTCGCGCTGCGAGGCGTTGTGAGCTTGTAGATCGGCTATTTTTTGGCAGAGAGGAATAGGTGAGGAGGGGAGAAAAGAGCAGACCAAGTAAACAAAAATAGTTTAATCTGAAACACAATTTTATACAAATATAGAGGGGGGGTCCCTGCTTCATCTCTCTCTCAGCTAGGGGGTCCTTGGCCTGAAAATGTTGGAAGACCCCTGTTTTAGACCATATCCATGGTCATAATGGAGACATGGTTAACAGTAGATGGCAGAATCTTTTGTGTATTTGTTGCAGCTACCCAAAAAACACACTGCCAGGGAGACCTGCTGCCAAACTGACTAAAACGATAGCAAATAACACGAATAAACGGAATCCCAATAATTCCATCCTCACGTCCTCCACTTGCGTTGTTTCCTCGCGCCTTAGTCAAAGGAATTCCAGGTCACGCTGGAGGACGGAGGAAGCGAAGGAGGCAGAAATCGGGGGTATTTGTTTATTATTTTTAGAACGCAGTTCTTATATGACGTGATCTAAGATTTCCCCCTATGGGGATTTCAACACAAAAAATAACGCTGCGACCCTCTAGCGATGTCAGTCGGTGCTCTATAGAGATTTAGCTAAGGAGCTCAAACACACAAACCATGGGATAAGAGGGAACCACACAATGCCCTGAAGGCATTGGCTAGGTTCCTCCAATCCCCCTGATAGCCTCCATCTCAATTAACCAGCACAACCTTGAAAGAGACGACACACACCCAGCTCTGACAGAGAGAGACGGAGATGTAGAACCACTAGGCGTCATGTGTCTCTGATGTATATTGTTGCAAAAGGACGCATTCAACTCTCTATCGATGCGTCCACGGAACGTGGTTAGGTTTAGGGTAGTTATTAGTGAGGACCCACTTGAATGACCGCCCCATGGGTCCAGGGACCACCATTACAATGAAAACGGTTCAACATCAACTGCAGAGAACCAGTGGCTGCCTGTCACAAAGTGTCGACACGTTTCACGTCAACACTTCTCAGTAGAAAAAAGCATTGTTTATGTTGTTCGTTAAAGTACACACACACACACACGCGCGCAGCATCTGGTCTTAATGAGATACTCTCTGCGGGAACGAACCACCACTTCCTGATTAGGAATGGCAGGCACATCGTATAATAGGGAGTTACAGTTTAATGACTGACGACGGTCACAATTAGTTAACACTTTCTGTGGGGTTTATTTATAATTTTTTCCTTCTTATTATTCACATCTTTCCACACAGGAATGTGGCAAACCTGCTGTCGCGTTCGGCTTCGAGCAAGCCAGCAGGAAGTACAACCTCCGAGCCTTTGGAGACATGGCCGATTCCTTCAAGTCGGATTATTTCAACATGCCGGTCCATGTGAGTATGGTCACGGTTTCCTCTGTTCTTTGATATTGTTGATAACGGCATTGATTTTGACAGCAGATTTTGAATTCGTTTTTGTCAGAGTCTTTAGTTTTAGTCATATTTTAGTCATCTGAAATGTTTTAGTTTTTGTCTAGTTTTAGTAGACTAAATATCATAAGATATATAACTAAATCTACAGTTGATTTAGTCAACTGAAATGTATTTTGGCGGTGCCTTGATGGTGTAGAAATGGCTGATTTTACACTTGGTTGCATGCTGAAAATAGCCGATCCACAAGCTTGTAGATCTGCTATTTTCAGAGCTCAACAGCCGAGCACAATCAAACATAAAATGACTTTTAGTTCTACTGGATCTCTTCTCCACTATAGTCCCTCACTAACATTTTAGTCTAGTTTTTATCTGTTGATGAAATTGTCAATATATTTAGTCTTAGTCATCGTAGCTTAGTTTTTATCTAGTTTTCGCCAGTAAAAAAAGCTAGTCGACAAACATTTTTCGTCATCGTTTTAGTCGAAGGAAATCAACACTAGTTGATAAGCGGATCAAGCTAATCTGCGTTATATCTTAACTCTTTGACTGCCAGAGTATGTACATTAATGAACTCACCAGTGCCAGAGAATGTGGTGTTTTAAGTGGTCACAGAAGATTTAGATCCATATTGACCGATCGATCCACTGTGTGTGTAGACCCAGAGAGGGTCTCTGACTGCTGCCGAGTGGAAAAACATTCCACCGGTGAGGTAACATTTTTTTGCCACAACCACGCTGAAAATACCGTATTTCATTAAAAATCAGCGTATTTCCCACCTCCCCAACTGGCCACAGAACATTTATATACATTATGATCGCTTGTAAGATGGTTGGTAAACGCAAAGGAGACCACTGATCGCCACCGAGAGAAAACAATAATCAAACCGGAGCTATCGCTCCGGTTTGAAAACTGTTGAAAACGCGTGCCTCGTCGAAACGAGGGCAACAAAAAAAAACTTGTTCAAGGCAATTGCAGGAAACCAACAGACAGAGAGTGAATGGAGACGAAAATTACGTTATTTCCGTATCCGCGTGCATAGCCGTGGGAAGTAGGGGTGCTGAGGGGGCTGCAGCACCCCCTGAAAAAACATTAATAAGAAAAAATCTTATTTTTTTTGTTGCATAATGTGCCTGTTGTTTTTGGACGTTATTTGGGGGGGATTTAATGCAATATGTGTTCTTGAACCGAATTAACCAAATTAAAGTAAAAAAAAAACAAAAAAAAACGCCCAAACCCCGCAAATCTTCGCGCACGCATACACGCTAGGCACAAATGCACGCACGCGCGTGCATACATGCGCATACAACACCCGTAACCTATAACGTCTTCCCACGGCCCTGTCCGCGTGTGCTACAGTTTTACATTTCACTCCAGATTCAAGATCAGAGCGCGATCCTATATAAAAACAACAACAATTTAAAACGCGTGTCTAACGCGTCCATGGCCAAGTGGACCAAGTAGCAATTGACTCGAAAACGCGTCCATGGCAGTCAAAGAGTTAATAAGCAAGATAATAATAATAAGGACTTGGGTGGGTCGTTAGTTTTTAGTCTAAATCAGGGGGTCTTGTCTGAATGTGCCGAATCGTCGGACCTAATATCCTTTTTGTATTTGTGTGCTTATAGATGGTTCCTACTGAGCTGGTGGAGAAGGAGTTCTGGCGACTGGTCAGCACCATCGAGGAGGACGTCACCGTGGAGTACGGGGCAGACATCGCCTCAAAAGATTTTGGAAGTGGCTTTCCCGTTAAAAACGGTCAAGTCCAAATCTCCCCTGATGACGAGGTACAGTGTTGTTTTGATTTCTAACTTTTTTGTAGTTGTAGTTTGAGTTGTACCGATACCAGTATCGGAAAAAGCAGGGTTCATGTGGTTAACCCATTTAGACGGGGAACCCCTATACGTAACTACCTTTCAATCCGGGAACCCCTTTTGGGGTTGTTGTTGTTGTTGTTACGTACAGTATATATAGCAACATAATTGTTTTTGTAATTTTTGTATAAATATTTGGAGTTTTTCAGAAAACTTAGGTCAGGATTTAGAAGCCGTTTTTTAGAATCGGCCTCAGGTCTAAATGGGTTAACCCATTAAGACCGGGAATGCATCTGTGTAATTTTATTTGATTTCTTTGGCTATTCAAAAAATAGCAGATATACAAGCTCATAGCGCGCCCCCAAGTGCCTCGCTATGAGCTTGCAGATCTGCTATTTTTAGAAAAATCGTGAACATTTGTGCAAATCTTTCATATAAATTTTTAACACAAATCTTTGGTTCTGGGGGTCCCTGGAACAAAATATTTGTAGATGGGAGGGGGTCCGCGGACAAATACATATTATTGTGGGGGTCCTTGACATGAAAAAAGTTTGAAAATCATTGATAATATAGCAACATAAGTAAAACTTTTTTTTTTTTTTACTTTAGGGAAAAAAACTGTTAAGATTTAGAAGATAATTGTAAAATCCCCAGAAGCAAAGATTTGAGTTAAAAACTTTCGCTTTAAAAAAGTATATATATATTCAAACTAAAGATTTGCACACATTTTCACGATTTGTCTAAAAAATAGCAGATCTACAAGCTCGTATGAGCTTGTAGATCTGCTATTTTTATATAGCCAAAGAAATCTAAAAACTACAGAGATGCATTCCCGGGTTGAATGGGATAATGGGGCTCTCGGTCTAAAACACAGCAACTAGACAATTTGCCTGGTCATTCTGCAAATTAGTGACATTCCTGTTGTAGGTGAAATTCACAGATGTTTTCTTATAGTGATAGTAGTAATGCCATCTGTTCACGGCTATATAGCAGCCTGCCTGTGAGGGATCTAGAGCAGTGCTTCTCAAACCTTTTTCATGTCAAGGACCCCCAAATGGTTATGTATTTGGCCGGATCTAAAAATAGATGCCTTATAAGTGGTTAAAGGAAGTGTTGTGGCCTTTCTTCTCTGTCTCTGCAGAGTTACCTCAACAGTGGCTGGAACCTCAACAACATGCCCGTGCTGGACGCCTCGGTGCTGACGCACGTGACGGCCGACATCTGTGGGATGAAGCTGCCCTGGCTCTACGTGGGCATGTGCTTCTCCTCCTTCTGCTGGCACATTGAGGACCACTGGAGCTACTCCATCAACTACCTGCACTGGTACAACAACACACACACACACACACACACACACACACACACACACACACACACACACACACACACACACACACACTGGAGCTACTCCATCAACTACCTGCACTGGTAAGAAGAAGAGGGCAGAATTACACCATCCACCATCATGTAGAACAGTCAGTGGTTCTCAACCCTTTTTCATGTCAAGGACCCCCAAATTGACACTTATTAGCCCGTGGACCCCCATTTGAAAAGATATGACAGGGACCCTCATAAGAGAAGATTTTTTTATGGCTCCAGCAGTGATTCTCAAACATTTTAATTTCAAGGACCCCCAGTTTCAAATGCATTAGGCTACGGACCCCGTTTAATGGCATTTCTTTCTCTGGGACCCCAATTTATATTGTAAAATCTATGTTAATGTAACTCTGAGAGTGTACAAATGTAACCAAATGGACCCGTCAATTTGGTTCCTAATCTATCATTTAGCTGGGGACCCCCTGGAACTCCCTCAAGGACCCCTGGTGGTCCCTGTACCCCACTTTGAGAACCAATGATGTAGAACAGTGGTTCTCAACCTTTTCAGGACACGACCCCCCAAAGTAATCATATTTGAACTGGGGACCCCCCAAAATAATCATAATTTGAACTCTGGACCCCCCGCCCTGACAAGCACTTGGAATTGTAGGAGTTGAGGCATTTCATTCGGTTTGACTCGGTTCCACAGATAAATATTGTGAAAATAGCAGTTGTGAGGCGTTGTGAGCTTGTAGATCGGCTATTTTCAAAAATGTTGCCTCTTTCTTATATTATTTGACACATTTTCAATTTTTGAGGTTTTAAAAAGGCATTAAAAGTCCTTAAATTGTCACTTCACTGTCATCGGGTGACCCCCCAAAATCATGTGGGGACCCCCCTGGCGTTCCCGACCCACAGATGGAGAACCATTCATGTAGAACAGTGGTTCTCAAACTTTTTAGTGTCAAGGACCCCCAAATTGATGTGTATTTGGCCGCGGACCCCGAGCATGGAATGTTTTTAAATTATTCAAAATATTTCAAACACTTCAAAATAAAAAGAAATACCAGATGTACAAGCTTGTATGTCTGCTATTTTTTAATAGCCAACGTATAAATTAGGGATAAAGGGGCTAAAATGATCGTGATGCTGTATTAACAAATTGTGCTGGGGGCCCCCTGGAACCTCCCTCAAGGACCCCTGGGGGTCCCCGGAGCCCACTTTGAGAACCACTGATGTAGAAGTACTGATGGTGGATGGCAGTACATGGTTAGACTATGTATAAATTAAGCTTAGGCTTAATTTATACTTAGTTGCCAGCTGGTGCCGCACACCGCAGATACAGCTGATCTACAAGCTCATACCGTGTTGTGACACCCGTGCACAACTAAATATAAATCAGGCCTTTTATTTGGGTCGCTGACGGTCTCCTGCTTTAGATTTTGCCACAAATCAATGTCATAACATTGGAACACAGCAGTTGAACACAGCTTGCTTGAAAATAAACAAATCACAAATTCTACCATCTATCTGAATTCAGGATTCTTTTCCTGCACACAATTGTTCAAACCAAATTGGGACGTTAATGCATTTCTATGCTTAGCTTGCATCAATGATGTATTTCTGTATTCCATCAAGGAAGCACACACAATTGATTCTATCTTAAGTCTGCAAAATCTATTAGTAAACCACTGATGATAAAAAAAATCACACCCTGTGTGAAGGTAGCGGCGCCTTTGAATACATTATGTCATCGATATGTGTTTATAATGTGTTTATAGCCATGTGTCATGTGAAGCTTGACCAATCACTTTGTTGACGGGTCTGACCAATCAGAGCGTCGACGACAGATAAAGTTAAATTGAGGATCTAACTTTAAATAACTTACCTAGAAGGAGACTTTAGCCAAATAAAAATATATACAAAAAAAAACATGAGGAAATAAAAAATAAACCTTGACATCATAGTGATGTCATGAATAGTCCCCTTGCCTGACAAATCACAACCTTGACGGGCCTGACCAATCAGAACCTTGACGGGCCTGACCAATCAGAACCTTAACGGACTCTTGGATTCTCGATCGTCTCTATCAAACCATTCTGTCATAACGGATGACTGGGTCCCGAACTCAGACTTTCTATACATTCACCCTTCATCTGTTCTTGTATCTTTCTCTTTCTATTCGTCATATTAACTTTAAATAACTTACCTAGACGGAGACTTTAGCCAAATGAATAATAAGATGAAGTCATTGTCATCGTTTATATAGACATCGAATTCTATATTCATGACATCATAGTGATGTCATGAATAGTGACCAATCACAACTTTGGCGCACCTGACCAATCAGAACGTTGACGCACCTGACCAATCAGAACGTTGACGCACCTGACCAATCAGAACGTTGGCGCACCTGACCAATCAGAACGTTGACGCAAAAGCCAGGCATAGAGGGCTAATATCCGCTCTATACCTAAAGGTATAGAGCGGCTAGCGCCGCTAAAAAAGAAGAAAAAAATCATAATTGTATTAGCATTATTTTTGTCTTTAGTAACTAAATCAAGATTTTTTGAACAGGAAACTGAACATCACTGGTTTTGTGGTTGTGGTAATGTTTGCCCTAGGGGTAAAAAAAAGAAGAAACTTAATACTAGACATGTTAAATCAGTTATGATGGTGATGGGCACAACACGCTCACATTGTTATTTGGCTTGACACAATTAAATTAACATGATGTGTGACGCATTATGAGCTTGTAGATCGTCTATTTTCGGCACGCAAAACTTTCGTACGGCAAAGTATCAGTTACAATGTATGTCAACCGGTGAGATTCAGCATTGTTATTCACATCCATCATGCAGGTACAAACTGGAGTGAATAAAACCGTATTTTAAGTCTGCAAAGATGTGTTTATTTGCAGGAATATGTAAAGATGAAAGCTCTGTTGATTTCATTTAGTGTTAAGTTTTGGTATTTATTATGGAGGACCCGTTTTATTTTCATTCAAACCTACATTAGCATTTACAGTAGCACAACATGAATGTGAAAGCGGTGATATGCTTGTGTCAATTTATTTTTATATGAATGTATGAATAATCGTGAAAATCCTTTTGGCCATAATCGTGCAGCTCTACAACACGCTAGAATTCTCAACAGGCCTGAAAATTAAGGCTCGGCCCAGCCTGGCCTGACCAATTACCTTACTTTTAGGCCCGAAAACCCGAAAAGGTTAATGACCAAAACATCTTGAAAACGACCACTTTCGCAGATTTTCGATTGTCGTCCATTTGTCTTCAATAACACGGGCTAGGAAGGTCGGACTTTTCTTTATTATTATTTTTTTATTTCTTTATTTTTTTCTTCTTCACGGAACCCGAGGCTCGGCCCGACCCGACTAATTAGCATAGATTTTGGGCCAGGGTAGGGTCGGTCTCGGGCAGAATTTGAGAACTCGACAACACGCCATTCAGTGCTGTTTAGCTTTATGCCGTTTTGATCATATTCACCCCAGTTGTTGCGAGTGCCATTCATTAACCAAGGTGTTGTTGTTTACCACCTGCCCAGGGGGGAGCCAAAGACGTGGTACGGCGCCCCGAGCTATGCCGCCGAGCACCTGGAAGGGGTCATGAAGAAACTGGCCCCGGAGCTGTTTGAGTCGCAGCCTGACCTCCTGCACCAGCTGGTGACCATCATGAACCCCAACACGCTGATGAACAACGGAGTCCCGGTAAACACACTCTTCATTTATCACCGTTAAGCACTTTTACTGTAATGTCTAATAATACCTTCTACAAATGCCTTATACATCAGTAGTTCTCAAACCTTTTCGTGTCAAGGACCGCCAAAAAGATATGTATTTGGCTGCGGACCCCCCCATCTGAAAATGTTTTGTGCCAGGGACCCCCAGAAGAGAGAATTTGTGTTAAAAATTAAAACTTAATAAAAGTAAATGTAAACACAAAGTGACTCGCAGTGAGCTTGTATATCTAGAAAAATCGTGTTTTCTGAAAAACTTATGTTGCTATATATATGGCTAAAATAAAAAATGACACGGGTGCTTTCCCAGTTTTAATGGGCTAATTTATGATCAATTAGCACTTTTATTGTAATGTCTAATAATAATGATGTCTATAATAATAATGTCTATTTAAAAATACAAACTGTAGTAAAATTAAACTTGTAATCTCTTTTTCTAGATCTTTCGCACCAACCAGTGTGCTGGTGAGTTTGTCATCACATTCCCCAGAGCCTACCACAGTGGCTTCAACCAGGGTTTCAACTTCGCCGAGGCCGTCAACTTCTGTACCATGGACTGGGTAAGAAAAGAACATGTTCATGCAGTCTTATCCATTAGGGCTGTCAGAAAAAAATCGATTCGAATCGCGATTCTACTGTTGGACGTTTCAGAATCCATTCTCATGAAAATTCTTCAAAAAATCTTCTTTTTTTCCTTTTTTTAACAATTCCTTTTTGGATCCTGAATTGACCTTTGTTTGTTTAGTTGATAAAACCTTTGCAATTATAAAAGCTACGTAAAAAATGTACTCTCATGCCAGCAGACTGGAGTAGATCCTGAAATCCTATGTTTTGAATGGAGAATCGTTTTGAATGGAGAATCATTTTCAATCGGAAAAAAAGTTTTTGAATCGAAAAAGAATCGGAATCGAATCGTGATATAGCAGAAGATTCACAGCCCTATTATCCATTTGAACATCACCCATACAGCCGTTTCCTTATTTAGGCCACATTGCACAGGTTTTGAAAAGTGGGACGTTGGTTTGTGAATTTTAGAATTCTGCATCGTCATCGTCTATCTTGTTCACACAGAGTAAAACATCATAATTGGGCACTAGGGTGTTCAGTATGCAAATGGCGGTCTTCCAACCTGATTTTAAATCACAGAATTCCCTGAGGATTCTTTCTTTCTTTCTTATGCTCCAAGACGGATGTGTTTGCAGTCTTATTTCATGGTGGAGAATGAAAGTGTGGTGTCATTTATTTATATAATATATGTATATGTTCTGCCTGCAATGAATGAGGGAGCAGTGCATTAAAACCCAGAATGCATCCCTGTCATTTTAGCTATATATAGCATATACGTTTTTCAGAAAACTAGAACAGTGGTTTAGAACAGTGGTTTTCAACCAGTGGTCCGGGGACCACCAGTGGTCCTTGAGGGGATTCCAGGGGGTCCCCAAACAAATGAATAGTTAGGAACCAAATTGAACCTTGTGTGTCTGTAACTCTGAGAGTGTACAAATGGAACCAAATGGACCCTAACGGGTCCATTTGGTTCCATTTGGTACACTCTCAGAGTTAAATGAACACTAATGATGATGATACAGTGTAGATTGGGACCCCTGGTCCCTGGGCTAATGTGTGTTAATTTGGGGGTCCTTGACGCAAAAAAAGGTTGAAAACCACTGGTTTAGAACAATGGTTCTCAAAAATAGCAGATATACAAGCTCACAGACATGGAAGTTTGAGAACTACCGATTTAGAAGGCATTTGTAGAATCAGCCTCTGGTTTTAATGGGTTAAGTGTCAGAGGTGACTTGGATACCAATACTTAGAGGTGAGCCGTCCCAGCAGGCCTGGAATGGAGGCAAAAGGACACTTCAGACTATGGTATAAATAGTTTAGGGAACACACAGCAAACAAAACCATTATTTGATCTCTTTTTCCACATAATTGAAAGCATGTACACAAAAACCTGCCTGCAAAAAAACCTTGAGGTAATTTCTGTTCTTTTTGTTTGTTATTTTGTAAACCCCCAGCTGTACCAGCCAGGATCATCATAGCTATTGTAGCTAAAATCATTTGAGACTTTGAGTTTGTTTTTGGCAGTTTTACACTTATGGGGGGGGGAAAGGCAGTATATCTATGTAAACACCACACAGACATACAGTTTTGATACTTTATAAGGGTTAGTGTTAGGGTCATGAAAAAACCCGACCCGCACATCACTAATACATAGACTCCATCAGAGTCACTGCACTGGTTTGAAGATATGGGGGGGGGGGGGGGGGGGAGGGGGGTGTTTGTTCTGTATTCTGTCTGGCTATCAAGGTCACTGAGACCACAGGGCATATCGTCTGTCGGGTGCAAACTGTCCTAAACGTACTTTTCAGGATTCAAATTAAAAAATAGCAAAAGTAGCAGATCTACAAGCTCAAAACGCTCTAGCTTGTAGATCTGCTACTTTTGCTACTTTTGTGTGACGCATTTAGTATGATAAAGTAGGGCATTCATTCATGGAGATAAGGGGTTTCTGTCTCCCCGACGGCAGCGTTCTAACGTTTCGAGGGACATCAAGGCCAAACTCAAGGCCTCCGTGAAATTCCGTGCCCTGTGTGTCCCAACGTTTTCAATCATAACAACACATTTAACCCATTAAGACCTGGAACTGTGTCATTTTTAGATTTGAGCTAAGAAAGCATTATTTTACACTTTGGGCTATTCAAAAATAGCAGATCTACAAGCTCATAGCGCGGCACCGAGTGCCGCGCTATGAGCTTGTAGATCTGATATTTTTTTTAAATCGTGAAAATGTGTGCAAATCTTTGAATATATATATATTTTTAAAGCGAACGTTTTTATCTCAAATCTTTGCTTCTGGGGGTCCCTGGAACAAAATATTTTGATGGGGGTCCGCGGCCAAATACATATAATTCTGGGGGTCCTTGACATGAAAAAGATTGAGCACCACTGATATAGAAACATACGTTTTTTCAGAATACTGTTGAGATTTAGGAGACATGTAGAATCGGCTTCAGGTCTTAAAGGGTTAATCATTGAATTTATAGTAACATTTTGATCTCTCTCTCCCCCCCGCCCCCCAAACTCTTTTGTTTTCTCTCTCTGCCCAGATGCCTCAAGGACGTGACTGCGTGGCACACTACCGCCAGCTGAGCAGGTACTGCGTCTTCTCCCACGACGAGATGGTGTGCAACATGGCCCCCAAGGCGGACAACATGGACATGGAGCTGGCCAAGAGGGTGCACAAAGACATGGCCGTCATGATCCTGGAGGAGGAGCAGTTGAGGGAGGAAGTGGACAAAATGGTGAGTTCAAAGCAAAAGGTTCCATTATTATGTGGCTGCTGGGACGCGACATACCAAAAAGCCTATACCGCTTGTGCTGTAACCATGCCCCGCTTCTGTGACGCACGCGGAACTGCCTCTCGCCTACAACAACTGCGGACTATTTTGGCCGATAAAGTATAGTTTTTGGCCCGTGACGGAGGTGTGCCGTCTCGAGCGAACTTGAGCCACGTGCCGAACTTGAGCTTGAGCCGACTCAGCGACGTTCGAGTTATGTATCGATGGGGACGGAATCGTAACTCTTGTTTTGGGATGCGTGTTTGCCCCCAACTGCCTCTCAAAGTGGCTACTGGCCACAGCGCGTCCTTGCACAAGCCGTATAGGCTTTGGGATGATGCGGCTGGGGACTACAGGATGCGTCCAAACCAGGGCTGCACTGTGGAGATTTCAACTAGTGGAGCACTAGGCCACGCACGCGAGCGATCGCCTATTGAAATAACCTCTTTAATATGTAGGCCTATTTATCAACCCACAATATATATATCAAATTGTATTCTAATTACTTGCATAATGGGGATACTTTAGGGATACTGTAGTGTTGTTATATGCATTTACCTGGCTTGCACGCTGTAAGGTAACTCTGTAATTTAGTTCATGAATCCAACAGCCACTGTTATCCAAACGTTCTCTTTGGACTGCTACAGAACATCTGACGGAATGCGTACTCCTACAGTACTTAGCAGGTCACACAATGGACCGTTGATATGCATATGCATACGCTGTTGTCACTCGGGCAGCTTTTGTCCACTTTGGTAAGAGGTGTGAATGTGCACGTCCATGCGTGTGCGGGCGTGCCGTGCAAACAACTAGTGGCGATCCACCTCGCCCCACCTCCAGTACACCCCTGAACCAAACCCTTGTTTTTTTATTATACGTGTAGTAGCAGGTGCCACTGCCTTAACGTTCTTAACCACAATTTCAGGGCATTTTCCCCGCTAAAACACAGTCTTCTAAAGGGTCTAATTGCAAGAATCATGTGATTTCAGAGTATTTTCGCTCCCAAAATGTATAATTCCAATGCACAATTACAGTGTTCTCCGTCTACAATGTGTTTTCTTTTCCTTTTGAAGATGATGGCTTATCATGACGTAAAACCAAGCTTGAAAATACAGACGTTAACCCATTCTATCCAGGAACGCGTCTGTGTCATTTTAAGATTCATTTGGCTATTCAAAAATAGCAGATCTACAAGCTCATAGCTCATGAGCTTGTAGATCTGCTATTTTTGAAAAATCTTGAAAATTTGGGCAAATCTTTGAATACATATTTTTTAAAACGATTTTTAAAAATATTTTGAGATGGGGAGGTCTGCGGCTAAATACATATCTAAAAATGTTTTCTAAATCCTAACAGTATGTTGCTATATCAGTGGTGCTCCAACTTATTCCATGTCAAGGACCCCCAAAATTATATTTATTTGGCCGTGGACCCCATCTCAAAATATGTTGTTCCAGAAGCACACTGAGTTAAAAATGTTAAAACATACATATATATTCAAAGATTTGCACAATTTCCCCACAATTTATCTAAAAAATACAGATCTTAAAGCTACACCAGCACTGCGCTATGAGCTTGTATATCTACTATTTTTGAATAGCCAAAGAAATCTTAAAATGACACACAGATGCGTTCCCGGTCTGAACTCTTAGATTGCGTTTCTAGAGTTTCTCTAGAAGAGTCTGTAGCCTCTGCCAGTCTTTTCTAAGCTAGTACTTAGAAAAAATGTTATTTTTTTGTCCGTTTATTTTTTAACATTGAAGTGAATGGAGCAGCAACTTTTTGGAAAATGTTATCTCCTGGTTCTTTGTGACGAACGGAAAAACGGAAAAAACCCAAAAATGATTTTAGATGTTTTTTTTTGCCAAAAACGTTTATAAACGTTTTTGTCAGAAAATGAGTTGATGGGTGAAATGAATGATCTATTCTGCTACGTTCACAGCTCGTTTCCTCTTCCTCCTCCTCTCTCTACCAGCTGAGCTGTAATAATGACTGTAATGTGTGTTATTTGCATCGTTCCCACAGGGTGTGGTGCGGTCTCAGCGGGTGAACTATGAGCTCATGCCAGACGAAGAGCGGCAGTGCCACAAGTGTCGGACCACCTGCTACCTGTCTGGCATCACCTGTCCCTGCAGCCCCGACAAAGTGGTGTGTCTGCACCACCCGTGGGACCTGTGTCCCTGTCCTCCGGGCAACTACACACTCCAGTGAGTAGAGATGTTACCCATAATAACCATTTTATTTCCTTCCCGATACCGATTCAGACACACCCATCAGTGTTGATTTCGTCGACTAAAACTACGACGAAAAATGTTCGTCGACTACCTTTTTTTCACTGACGAAAACAAACTTAAAACTAAATAAAAACTAAGCTATGATGACTAAAACTAAGACTAAATATATTGACAATTTCGTAAACAAATAAAAACTAGACTAAAATGTTAGTGAGGGACTAGTGGAGAAGAGATCCAGTAGAACTAAAAGACAAGTCATTTTATGTTTGGTTGCGCTCGGGTGTTGCGCTCTGAAAATAGCAGATCTACAAGCTCACAACGCGTCGCGTTGTGAGCTTGTAGATCGGCTATTTTCAGCATGCAACCAAGTGTAAAATCAGCCATTACGACGCCATCAAGGTACCGCCAAAATACATTTTAGTCGACTAAATCAACTGTAGACTATAATCTTATGATATTTAGTCGACTAAAAACTAAAACTAAAACTAGGACAGTGGTTCTCAAAGCAGGGGATCACGTAGATCTACGTTAATGCAAATACAACCGTTCACTGCCAATCAAGTAGATCTATGTTGTTGTTTTTTTTTATTATTGATTATCAAATTTGTTGGCAATGAATTTAGTAATCGATTTTAAATCGATTAATCGATTCGTTGTTACAGCCTTACTTCCCGCCTGCATCACTTCCTTTTCCGGGGAAAACAATCTCCGACCTGCCGTGGTGAATTTATCACGGCGGTCTCTCCCCCAGGGGTGATTTCGGTTAGTAAAAACAGCTGGATGTGCTGAGGTGAGCGGTGAGACGCTTATCACCGCGGCTCAGTGACATCATGTTGTAGTTTTCCAACCACCGCAGTGAGAGGGTGATCACCTAAACGTGGAGTATGCGTCCAGCTTTTAGGGTCCATTTGGAACCCCCTCAAGGACCACTGGTGGTCCCCGGACCACTGGTTGAGAACCACTGTTGTAGTGTATAAATATAGTGGATGAGAATATAATAAAACAAAGGTGTTTGGTACTGAGCGTCTGCATACTGTAGCAGTATATTAGTTCCTCTTATGCATGGGCTTGTGTTATAATAACATTTCTATGTCTTTTGCTACAGTTACAGGTTTTCGCTGGCTGAATTGCACACCATGATGGCAGCGGTGAAGCTACGTCACGAGTCCTACAGAGACTGGCTGGCTGACGTCCAGGACATACTGGGAAACAACAATAAACTCGAGAAGAAAAGAAGTGAGTCGATAATATAAAGCATTTTATTCATAACCAATTACAAAGACCCACACACATACATATCCCATATTTGAACACTTTTCCCTATACATATATTTGCATTCCAGATCAGTGAAGTTCATGAAATATTGGAAGATACCTTCATACATCATTTTGAATCCTTCTTTTGTATTTTTGCTTTAATCCATGGATGCTGCTTCTCTTTGATTGTGGTCTCAGGTTTGGAAGAACTTCGCGGCTTGGTGGAGCAAGCAGAGGGAAAGGTGTTCCCACAGCTGGACCTGGTGCAGCAGCTACGCACCGTTACTACTGAGGCTGAGAAGTGTGCCGTGATGGCACAGCAACTCCTGAACGGAAAGAGACAGACCAGGTGCATAGATAGATGCTCATATGCTTACATGTCGTTGTTGTCGGGTATAAACCGCCTATCTCCATATTCTAACTTTTTGTGTTGTTTTCGTAAATGAACGCCCTACTTGATCTACAGGGTCACATGAAAGCATCAAAAGTAGCAGATCTACAAGCTCGAAACGCACCGCAAAGCGACGTGTTCTTAGCTTGTCGATCTGCTACTTTTGAATTGGAATTCTGAAAAGTAACAGTTTGGGAGTTTTCCACCCGACGGAGATGACGTGTAGCTTATCCTGTCCCTGAAATGCGTGTTGGTGTTTTTATATAGTATCAGATATTTTTCTTTTTACTTTTTCAAGACATAACAATTATTCCAGCAGTCATATAATGCCAACAACAGAGCCATTTGCGAAGCGACTATTGTTTTGAAAAGCCAATTTAAAGCTTTTTAAAACTATTTTATTCACTCTTTTTCATTTTTATGGAAGGTATCGCTACGGAGGAGGAAAGACCCAAAGTCAAAACCTGTTGACGGTGGACGAGCTGCGGTCGTTTGTGGGACAACTGGACAAGTTGCCTTGCAACATCCGTCAGGGACCGTTACTAAAGGTTAGTCTACAAGAATGTTTTTTATCCTTCCAACCACCATAAAAGTTGCTGTACATCTAACATGGAATCTTGAGAAAACACTACTGTGCTTTTTCATTTCATTACTTAATCCATTGGGACCGGGAATGCATCTGTGTATCTTTTATTTCTTTGGGCTATTCAAAAATAGCAGATAAACAAGCTCATAGCACGGCACCGAGTGCCGAGCTTGTAGATCTGCTATTTTTTTTTAAGCGTGAAAATGTGTTAAAACCTTTAAATATATATATATATATTTTTAAAGCGAACATTTGTAACTCAAATCTTTGCTTCTGGGTTGACCGTGGAACAAAATATTTTCAGATGAGGGTCCGCAGCCAAATGCATCATCATTTTGGGTGGTCCTTGACATGAAAAAGTTTGAGCACCACTGATATTATAGCAACACACTTTCTTTTCAAGAAACGTAGGATGTATAATACATTTGTAGAATCCCCAGAAGCAAAGATTTGAGTTACACATTTTCACTTTAAAATTATATATATTCAAAGATTTCCACACATCTTCACGAATATCTGCTATTTTTGAATGGCCAAAGAAATCAAAAAATGGCACGGATGCGTTCCCGGTCTTAATGATGTGTTAAATGAAGTGATTGTACTAAAATGCATGTTTGGACTCTCATCTCTCTCCCCAGGACCTCCTGACGCGGGTGGACGACTTCCAGCGGCGCAGCGAGGAGGTGCTCTCCTCCGAGGAGTCGCCCCCCAGCCCCGCCCAGCTGCAGGCGCTGCTGGACGTGAGCCTGGGCCTGGACGTGGAGCTGCACCAGCTGCCCCTGCTGAGGGAGCGTCTGGAGCAGGCCCGCTGGATGGAGGCCGTGCAGCAGGCCAGCGGCCGGCCCGACAGCCTGTGCCTGGACACCATGAGGAGGCTGATAGACCAGGGCGTGGGCCTGGCCCCCCACGGCTCCGTGGAGAGGGCCATGGCCCGGCTGCAGGAGCTGCTGACCGTGTCCGAGCAGTGGGAGGAGCGGGCGCTCGGCCTGTTAGAAGCCAGGTGAGGAGAGGAGGAGGAGGGCCAAGCGCCACCTTGTGGTGTTTTTTTTAATTTATTTTTTATTGATTGATTTAATCATTTATTTGTCAGAAATAGTGGTGTAAAGTAACATTTACTCAAGTACTGTACATAAGTACAATTTTGAGGTCTTCTTTACTTTACTGGAGTATTTCCAGTTTTCTGTACTTTTACTTCTACTCCACTACATCTCGGGTCCAAATATTGGTACTTTTTACGCCACAATTTTTTTTGGAAAACTTTGGTTACTTGTTACTTTTGTAGATGTAGATGTTTTATTACAAAACATACATTAACCACTTCAACCCTATACATTTTGGCCATTTGAAAATAGCAGATCTACAAGCTCACAATGCGGCGCATCGCGACACATTGTGAGCTTGTAGATCGGCTACTTTCAAAAGATTTGTATGCATTTGAGAACTTGAAACGGTACATTCTGCATAATAAAAAAGAGCGCTTTTACTTTTGGTACTTTAAGTACATTTTTATGCCAACACCTTTGTACTTTTACTCAAGTAAATGTATAATTCCAGACTTTTACTTCTACATTGCAGTATTGATACTTTTACATAAGTCCAAAAATTGAGTACTTTTCCCACCACTGCTTCACTGTCACCGTGCTCGTGCTAAAAGCTTGTTAACGTTTTGTTTCACAGGCCGTGTCATGGCATGGAGACCCTGGAAGCGGCGCTGCAAGAAGTAGAGAACATCCCTGCTTATCTCCCCAACTGCCTGCAGCTGAAGGACGTCGTCCTCAAGGCCCAGGACTGGCTTCAAGAAACCGAGGCGCTCCAGGTGAGAAGAACCCACCTCACTTATCGTTCATTCATAGCTTAGGCCTACATCTAATAGCAATTATTTGACATAATCACAATTATTTTTGCATAATCGTGAAAAGCGGAAATGGCAGATCTATGGCAAAAGCTTTTTTTTTTGCATAAAATTATTAAATATTAAAACAATATCAAGTTCTTTTACTTCTATTTGTTATTTGTCATATCTGCCCTGTGCAATTTTTGATTAAGAAGCCTAAAAGGCAAACCGAAATGTAATTTTTATTCTCCAATGTTCAATTCCAAAAACACAATTACATCGTTAATCGATGATTATCAACTTAAATGTTCTGATTGTGGCTCCACTGCAACATTTGTGTACATGTGTGCTCATCTGTTCTTCTTATTTCTGGGGCAGTTGGGGGGCCGTATCCCTGTGCTGGACAACCTCTCTGAGTTGGTCTTCAGAGCAGAGAGCATCCCCGTGTGGCTAGACCCTCTGACTCGACTGGAAGCCCTGGTCTCTGACGTGCAGGCCTGGAAGGAGAGTGCAGCCAAGACGTTCCTCGTGTCAAACTCTCCTTATTCTCTGCTAGAGGTAGGTGACAAAGTTCAATTACATTTTTTATCAAAGTGTCAAATCACAACAAGTTGTCACAATACACTTTACATGTAGAGCAGAGACCCGACATTGTCCCATCCTGAACAAGCAAGGCTCTAGTACAGGCGTGATGCAACTTTGATGATGGAGAGGGCCACTATATTTCCACACTCACTCCAGAGGGCCACATAGACCAATTATTATATTAACCCATTGAGGCCTGAAGCCGATTCTACATGTCTCCTAAATCTCAACAGTTTTCTGAAAAACTTATGTTTCTCAGAAAAGTGGTGCTCAAACTTTTTCATGTCAAGGACCCCCAAAATTATATGTATTTGGCCGCGGACCCCCATCAAAATATTTTGTTCCAGGGACCCCCCAGAAGCAAAGATTTGAGTTAAAAATGTTCGCTTTAAAAATATATATTCAAAGATTTGCACACATTTTCACGATTTTTCAAAAATAGCAGATCTACAAGCTCATAGCGCGGCACTCGGTGCCGCGCTATGAGCTTGTATATCTGCTATTTTTGAATAGCCAAAGTGTAAAATAAAGCTTTTTAGCTCAAATCTAAAAATGACACATTTCCAGGTCTTAATGGGTTAAGAGAGAGAGCGTTCCCTCCGTTCTTATGACACCCACTGGAGGTGGGGTTTGGGGGAAAACTGCTTTGAATTGTTATTATTGTTTACACACAACAGAAACCAAGGATTATATATTTCACAAGCGAGAGATCACACTAAAATTCCTAAGCATTCTATCCTCCACACTGGGAGAAAAACAGCATCTGAAAGTTTGATGGGATGCATTTTTACACGTGAGGCTGTGACCACTTTTCCATTGCATCTTATGAGAGGTGGCGTTCTTTTGCTGCCGACCTGCGCACGCATACTGGTTCTTATCAGTGTGACGTCGTCTGTAAAGGCGCCTATTGCATATACTGTCGGGCAGACACCTCTTATCTCTGTATTTTAACTTTTTTTCGTAGATTCATTAAGTACTTAGCCATTCTATGTCACACAAAAGTAGCAAAAAATAGCCGATCTACAAGCTCAAAACGCGTCGCGTTTTGAGCTTGTAGATCGGCTATTTTTTTCTATTTTTGAATTGGAATCCTGAAAAGTATTCGTTTTATTTAATTTCAAATGCATTTAGTTATGCTTATGTTAACTTTATGAACTTAAATAAAAAATACTTTGGTCATAAAACAAACGAGAGAGAGATACAATAAATATAATCGTGTAAGATGGTATATTATAATATAGTATAACGATAACGTTGGATAGTATATAATGGTATAGTATAAGAATGTTAAGATAATATACAGTGTAGTATATTGGCAAGGATAATATAGTAGCAATTGTATAAGTTAAGCATGTCTCGCTAGGCACAGGTATTATGTCCAAAGCTGTTTGCCAAACAAGGCGTGGTGTGACCGTGTTGAGTTCAGGAAGTTAATCCGTTTGTTTTTGCATGTTTCTTCAGGTACTGTGTCCCACGTGTGATGTCGGGGCAGGACCCAAAGCCAGATCCAAAAGAGCAAAAGAAGCCAGTATGCAGATCAGCAAGAGAAGCTCGGCCACGCTGGACTCTCTGAGCGATGTGGAAAGAGCACTTTCGGAAAGCAAGGACTCCGCTTCTGCTGTGCGTGTAGTTATATTGTCTTTGTCTTATTTTTACTAAGTGTCCATGGGTCTAATGTGAGCAAAAAATAGGATTGTGAAGTAATCATGTAAATTATCAATTGATAGATGGGACCGTAAATTCATGATTTATTTATCTTTGTTTTTGTTGCATATCGTACTTTTTACCCTAAATATATCCATGTAAGTGAGCCATCACATTATGATGTTGGCAGAGTACATGATTTCTGCCTTTCTAGAGGTGATGAGGAAATGGCAAACCTTATGCAACAGAGGTGTGACTTCTAGTGGCTGAATGTCGTCATACATAGCGTCACAATCACTTAGCTTTGGCTATTTCTGAAAAAAATTGAAAATGTGTGCATAGCTTTGAATATATGTTTTTTTTTAAGTGAACATTTTACCTCAAATGTTTGCTTCTCGGGGTCCCTGGCACAAAACATTTTCAGATGTGGGTCCGCGGCCAAATGTATATCAATTTAGGGGTCCTTGGCATGAAGAAGGTTGAAAACCACTGCGTTATAATAATGTTATCCCCCTATTTTCTCCCAGATGGCCACGCTCGCCGAGGTACGTCAGAAGGAGATGGAGACCCTGCTGGCTCTGAGGGCTTCCAACGAATCCAAGCTTCTCCTCCCGTCAGAAAACAACGATTGTGATGAACTGAGCGTGTGCCTGTGCCACCGGGCGCCGTCGGACGCCATGGCGCAGTGCCAGCTTTGTCGAGAAGCTTTCCACAGCGGCTGTGTCGTCGCCGCCGCCACGGCGACCACCGCCACCGACCAGGAGGAGGCCTGGCTGTGTCCGCTCTGTCAGCGCTCGCGGAAACCCCCCCTGGACAAGGTTCTGCCCCTGTTGGCCTCGTTGCAGAGGATCCGGGTTCGACTGCCGGAGGGCGACGCCCTGCGCTTCCTCATCGAGAGAACGGTGCGCTGGCAGCACAGGGTTCAGCAGGGCTGCACCGACGGGATGCTGGAGGAGGTGTCCAAGATGGCCAAGAACGGAAAAGTACGTCACGACCACTAGGGCTGTCACGATTATGACATTTAAACCCTTTAAGACCTGGAACGCATCTTGATATGAGCTAAAAAGCATTATTTTGCGCTTCAAAAATCGAGAAAATGTGTGCAAATTAATAGATTTATATTCTTTGAAAGCGAACATTTAGTAACTCAAATCTTTGCTTCTGGGGGGTCCCTGGAACAACATGTTTTGAGATGGGGGTCCGCGGCCAAATACATATCATTTTGGGGGTCCTTGACATGAAAATGTTTGAGCACCACTGATATAGAAACATATGTTTTTTTCAGAAAACTGTTGGGATTTAGAAGACATTTTGTAGAATCGGCTTCAGGTCTTAATGGGTTAAGTTGACGATTAATTGTCGCTCAAACAATTGCGGTTAACGATTTTAATTGTGTGTTTGGCCATTGAACACTGGAACATATGAAGCCTTTTAGGCTTCGTAATAAAAAATTGCACAGGGCAGATATGACAAAGAACTGAAATATACAAAGAAATTATTGACATATTTATATTTTTATACATGTAAAAAAAAGCTGAAATAGCTGATCTACAAGCTTACAACGTGTCACGAAGTGATGCGTTGTAAGCTTGTAGGTCTGCTATTTCTGCTATTTTTTATATTTGAAAATGTGTTAAAAATATTTCAACATGGAAACGATTATGACTATTATGCAAAAATATGCAAAAAGAATTGCCACTATCTCAAATAATTGCGATTATGTAATAATTGTGACAGGCCTACACACCACCACACCGCAGTTTAGCAGTAGTTTTTTAGGCCTGCAACTATCAATAATTTCCTTGATGATTCTGTTGATTACTTTTTTTTTTATTAATCGAATAATCAAGACCCGTTTTTAAAAATATATTTTTCTTAACGTTTTATGTAATGGTTATTGTTGTTAGTTTGTACATGGTTGATTAGTTTGACATTTACTGGTTATTGTTGGCCACGTTTTGATTTTCAACATCTTTTTTTTTTGCAGTCGAGACATTGGCAGAAGACCTCTTCACATCCCACTCAGGAAATAAATGGTTATTTCTACACAGATCATCAGTCCACCATTCCTCTCCAGGGTCAGTGCTTGAGCTTTAAGCAGTGTGTGTGCATCTAATCTATGTTGTATTGCATTCCCTTTTATAGACCATTTATTCCTATACATTGAGACTATAGACCACCGAAGTCTGACGTAATTTACACATCCTTGGCTTGTCTACCTGGTTCGCAGTTTACCATTTACCATTTTCGCGGTTTTCCACCCCCATTCTGAATCCCATAGACGTCTTTAATATCGCATCAAATAAGAACTGTGTTCCAAAAATAAACAAGTGACCCCGGCGGTTTGACTCTTATGGATATGAAGCATCAACTGACGGTGAGAAAACGATAATGTTACGCCGAATTAGTTACATTTTCGCCAGAAACAGACTGTATCAAATATAAGTGACTGACTATCATAAACGATACAGAACCTCCTCCCTGACAATATTGCCGAGACAGTTTGTTTATTTTTGGACCACAATTCTTATATGAGACGATTCTATGGTGACCCAATGTTATTCTCCATAGCGAAATTACTTTACGAACCTGGGGATGAACGAGTGACGTCAGGACTTCGGTGGTCTATAGCACACACACAATAAGCAGTGTTGATTTCGTCGACTAAAACTATGACGAAAAATGTTCGTCGACTACCTTTTTTCACTGACGAAAACTACATAAAAACTAAGCTATGATGACTAAAACTAAGATTAAATATATTAACAATTTTGTCAACAAATAAAAACTAGACTAAAATGTTAAGGAGAGGGACTAGTGGAGAAGAGATCCAGTAGAACTAAAAGACACGTCATTTTATGCTTGTTTTGCACTCGGGTGTTGTGCTCTGAAAATAGCAGATCTACAAGTTTGCAACGCGCCACGCTGCGGCGCGTTGTGAGCTTGTAGATCGGCTTTTTTCAGCATGCAACAAAGTGTAAAATCTGGCATTACGACGCCTTCAAGGCACCGCCAAAATACATTTTAGTCTACTAAATCAACTGTAGATTTAGTCGACTAAGATCTTATGATATTTAGTTCACTAAAGCTAGACTAAAACTAAAAAATTTCAGATGACTAAAATATGAAATTTTATTCAAAAGACTATGACTAAAACTAAATCAAAATGTGCTGTCAAAATCAACACTGCATGCAAGTGATTCCCATTATTTTCAAATGGCCGAAATGTATACGGTATAGGGCTGATGTGGTTAATGTATGTTTTGTCATAAATCTTTTGTAATAATAATAAAAATCTACAAAGTAACTAGTAACTAAAGTTTTCCAAATAATTGCAGTGGAGTAAAAGTACAATATTTGCCTCAGAGAGGTAGTGGAGTAGAAGTAAAAGTATTGAAAATTGGAAATACTCCAGTAAAGGAAAAATACCTCAAAACTGTACTCAAGTACAGTACTTGAGTAATTGTACCTAGTTACTTCAAACCACTGCGCTTACCATGTATATAAGAAGACACAGGATATATATTTTACTTTCATTAACACATCCACCGCCAGAGGTTAATCTCATAATGTACTCACCAGTGCCAAGGTTTTATTGTTGTTTTTTGTTTTTTTCACGTCGCCATAGACCCCGTTAAAATCCTTAAGAATGCGCGATGCACTGTTTGTAAACATCGTGCACATGTCCCTGTGTCTCCCAGTGCAGACCACGTGTCAAACGGGGCATCCATGTTGTAGTTAGAACGGTTTATGTTAAACAGTGATGACCGAGGAGAAAAAACTACAAGGGAGAAATGCGCTTTAGAATGGAGGCCGACGGGAAACGCAAAACCGGATCGCAAATAGTTCCGTTCCGGTGGTGTTACACTGAAAATGGTCCGTGTCGAAAATTGAAAAAAAAAAAAGAAGAATCGAAAAAAAGGAGCACTACGGTCTCGGCGCTTAACATTTGGATTTAATGGACCGTAGGACTACGTTCTTGGCGTTTAATGTGTTAACTGTTGCTGCGTCCCTGTTTTGTTGTTCTAGTTCTGGGTCCAGAGCTGGAGGAGCTGATGGTGGAGGGGTTCCTGCTGCAGGTGACGTTACCGGAGACGGAGCAGTTGTACAGATCCGTGCTCCAATGCCTGCTTCCCCCTCCCAAAAGCCCCTCGGAACAGGACCACAAGCACCACCACCACTCTCACAAAGGGAGCCCCCACCCAACCCAGGTAACCCACCTTAATGCCAACACACTTTAATAGTTTGGGATGGGGCTCAGGGGTAGAAGAAAAATAGCCAAAGTATAAAAATAATGGTCATAGCTAAAATCTTAAACGACACAGATGCGTTCCCGGATTGAATGGTTTAAAGGACAACTTTGTTTTTTTACAACCAAGGTTTATGTTTTAGATTTTAATTAAAGTAAATAAAAGATGAGTGTTAAAAAATAATTATTTACTGCTTTCTATAGTTTTAGCAATTGTCGCGATCTTCTTTACAGTGGGCGGGGGCATTCTGTCCGGTGGCTAAATGTCTTTTTTTACACAATAACCCAGTGTTTTCTTTATTATTATTTACAGTAGCTCTTCTAGCCCCCAATAACTCACATCTGACCATCAAAGACCACAGGACCTTTTTTATTGTGTAAAAAAGGCATATTTAGCCACCGACAGAATGCCCCCGCCCACTGTAAAAAATATCGCGAAAATTGCTAAAACTATAGAAAGCAGTAAATGAAAAAAAAATAACACTCATCTTTTATTTACTTTAATTACATTCTAAAATCTAAACCTTGGTTGTAAAAAAACAAAGTTGTCCTTTAAGATAGTAAAAGGGACTTAAGGCTGTCACGATATATTTTTTTTTTTTTAATTGACACGACGTGTGTGTTGTTACAGAACGGAGGTTCCTGTCACAAAAAGGACGTGGCCAACGGCCAGAGCAAAAGGACCAAGCGGCGCAAGGACAGCTCTGACTCCTCTCAGCACAGGGACAAGAAGGAGAAGAAGTCACGCAAGAAAAGGTCCAAGACGCACAAGGAGAAGAGTCACCACCACCACCACCATCACCACCAGGACAAGGACAAGGACACCACCACCACCAACAACACCAAGAGGTCCCCCTCTCCGGTCAACACGGTGTCGGACCCTGCTGCTCCGTCGGCCCCATCCGACTCAGAGGAGGAGGATTATTCTCTGTGTGCCGCACCGTGGTGCAGGGAGCCCGAAGGAGACGAGGTGCGAATGGTCAACTCCATTCAGTTTTATCCGTGTTTACATTCTAGAACAGGGGTCTTCAACAGGGGGTCCGGGACCCCTAGGGGGTCCTCAGAGCTACTATAGGGGGTCCGCCAAATCTTTGTGTGATAGGATTTCGTTTTTTTACATTAACCACTTGAACCCTAGAATTCCTTTTCTGAGGGGAACATTAGCCGAAAATAGCAGATCTACAAGCTCTCAACGCCTCGGAGAGCTTGTAGATCGGCTATTTTTGGCAAAGAGGTATAAGTGTAGAGGGGAAAAAAAAGCAGACTAAGTAAAAAAAAAAACTTTAATCTGAAACACAATTTTATACACTATAGAGTAGGGGGTCCCTGCTTCATCTCTCTCTCAGCTAGGGGGTCCTTGGCCTGAAAACGTTGAAGACCCCTGTTCTAGAAAATGGACAATCTATTTACGTGTCACATCGTTCCAGAGTTTGTGGATCCTGTTATTGTCTCCGCCAGGCCGAAGGCGGACAGTGGACAGTGTTGATTTCGTCGACTAAAACTATGACGAATACCTTTTTTTCACTTGACGAAAACTAAATAAAAACTAAGCTGTGATAAAACTGTGACTAAATATACTGACAATTTTTGTCAACAAATAAAAACTAGACTAAAATGTTTGGGAGTGGAGAAGAGATCCAGTAGAACTAAGACAAGTCCATCATGGGTGCGCGCGGGGTGTCACAGACCGAAAATATTTGATCTACAAGCTTGTGAGCTTGTAAAAAATAAATGTATAAAAGTAAACATTTCAGGTGACTAAAATATCACTAAAACTAAATCAAAATTTGCTGTCAAAACCAATACTGGTTGTGGAGACCATGTTTTGCCCGTCTGTCCGTGTGTGTCTGTCCGTCTGTCTGTGAAGAGCTAATCTCTGGCACCGTTGACCATGAGGCCAATTTTTCAAAAATACATTTATTTGTATTAATCCTACAGATTTTGTCCAAACATCACGCAAATCGGTACACACTATCTCTATGGGCATGTGGTAGCTCCGAGGAGCACTTCTAGTTTTCGCCATGCGGCGCATTATGAGCCTAGGCATGGATGAGCTAGGTATATAGCAGTGTTGATTTTGACAGCAATTTTGATTTAGTTTTAGTCAGTCTTTTGATTCTTTTTTTTTTATTCCATCGAAATGGCAGATTTTCACTTCGCTGCATGCCGAAAATAGCAGATCTACAAGCTCACAACGCGTCTCGCTGCGACGCGTTGTCAGCTTGTAGATCGGCTATTTTCAGTTTGTGACACCCGCGCGCACCCATGATGACTTGTCTTAGTTCTACTGGATCTCTTCACAGTTTAGTCTAGTTTTTGATTGTTGATGAAATCAATATAAAAATCTATATATTTAGTCTTAGTTTTAGTCATCATAGCTTAGCCTTAGTTTTTATTTCGTTTTCGAACATTTTCGGTCTTCAGTGGCGTGCACAGACATTTTGAGGGGCAGTTGCTCAAGTAAATTATACTTTTTTTTGTTGACTTGGTCTGCTCTTTTTTCCCTGTACACCTATACCTCTCTGCCAAAAATAGCCAATCTACAAGCCCACAACGCCTCGCAGCGTGTGGGCTTGTAGATCTGCTATTTTCGGCTAAAGTTCTCCTCAGAAAAGGGATGCTAGGTTTCGAGTGGTTATGGTAAAAAGAAAAATCATATCATATAAAGATTTGGCGGACCCCCTGTAGTAACTCTGAGGACCCCCTAGGGGTCCCAGTACCCCCTGTTGAAGACCCCTGCTGTAAACTTCCCCCTTTTTTTTCAAAAGGGCACTTCTGGTCAAGAGGGCAAAGGGCAGGTGCTCTAGCACCACCTAGAGTCTATCTGTGCACGTCCCTGCACAGTTGACCATGCTTCTAAATGTAATTGTGTTTTTTCTCTCGTCTTACCCGTTCCTCAGGTGGACTGGGTCCAGTGCGACGGCAACTGCAATCAGTGGTTCCACCAGGTGTGTGTAGGACTGTCAGCCGATCGGGCCGAGAAGGACGACTATATCTGCATAAGCTGCACACAGCCGGACTACGACAAGGGAGAATGAATGAAGACCAAAAAACTAACTAACTAACGTGGACTTTTTTTGAAGGATCAGCAGCAGCTTCGTTGTTGTTGTGGGCCACACAGCTTCAGTAGTTGTGTTACCCTGTGGTCTCTCCCACCTTAAAGGAGAATTTTGGACTAAAGTTTTATTACCTTTTCTATGATGTTATGATATCTTAGGATGAATGGTACAGTAGAAAAATTTCATAACTCCACCCCTGGTCCGCCAGAGCTTAAAAGCCCTCTAAGCTGCCTCATTCACTAGAATGGGGAATCTCACTTACAGTTGAAGCGGATAGGCCTTAGGTTAGACACATATTTTAATAGTTTTCTTTTATTTATTTTTTTGTGAGATCTGATGTTCATAGTGACAGAACACTATGCAACCAAAAAAAACAGAAGTCTCGCTAGACGAGATTGAAATCTCGAGATTGAAATCTCGTCTAGCGAGACTTCTGTTTTTTTATTTTTCTTTGTTTTTTTTTTTGGACAGTGTTCTGTCACTATGAACGTCAGATCTCTCTCTCTCAAAAAAAAAAAGCTAAAATATGTGATCTAACCTAAGGCCTATCCGCGCACCTTTTTAAGCTGTGGCGGACCAGGGGTGGAGTTATGACATTTTTCTACTGTACCATTCATCCTAAGATATCATATCATCATAGAAAAGGTAAGAAAACTTTTGTCCAAAATTCTCCTTTAACCTTCCTGCTTGCCCTTAGTGACTTCGGTGCTACTTACTTTTTCCTCGAGACTTTTTTCCAGAGTTACAAGATTTTTTCTGTCACTGTTTTGTTAATGGTGGCTGAGGGTTTAATCAGCCAATCAACTAATCCTTCCAACCAACACTTTTTTTCTTGATGCAGATTGTACAAAATAATATGGCAGATGTTTCAGAAAACCAACATTGCAGGGATTTTTCAACCAAAAAAAAAGAAGAAAAAAAAAAAGTCAGTTTGACGACAACAACACAACAGTTTTGGAACTTCCTGTTTTTTACATGTATCTGAACAATGTGAAGCTTATATCTTTTCTCTTGTAGAGTTAATAATATTATTTATCTTGAGCAATAACTGAACTTATTAATTGAAGTTCGGTTTTTCACATGAGCTTATATTTGTGATTAGAAGTTCTTTGATAGAAATGCTTTCTTGAAGCAAGTCTTCCCGTAAAACAGAAATTACATTATTCATTTTATGCTGTTGAACAGTCACATCTTATTATTTTGTTAACACACAAATGACTCTTCGGTGTTGGAACTGAGAGACATGAAATATAGTTTATAGTCTCTTTTCATAAGTTTTTGTTTGTAGTGCTAATAACAGATATTAACTGGAAATGCTATCCCCAGAATCCTTTAGAACCTACTGTATGATGTGGGTAGATTTAACTTTGGACAGTTAAACCGGTCTCCCATTTATTGTCACCGGAGTTGCTCTCTAGTGCACCGTTTCCCGATCAGCGGGTGAATATCCCCCTTTTTTTTGTGTTTCCTAAATCTTGTTATTAATTATTATTCTAAAAGATTTTCTCAAAATTTCCACAAAATGTCATGAGTTGAAAACAAATTCAAACATTTCTCAAAAATGTCATAAATGAAATTAAAAAAAGAATCCGAAGAAATTCCCTAAATTGGCAAACAAAGGTTTAAGAAAGAAATGGTGAAAATGGTAGATCTACTAGCTCACAACGTGGCGCGAAGCGACACGTTGTGAGCTTGTAGATCTACCATTTTCACTGGTTTGAGTCCCGAGCAAACATCTTATTTCTCTTTTGGGTCTTGAGCTAAAAAAGGTTTGGGAGTCACTGCTCTGTAGTGGACATTATTAAATGCTCTTGTTTGTGGGTTGCTTTTTTTGTAACCCTCGTTTCTGGCTTTGAGGGAAAAGTTATTCATGTTGGCAAACTTTAAGAATGCACTGTCAATGACATTTAGAAATGTAAATTCTGTTTTAGGGTGGATTTCCCCTTTTTGAGGTCTAGAATAAAAATGTGTTGGATTTAGAGATAACACAAACTGTGTGATTTAACTGCCACGGGTATAAATATGACCTTTTTCTGCTCCTTTGGGTAAATAATATAATTCATATGTTGCGGTTTGCATTATAAAATTAAATAAAAAATGTTGTTCCCGATAATGTCTTAAACTTTTTCTGGAAATATTTTGAAATTAGAAAAACTGTTTTCCAGGCCTAACGTATACAGCATGGGTTCTCAAAGTGGGGTCCGGGGACCCCAGGTAAATGATGGATAGTTAGGAACCAAATGGATCCTTATGGCTCTGTAACTCTTGAGTGTACAAATGCGGAGGAAGGCCAAAGAAGAGGAAGGTTCCGTTTGTACTGTACACTCTCAGAGTTAAATGAACATAGATTTTACAATATAAATTGGGGTCCCAGAGATAGAAATGCCATTAAATGGGGGGTCCGTAGCCTAATGCATCGGTCCTTGAAATTTAAATGGTTGAAAATCACTGCTAGAGCCGTAAAAATCTTCTCTTATGGGGATCCTTGAGGCATATCTTCTCAAATGGGGGTCTAGAATAAAATGACCTCAAAATGACACAGATGCTTTCCCGGTCTTAACCCTTTAAGACCTGGAGAAGCATCTGGGTCACTTTTTGATTTGAGCTAAAAAGCATTATTTTACACTTTGGCTATTCAAAAATAGCAGATCTACAAGCTCATAGCGCGGCACCGAGTGCCGCGCTATGAGCTTGTAGATCTGCTATTTTTGAAAAATCGTGAAAATGTGTGCAAATCTTTTAATACATATTGTTTTTAAGTGGTGGTTTAGATTCAGGACTTGCAACCAGAAGGTTACCGGTTCAAATCCAACTAGGACAGGTTTCCAACTATTACCTGACTCTTGCACCTTATCTGATCTTTCACTGAAGAGCGTGCAAGAGACCATGGAAAGTATGTACCATGGTGGAGCAGTTGTTAAGATTCAGGCCTTGCATTCTCAAGGTCCTGAGTTCAAATCCCGCAAGGACATCTTTCTAACTTTTACTTGGGGCTTTTACCTTTATCTAATCTTCGAGAAAACTCCACGCAAGTCAACAGAACAGGTAAGGTGGAACAGGTAAACCTCTGTGGTGCAGTGGTTTAGATACTGGACTTGCAACCAGAAAGTTCCTGGTTCAAATCCAATCAGCGCACTTTTCAAACTTTTACCCGACTCTTGCACCTTTATCTGATCTTTCACTGAAGAGCGTGCAAGAGACCACAGAAAGTATGAACATCAAATTTCTCTTTTGGGCCTTGAGTCTTGGGACTTAAGGCCCAAAAGAGAAATTTGATGTCTACTTTTTTTGGTCCCTAACATTCATCGATCTCTGGACTTAGTGATTTTTTCGGATTTAACTTTCGTTTCGGTAAAATAAATTTACTAAGTGTGGAGGCCAAAATCGTCCCCCCAAAAACCTGTTAGGAGTACGTTTCAGGCAATTTAGAGTTGATTGGTAATTTTCGTTTCGGTAAAATGTATTTTACCGAAACGAAAGTTAAATCCGAAAAAATCACTAAGTGTGGAGGCCAAAATCGTCCCCCCAAAAACCTGTTAGGAGTACGTTTCAGGCAATTTAGAGTTGATTGGTAGTACTTTGTAGTGACTTTTTTTGGTCCCTAACATTCATCGAGCTCTGGACTTAGTAAATGTATTTTTTCACCATTGTGTCACTACCGAAACGAAAGTTTGTCACTACCGAAACGAAAGTTAAATCCGAAAAAATCACTAATTGTGGAGGCCAAAATCGTCCCCCCAAAAACCTGTTAGGAGTACGTTTCAATTTAGAGTTGATTGGTAGTACTTTGTAGTGACTTTTTTTGGTCCCTAACAGTCATCGAGCTCTGGACTTAGTAAATTTATTTTTTCACCATTGTGTCACTACCGAAACGAAAGTTTGTCACTACCGAAACGAAAGTTAAATCCGAAAAAATCACTAAGTGTGGAGGCCAAAATCGTCCCCCCAAAAACCTGTTAGGAGTACGTTTCAGGCAATTTAGAGTTGATTGGTAAATTTATTTTACCGAAACGAAAGTTAAATCCGAAAAAATCACTAAGTGTGGAGGCCTGAATCGTCCCCCCAAAAACCTGTTAGGAGTACGTTCCAGGCAATTTAGAGTTGATTGGTAATTTTCGTTTCGGTAAAATTAATTTTACCGAAACAAAAGTTAAATCCGAAAAAATCACTAAGTGTGGAGGCCAAAATCGCCCCCCCAAAAACCTCTTAGGAGTACGTTTCAGGCAATTTAGAGTTGATTGGTAGTACTTTGTAGTGACTTTTTTTGGTCCCTAACATTCATCGAGCTCTGGACTTAGTAAATTTATTTTTTCACCATTGTGTCACTACCGAAACGAAAGTTTGTCACTACCGAAACGAAAGTTAAATCCGAAAAAATCACTAAGTGTGGAGGCCAAAATCGTCCCCCCAAAAACCTGTTAGGAGTACGTTTCAGGCAATTTAGAGTTGATTGGTAATTTTCGTTTCGGTAAAATTTATTTTACCAAAAACGAAAGTTAAATCAGAAAAAATCACTAAGTGTGGAGGCCAAAATCGTCCCCTCAAAAACCTGTTAGGAGTACGTTTCAGGCAATTTAGAGTTGATTGGTAGTACTTTGTTTGTAGTGACTTTTTTTGGTCCCTAACATTCATCGAGCTCTGGACTTAGTAAATTTATTTTTTCACCATTGTGTCACTACCGAAACGAAAGTTTGTCACTACCGAAACGAAAGTTAATCAACTCTAAATTACCAATAAATTACCAATTACTAATTGTGGAGGCCAAAATCGTCCTCCCAAAAACCTGTTAGGAGTACGTTTCAGGCAATTTAGAGTTGATCGGTAATTTTCGTTTCGGTAAAATTTATTTTACCGAAACGAAAGTTAAATGCGAAAAAATCACTAAGTGTGGAGGCCAAAATCGTCCCCCCAAAAACCTGTTAGGAGTACGTTTCAGGCAATTTAGAGTTGATTGGTAATTTTCGTTTCGGTAAAATTTATTTTACCAAAACGAAAGTTAAATCCGAAAAAATCACTAAGTGTGGAGGCCAAAATCGTCCCCCCAAAAACCTGTTAGGAGTACGTTTCAGGCAATTTAGAGTTGATTGGTAGTACTTTGTAGTGACTTTTTTTGGTCCCTAACATTCATCGAGCTCTGGACTTAGTAAATGTATTTTTTCACCATTGTGTCACTGCCGAAACTAAAGTTTGTCACTACCGAAAAGAAAGTTAAATCCGAAAAAATCACTAATTGTGGAGGCCAAAATCGTCCCCCCAAAAACCTGTTAGGAGTACGTTTCAGGCAATTTAGAGTTGATTGGTAATTTTCGTTTCGGTAAAATTTATTTTACCGAAACGAAAGTTAAATCCGAAAAAATCACTAACTGTGGAGGCCAAAATCGTCCCCCCAAAAACCTGTTAGCAGTACGTTTCAGGCAATTTAGTTGATTGGTAGTACTTGTCTGGTCACCAGACGTGTCAACCCAAGACAACTCGACCCGGACCGGTCGACCCGCTTTCGACCCGCTAGGACCCGACAACTCGACCCAAATTCGACCCGGACCGCAGGTCGTATTGTTTTAATATCATTAATTTGCTGTTCTTTTATTCACATAGTATAAAGGGAATCTCCCTTGTTTGTCAATAAAGATGCCTTGCGCATGTGAACGGTAATTTCTGTGTATGTCGTCTATAAACTGGACTTTAGGGTTTTATTGAACCAAGAGTGACAGGTCAGCCACGGCACATCAGTTCCCTGCAGGAATAATGTCACCAAACAACAGTGGGATGTTTTTCACAAGACACAATGTCTGAATAGAATTCAAACCAATGCCATTGCCAGTTTGATAGTATGACTGAAATAGTGCACATTCGATCAGACTCAGCCTTTTTGTAATATACTACTATTTTTGACCTTTTTTTCAATCATTGAAATTGTTTTGATAGTATGACTGAAATAGTGCACAAAGACTCAGCCTTTTTGTAATATACATTTTATTTCACATTTTTTTGTATATACTACTATTTTTGACCTTTTTTTCAATCATTGAAATTGTTTTACACTGCCCTGTTTTGTCAAATAAAATAACAGTTACTTTAATTCATTTCACCTCTTGTGTTGTGTTTAATGATGGCAACTAGTGTAGATCTGCTACTTTCAAATGATTTTAGAGGAGAGGAGGACAAAACAGACACAATAAGGCATACATTATTATTTCATTTAGAAAAGAAGGTTTACAAAAACACTTCTTAAAAAAAAGTATGCAACTGGGGGAGCATGCTTACAATATTTACTCTTAAATATACTATAAATATACTCAGGACCTCCCTCACCGTCATCTTGTACCTTGTACTCTACTACCCTCTAGGGGTTACACAGAGCTACTACTTCAGACAACCAGACCCGGTCGATTTGGGTCCAGCTGTCTCAAATTCGCGGCTGGTCGAGTTGTCTTGGGTTGACATGTCTGGTGACCCTTTGTAGTGACCTTTTTTGGTCCCTAACAGTCATCGAGCTCTGGACTTAGTACATTTATTTTTTCACCATTGTGTCACTACCGAAACGAAAGTTTGTCACTACCGAAACGAAAGTTAAATCCGAAAAAATCCAAAATCGTCCCCCCAAAAACCTGTTAGGAGTACTTTTCAGGCAATTTAGAGTTGATTGGTAATTTTCGTTTCGGTAAAATTTATTTTACCGAAACGAAAATTACCAATCAATTTTGTGTCCCCGAAAATTACCAATCAACTCTAAATTGCCTGAAACGTACTCCTAACAGGTTTTTGGGGGGACGATTTTGGCCTCCACACTTAGTGATTTTTTCGGTTTTAACTTTCGTTTCGGTAGTGACAAACTTTCGTTTCGGTAGTGACACAATGGTGAAAAAATAAATGTATTTGTCTTGTTTGTTGTTCAAGTCAAAGCACCAGGAAGGCTGTATTTCTTGGCCAACAGTTAGCTCAATGGGTTGAGACGCAGTATTCATGATCCAGAGGCCATGAGTTCAAATCCCACTGTTGTCTTTACTGTGATGCTTCCCTTTGCAGACTAACTTCTAGAAAAACAAGTTAAAACCACCAGGAAACCTGTAACTCTCGGCCAACAGCTTAGCTCAACTGGTAGAGCGTCTGTCAAATAACATGACTTAAATTGAGTGGGTTCGATTCCCACTCGAGTCAAGTGTCCCCGGTAACTTGGGGCAACGGATAAATTGACTGATATCCTTAGTGATGCTTCCCTTTGCAGATTAACTTCTAGAAAAAAAAGTTAAAACCACAAAGAAACCTGTAACTCTCAGCCAACAGCATAGCTCAACTGGTAGAGCGTCTGTCCAATAACATGACTTGACTTGACTTGAGTGGGTTCGATTCCCACTCGAGTCAAGTGTCCCCGGTAACTTGGGGCAAAAGATAAATTGACTGATATCCTTAGTGATGCTTTCTTTGCAGACTAACTGCTAGAAAAACAAGTTAAAACCACAAGGAAAACTGTAACTCTCAGCCAACAGCATAGCTCAACTGGTAGAGCGTCTGTCCAATAACATGACTTGACTTGAGTGGGTTCGATTCCCACCCGAGTCAAGTGTCCCCGGTAACTTGGGGCAGCGGATAAATTGACTGATATCCTTAGTGATTCTTTCTTTGCAGACTAACTTCTAGAAAAACAAGTTAAAACCACCAGGAAACCTGTAATTCTCAGCCAACAGCATAGCTCAACTGGTAGAGCGTCTCTCCAATAACATGACTTGACTTGACTTGAGTGGGTTCGATTCCCACTCGAGTCAAGTGTCCCCGGTAACTTAGGGCAACGGATAAATTGACTGATATCCTTAGTGATGCTTTCTTTGCAGACTAACTTCTAGAAAAACAAGTTAAAACCACCAGGAAACCTGTAACTCTCAGCCAACAGCATAGCTCAACTGGTAGAGCGTCTGTCCAATAACATGACTTGACTTGACTTGAGTGGGTTCGATTCCCATTTGAGTCAAGTGTCCCCGGTAACTTAGGGCAACGGATAAATTGACTGATATCAGTAAATGTATCCGTTGCCCTAAGTTACTGGGGACACTTGACTCGAGTGGGAATCGAACCCACTCAAGTCAAGTCAAGTCATGTTATTGGACAGACACTCTACCAGTTGAGCTATGCTGTTGGCTGAGAGTTACAGGTTTCCTGGTGGTCTTAACTTGTTTTTCTAGAAGTTAGTCTGCAAAGAAAGCATCACTAAGGATATCAGTCAATTTATCCGTTGCCCTAAGTTACTGGGGACACTTGACTCGAGTGGGAATCGAACCCACTCAAGTCAAGTCATGTTATTGGACAGACGCTCTACCAGTTGAGCTAAGCTGTTGGCTGAGAGTTACAGGTTTCCTGGTGGTTTTAACTTGTTTTTCTAGAAGTTAGTCTGCAAAGGGAAGCATCACAGTAAAGACACCAGTGGGATTTGAACTCATGGCCTCTGGATCATGAATACTGCGTCTCAACCCATTGAGCTAACTGTTGGCCAAGAAATACAGCCTTCCTGGTGCTTTGACTTGAACAACAAACAAGACAAATACATTTATTTTTTCACCATTGTGTCACTGCCGAAACGAAAGTTTGTCACTACCGAAACGAAAGTTAAATCCGAAAAAATCACTAAGTGTGGAGGCCAAAATCGTCCTCCCAAAAACCTGTTAGGAGTACGTTTCAGGCAATTTAGAGTTGATTGGTAATTTTCGGGGACACAAAATTGATTGGTAATTTTCGTTTCGGTAAAATAAATTTTACCGAAACGAAAAATGACGAAAAATGCTGGTGACGAAAAAATGCTGGTGACGAAAAATGACAAAAAATGCTGGTGACGAAAAAATGCTGGTGACGAAAAATGACGAAAAATGCTGGTGACGAAGAAATGCTGGTGACGAAAAATGATGGTGACGAAAAATGACGAAAAAATGCTGGTGACGAAAAAATGCTGGTGACGAAAAATGACGAAAAATGCTGGTGACGAAGAAATGCTGGTGACGAAAAATGCTGGTGACGAAAAATGACGAAAAAATGCTGGTGACGAAAAAATGCTGGTGACGAAAAATGACGAAAAAATGCTGGTGACGAAAAATGACAAAAAATGCTGGTGACGAAAAAATGCTGGTGACGAAAAATGACGAAAAATGCTGGTGACGAAGAAATGCTGGTGACGAAAAATGACGAAAAATGCTGGTGACGAAAAATGACGAAAAATGCTGGTGACGAAAAATGACGAAAAATGCTGGTGACGAAAAAATGCTGGTGACGAAAAGTGACGAAAAATGCTGGTGACGAAAAATGACGAAAAATGCTGGTGACGAAAAAATGCTGGTGACGAAAAATGACGAAAAATGCTGGTGACGAAAAATGACGAAAAATGCTGGTGACGAAAAAATGCTGGTGACGAAAAATGCTGGTGACGAAAAAATGCTGGTGACGAAAAATGATGAAAAATGCTGGTGACGAAAAATGACGAAAAATGCTGGTGACGAAAAATGACGAAAAATGCTGGTGACGAAAAAATGACGAAAAATGCTGGTGACGAAAAAATGCTGGTGACGAAAAATGACGAAAAATGCTGGTGACGAAAAATGACGAAAAATGCTGGTGACGAAAAATGACGAAAAATGCTGGTGACGAAAAAATGCTGGTGACGAAAAATGACGAAAAATGCTGGTGACGAAAAATGACGAAAAATGCTGGTGACGAAAAAATGCTGGTGACGAAAAATGACGAAAAATGCTGGTGACGAAAAAATGCTGGTGACGAAAAAATGCTGGTGACGAAAAATGACGAAAAATGCTGGTGACGAAAAATGACGAAAAATGCTGGTGACGAAAAATGACGAAAAATGCTGGTGACGAAAAAATGCTGGTGACGAAAAATGACGAAAAATGCTGGTGACGAAAAATGACGAAAAATGCTGGTGACGAAAAAATGCTGGTGACGAAAAAATGCTGGTGACGAAAAATGACGAAAAATGCTGGTGACGAAAAATGACGAAAAATGCTGGTGACGAAAAAATGCTGGTGACGAAAAATGCTGGTGACGAAAAAATGCTGGTGACGAAAAATGCTGGTGACGAAAAATGCTGGTGACGAAAAATCCTGATGACGAAAAATGACGAAAAATGCTGGTGACGAAAAATGACGAAAAATGCTGGTGACGAAAAAATGCTGGTGACGAAAAAATGCTGGTGACGAAAAATGACGAAAAATGCTGGTGACGAAAAAAAAACCTATTTTGAGCTTTTCTCAGTGTCAGTCCCAAATCAAAAGAAGCCAAAATACTAAGCAGAATATCAGAACAATGGAGCATTTTCCTGATTTTTTGGTGGGATAGAAAATTGAAAAAATGAAGCAATACGATACGATATGATACGATACAACTTTATTATCAGCTTTCACCGAAATTTGCTTTGTGTCCATGACGTCACCGTTCAAGATACAGGCAGGACATACACAATACATTACACAAAGTACATTACAGGACATACATCACAGAAGCAGACAGAAACAAGCAATGTTTTATTTAGGTTCTGAAACGAAAATCAGTAAGATAGACTTGAGAAGTGAATTTGAATTGAATCTCAGATTATACTAAGATACCTTCACAGGCCCGGGGGATCTTAGTATAATCTGAGCTTCAAATTGGAAGTGAATATTTGAAAAATTGAGCAATATCTAATTTGGGGTCTGAAAGGAAAATCAGTAAAATAATTGTTTAAAAAGTGAATTGGAATAGAATGTGAGATTATTCTAAGATCCCCTGACCGACATGCATGCTTGAGATTTTTTCTTTGAAATCATTTGTAGTTTTGGAGATATTTAACTTTAAGCGCCCCATGCATTGTTAATGCGGCAATGGACATTTAAAGGCAGGCTTACAACTACATACTTACACCTAGTAACCTCATTCATACTTTAAAATGTTCATCTTACTGTGGATATGTTTGCCTGAAAATTAATCTTTGAAATGTTGCATAGTTTTAGAATTTTACTCCTTTAAAAGTTCAGAGATTTATGGAAGGTTTTGGGACCTAAAAAAAACACTTTCACCTAGAAACTCCATTCACAGTTCAAAAATTCCACCTTACTGTGGACATGCATGCTTGAGATTTTTTCTTTGAAATCATTTGTAGTTTTGGAGATATTTAACTTTAAGCGTCCCATGCATTGTTAATGCGGCAATGGACATTTAAAGGCAGGCTTACAACTACATACTTACGCCTAGGAACCTCATTCATACTTTAAAATGTTCATCTTAGTAGTTGGGCTAGAAGTATATAACTAGTACACTAGGAGTATATATATGAGTGTACTTGTAGTATACTTGAAAGTATACTTCTGTAAACTAAAATATGACCTTAAAGTATACTTTTGTAAATTAAACATGTTCCAATTTAGCCAAAAAAAGTATACTTTCTAGTGTACTACAAGTACATTGTTATCAGTATACTTACAATACCTATACTTATACTCAAGTATACTTAATAAAATGAACTTGAAGTATACTATTTTTTGCTAAGGGTAGCTCTGTTGGAAGAGTTCTTGACTTCAGACTACAAGGTCATGGGATCGAAACCCAGTACAGGTTCTTGGCATCTGAGCAATCTGGCTCCTACGGGTCTACTATCTTTTTTCGCCTTCATCATAAAGGTTGCTGGAAAATATATAGAGGATGAAATGCATAATTTATTAAATCATATAAAGGTAATATCAAATACATTGTAGAAAATGAGAGACATGACGCTTTATTAGCAAGACAGTCTTTTATTATATTATTCCTCATTTTGCTGGTTTCCCCTGCTGCGAGGCGTTGTGAGCTTGTAGATCGGCTATTTTTGGCAAAGAGGTATGTGTGTAGAGGGAAAAAAGAGCAGACCAAGTAAACGTTGAAGATCTTTTCAGACATTAGCTGTTATTATTATTATTAAACATTGATAAACTACATAAACACACTGATGTAAATACATTTGACTACAAAAGGCCTGTTGAAGACCCCTAACCTAGTGTCAAAATGATTTAAAATCTGAAATACATTTTACACCCATATCCTCAGACAGATGTAGTGTCTGCTGATGGACACTAGATGGCGTCCAAACAGCAGGTTTTAGTCTTTTGTCCAAAAAGAGGGTTAAACAATCAAACACACCCCAAACACACATACACGAAACATATTTTCAAAAGCTGTTTATTTAAGATGTGACGGATGTCAACACAACAATCTGAAGGGAACAACAAACATTTCAGTTAAAATAAGGTGACCGTTATTTAAAATGATTAAGCAACAAAAACAGAACGATTGATTAATGAGTAATGACCAAGAATTAAACATGACTAATACAATAATTAGGGGTCATCAACCAACTGTAATCACAAAGAGACACAAGACACAATTAAGGGAACATCTTTATGTATCAGCTAACAGTTTGGAAACTGTATAATTGAGGCTATAAATTTGATTTGTAATCAAGCGTCCAAAATGTACCAGTCTGGTATTCACAGAATCAACAATTGGACTATTATGAATATTTATATGGTTTTGGGGCTTTGCAAAATCTCGCCTGCCCTAAATGTAATTCCTGGGGACGCCACTGGGTGCTGGGCTCAGCAAAGCTCGAATGAAAATCCTTGTACTCTCTCTTGAAAGGTGACGATGTTTGTCATTACACAAACCTTAAGAAGATTTACCACATGAAAAAAAATCACAACCCATTGTCCTCAAACATATGGTGCTTAATTTAAATGTATGTGAAAACTTTTACTCAACATGTCGTTAGCTTTTTAATGAATCCAATAACCTGTATACATTAGTGATTGTAGACTTTGGTTCGATGAACTTCATTGAAGACATTAAATTGTAGCCCTCAGGGTGTCTCGACAAAAGGGTCTTAAACTGCAAATTGTCATAGCTTCCTGAATACAGTAGAACAAAGTCTTAAGTCCAGGGCGTCAACACAGCTATTTTCCTTTACAATAAGATGAAGGGATAAAACCTTTTTAGGGAATGTTAATGCCTATATGGCAGGGTGTTAAAAGCCTCTGTCTCCCTGTCATCCAAAATAGCCAGCCTGACTGCAACTGGAGGTATACTTTTGCACTTTTACTCAATAAAATGTTGATTAATGTTAAACATATTTTTAACATTAAAACATGTTCTCCACCCCTGGTGGAGAATAATCGTATACACTAACTTGTGTTACTCCAAAGACAATCTTAGAACCCATCGGCAAAAGATGAAGCCTTTCCCCCCCCCTTTGGATCTCTGAATCTGTTTTGAGAGAGAGTGGCCACTGGGCACTGAGGAAGAGTGGGCCTCGTAGCCTTATGAAGTCTTTTTTTTTTTTATCGAGTCTGACTTTTACTTTCGTATCTACGAGTCTTAGCGACCAACCCCAGTTTGCCCTGAAATTCTACTAGTAAAGCCTGTATTTCTCCGAACATGTACAAATACAAAATATAAGGTGCTTACGTGCTTGCCCCAAATGTTAACTAGGTGTCCGGCGTGTTTGTGCAATGTATTAGTCCATATGTTTCAATGAAGAAGTGTTTTTAATCCCGTCTGTGGCCGAGTCTATCGGAAGTTCCCAATGGCCGTCACTGACGGGCGCATCCGGTGAAAGCCGGAATTACACTCAATGTAAACAGGAAGTAAAAGAGGGGGGAATGCCGTTTGGCCACAGACGGGATTAAAACACTTCTTTATCGAAAGATATGGACTAATACATTGCACAAATACTTCGGACACCTAGTTGGCAAGCACCTTATAGTTTGCATTTGTACATGTTCGGAGAAATACGAGCTTTACTAGTGACGTTTCAGCACGGTACATCATTGTCAGACTTAAATGTACCCTTCAACTTCCATGTGTATATATCATTATGTGCAAAATGACTGGATATACAGGTTTTATAGCAAAACAAACATACGGGGACGATACACACCGAGAACCGGTGAGTCAACGGATTAAATGTCTCTATTTTCGGTTATTCGCTATTTTAAGATTTAAATAGTATTTGAAGTGGTCAAACTACAGTAGCAATAGAATGCTCTCTGTTCAATCTTCTGGAAAATACTAATGATTTCAGATATTTCATAAAAGCTAAGGTTAAAGGGATAGTTCCCCCCCCCCCCCCAAAAAAAAAAAATGGTTGCATTCCTAAACCAATAATTTGCCTATTCGCCTATTAGTTTGTATTGGCCAGTGCGCTCAGTGCTGTATTTTCGAACGCACCCAAATAGTCTCCTTTTGTGTCTCCTACCGGAACCGCTGCCTATTTTTTTTTATTTGGCTTTAATCCATGCACAAGAGAATGTGATCAGTCAGGCTTTGGCTAGCCTCGGAAACCCATGCCTTTTGTTTTAGGCTTTGGCTGACCAGGAGTGTCATGTCTAACTGTGTGTGTGTGTGTGTGTGTGTGTGTGTGTGTGTGTGTGTGTGTGTGTGTGTGTGTGTGTGTGTGTGTGTGTGTGTGTGTGTGTGTGTGTGTGTGTGTGTGTGTGCGCGCGCGCGCGTCATAGACTGTAAGGATGTGTGTGTGTGTGTGTGTGTGTGTGTGTGTGTGTGTGTGTGTGTGTGTGTGTGTGTGTGTGTGTGTGTGTGTACGTCCTTTTGAAGGGGACCCTCCTCAAACCCCTCCTCAACAAGGAGCCCGCTTTGAGAACCACTGTGTAGGCCTAGGCCCACTGTCAAGTGGGCCCAGACTAGTGCCCAGCAGGTCTCTGGTAGAAGGTTACCGTAATAACGCCATAATAACGCCCTCCCCATTCCAAAGGTCTCGTCGATATTCGTCATAATGCACGTGATGCACCACACACAGTAAACCGGTCTCTCTCTCTTATATACCGGACCGGTGCTTTATCTGAAGGCAGATCCATGTTGGAAAGGAACCTGTAATGATCACAAACACCATCGCTGTTTAATCTGTATCAGTATTTGTTTTTAAACTCAACAACAACAACATGGAGCGGGTTGTTCTCGTGTTGTTCATGTGTATGCTGACCTCCTCAGTGTTCGCTGGGCTGTATTATAAGGAGGGTCATCCCTGTTACCGTCCCATGCTGAAGAGAAACAACATCGGAGTCAAGTAAGTTTATTGTCTATTATACGTTATTGTGTTATGTTTTAAAGTGTCTGGTCTGTTAGATCTATTCTAAATAGATCTCCAGACCGCCGTCATTCTCGATCGGACACGAACATCGAGTGATCAAGCCTGATTTGGCTGAAAAAACTTCATTATAAATGCAGCAGTTTATCATGAATGCCTTGCTTATTATGCTGCCATAATGTAATAGCTGTATTAGGAAATAGTAACCCTGTATAGTGGTGATGTTTAAATCTAGTAATAGATTTGAACATACAGGGCTATTAAATAGTTAAATGCTACTAGATAAATCAAAGTAGCCACATATAATAGCCCTGAACATGACTGTCATGGCGCTACTTGTTCCTGGTTTTTGCACTTTCTCCATTTTACAACCCGTACATCTACATAAACGTTTACATCTCGAATATAAAGTGCTAACCCCACGGCCATGGATGTAACAAGTTGAAACGCTTGGGTCTAAATACCCTTATATTCCGTATTGTTCAATAAAAAGCATTCTAATCCGACTGGTGGCCATTTTCTCAAAATGTCCTTCACATGCTTTCTACTACGCGACCCTATCGGTTGGGAGGTGTATTGCACATATACATAATAACTATATGAAGAAATGACCGCCGATCGAATTAAAATGATTTTTATTGAACAATACGGAAGATACGGGTACTTAGACCCACCCGTTTCAACTTGTTACATCGATGGCTGTGGGGTCAGTACTTTATATTTGAAATCTGAACGTTTATGTAGATGTACGGGCTGTAAATGGAGAAAGAGCGAAAGTCAGGAACAAGTTGCGCCATGACGCTTGTGACAGACGAGCGTCATGTGAACCAGTTCTTTGATATTGACTATAATATTAGGCTATAGTAAATAATAAAGTATGTTAATAATGCAAGCTTTATCAATTAAGAATTATAAGGCGTTTGCGCAGCCTTTTTCCAACTAAAATGCTACTTTGTAGCAGGACGTGTAAAACGTGTTTAGCCTATAACCTGTAATAAATATTGAACTCACTTCCTCATTCAGGTGGAATAAAATCACGGGTTCATGTGATCATTATGCATAATGTGATCATGTGATCATCATAATGTCATGACCAAGTCATGGTCATGTGATTTGTTTTTCTTCTTTTTTTGAGGAAGTGAAAGGCAGCATTCCATTCAATCCATTGTTTATTCCTCTGCTAAAGGCATATGATCAGCTACTTTATTGTTGTACACCACTGTGTCTCTGGGGACCACTTAGGGCAGCGGTTCTCAACCTGATCTGGGCCCCCAGTATCTCCACATGATTTTGGGGAAGAGGGGGTCCCCAGATGACAGTGAAGTGACAATTTAAGACCTTTTTAATACCTAAAAAAAAGGGGGCATCAAACTGCTGCATCAAAGGAATCAACAAACTATACTATAAAACATGGTCAAACATTGGCCAAATTGTCAAATAATATAAGAAAGAGGCAAACATTTTTGAAAATAGCCGATCTACAGTTGTGGGGCATTGTGAGCTTGTAGATCTGCTATTTTCACAATATCTGTGGAACTAAGTCAAACTAAATGTAATGCCTCAACTACAATTCCAAGTGCTTGTCTGGGTGGGGGGTCCCCAGTTCAAATATGATTATTTTGGGGGGTCGCGACCTGATTAGGTTGAGAACCACTGCACTACATGACCCTTTTATGGGTCTATTTGGATCCCCTGGTTGTCCCAGAACCGGACGTTGAGAACCAGTGAACTACAGTTAGAGTTACAGTAACCCCTCCCCCCCCACTATAATACTCCCCATGGTAATATTGATATCTGTCCCGGACAGACATTAGTAGAGATAACAGATCATGTCTGTCTGTCTGTCTGTCTGTCTGTCTGTCCTCCCGGGCTACAGTTGATATGCCTGCAGTGCAGTGTTGATTTCGTCGACTAAAACTATGATGAAAAATGTTGGTTGACTACCTTTTTTCACTGACGAAAACTAAATAAAAACTAAGCTATGATGACTCTAAAACTAAGACTAAATATGCTGACAATTTCATCAACAAATAAAAACTAGACTAAAATGTTAGTGATGGACGAGTGGAGAAGAGATCCAGCTGAACTAAAAGACACTTGGGTGTTGCGCTCTGAAAACAGCAGATCTACGATGTATCTATCTATCTTGTAGATCGGCTATTTTCAGTATGCAATCAAGTGTAAAATCAGCCATAACGACGCCATCAAAGCACCGCCGAAATACATTTTAGTCGACTAAATCAACTGTAGATTTAGTCGACTATAACTAGACAAAAACTAAAACATTTCAGATGACTAAAATATGACTAAAACTAAATGGAATTGTATTCAAAAGACTATGACAAAAACTAAATCAAAAATTGCTGTCAAAATCAACACTACTGCAGTGCACACTAATGCAGTGCTTCTCAATGTCAAGGACCCCCAAAATATGATATGTATGTATTTGGCTGTGGACCCCCATCTGAAAAGGTTTTGTGCCAGGGACCACAAAAAGAGAAGATTTCTTTGAGTTAAACAAAAATAGCAAAATTATTCAACAACTTAAAAGATTTTTACAAAAGTGTTCAAAAATAGCAGATGTACAAGCTCGCAGATCTGCTATTTTTGAATAGCCAACGTATAAAAAAAAAAAGCCAACGTGTTAAAATGATAGTGAGAACCACTGCACACTAATGCACTTCTGATACAGCTGCAACAAAGGGCATGTGTTTATCTGTGGGATATCCTGTTTCTCAATCCGGCTTACCTTTTAAAAAAAAAAAAGTTTCCTTCAATATAAGGTTGCATGGTTGAAGTTTCAGCCAACATCATTATTACTATATCATTACTTAGGTGTTTTTTTTTTGTGGCCAACATTCTATAACAATAATAACCACCAACAACAATAATAATATTAATAATTATATTAGTCATGCTCTGCTTTCATGTAATGTTTTTTTCCCTTCTTCTCATTCATAACTTATTTCTTGCTGATTCAATACTATGCTTAATATTGTGAGAGACAGCACACTGGGCATCTTTCTTTGTAGATGCAAGCAGAAAATGAATAAGTAACTTCTCCTCTAGACATCGCCAGCAGACCTTGAGCGAGCCTTTAGCTTGTAACTGGATGCCATTTTTTTTTACAATTACTGCTTTTCTAGAAACTATAGACGCCTCCTATTGCACTTTGGTTTATGGCTACAAGTGCAACGTCAACCACAATGAAAAGTCTTACAGGACAGAATTGTTTGATGAAATCATAATCTCTTCTGACCTCACAATCCCACCATGACTGGAAATTAATTTGATTTGCAAAATCTAATGTTTACAAAGAACAGTCCTTGAAATGTCATTGATATAAGTACCAGTGGCCAGTTGAACCTTATCGCATGCATCCCTATTCTGGGCCGAACATTCATCAAAAATAGTTGATCTAGAAAACTCACACTGTGACACCTTGTCAGCTTGTTTTGTCTATTTAGAGATTTGTTGTGTAGAGGAAAATACTGTACACTAGTAGCAGCCTTAAAGGACAACTTTGTTTTTTTTACAACCAAGGTTTATGTTTTAGCTTGTAATTAAAGTAAATACAAGATGAGTGTTAACAATTTTTCATTTACTGCTTTGTATAGTTTTAGCAATTTTCGCGATCTTTTTTACAGTGGGCGGGGGCATTCGGGCAGGTGGCTAAGTATGTATTTTTTACACAATAAAAAAGTTCCCGTGGTCTTTGATGGCCAGATGTGAGTTATTGGGGGCTAGAAGAGCTACTGTAAATAATAAAAAAGAAATTGCCGGGTTATTGTGTAAAAACATACATATTTAGCCACCTGCCCGAATGCCCCCACTGTAAAAAAAGATCGCGAAAATGGCTAAAAATATAGAAAAAAATAAAAATAAATAAATAACACTCATCTTTTATTTACTTTAATTACAAGCTAAACATACACCTTGGTTGTAAGAAAACAAAGTTGTCCTTTAAGTATAAAGATCTGGGGGACCCCAGACAACTAAAGTATGTACTGTAGGCTTTAACTCATTAAGACAAAATGCCTTTTTTCGTGTCAAGGACCCCCCAAATAATATGTATTTGGCCCGCAGACCTCCATTTGAAAATATTTTGTGTCAGGGACCCTGTCTCTCTCTCTCATGTCTCTCTCTCTCTGCATAGGACCACAGCTCGTCCCCACGAGTTCCTGAACGTCTCCGAGCTGCCCAAGGCCTGGGACTGGAGGAACATCAACGGGACCAACTATGTGAGCACCACCCGCAACCAGCACATCCCTCAGTACTGCGGCTCCTGCTGGGCGCACGGCAGCACCAGTGCAATGGCAGGTAATTAGATCGAGCCGCCGTTGTTGCCAGATTCTGCGAGAGAAATAAGCAGCCAGGGTCTATGAAAACAAGCCCAAAAGAAGCGACTAAACATTAGGCCACATGAGCACTTTAAACCTGTAATATTGGCTATTTGAAAATAGCCGATCTACAAGCTCACAACGCGTCGCATTGCGACGCGTTGTGAGCTTGTAGATCTGCTATTTTCAAAAGAAAATCTTGAAAAATAATATTTTTTTTTAAACATTAATTTTAACACAAATCTGGGGGTCCCTGGAACAACATATTTTTAAGATGGGGGGGCTCGGTGGACAAATACATTTGGGGGTCCTCGACACAAAAATGTTTGAGAACCACTGGGTTAAACAACATGAGGAAACAAGCCCAAATAAGCAACTACACTTTAGAAACAAGCCCAAAAAAAAACGCAACCCGCAACTACTAATACAGTATTTACAAGCAACTTTTACATGTCGCTTATAATAAGCTTGTTTTGAACCACAGGACACCTGCAGGTCCCACACATGAAACTGAAACAAGACGTACTTCCTCTTAGAGGAACATCTGGGCCTTTTCTCAACATCATCTCTATATCTGGGTCACTAGTCTCTCTTGAACAAGACTGTTGACTCACACAATTTTCAAATGCTTCCGCCTTGCATTTAGAAGATAGTGGGAAAGTTTTCTGGCTTGAGAGAGACCATGGGACCGTGTCATTTTCACTTTGTGCCGCGCTGTGAGCTTGTTACTGTACATCTACAAGTCTTCTCTTCTGGGGGTTGGTTCCCTGGCACAATTTTTTTTTTTCAGACGGGGGTTCCGCAGCGGCGCAGCCATCTAACTATATAAATGGCGACCAACTTCCGCACCCTCGGTGTCCACACCCCACAGCTCTGTTATCGACTAAACAACGCACCGCCAGACCACATGTCGGCAACTGACTCGCCACGGCGGCCGCGCTGAATTTACGCCTCGCGTAGGGGACATCTCACTGCTAACTACACCTTTTCCACCGCGCAACATAATTAATTCTACTCACCAAATGTCGGACAAAACGGAAGGGGAGGCAGCTTCGTACCGTTTACCGTGCGCACGACCTCATCACCACAACAGCACGCAGCCGCTGCGGGGTTTTTTCCCTTTTTTTCCAAACTTTTTTTTTGGTCACCATTTTCTCCAGGCACCATTTCTGGTGTAACGTCGGGTGTTTCTTTTCACCAGCCAATCACCTTTCACGTTGCCACGTCCGTTGCCACGTCGCGCTGACGTACGCTAAACAAGCGCTGCCGTGCGCACAATGCAAACGAGCCCAAAGGCGCGCAAAAATAAGCCGACCATTGCTTAGACACAAAGTCTGACCTGGCAACGCAGCCTACGCCAATCATGTGTGAGAGATCTACAAGCTATGGGGCAGAGACGCCACCGTATCTTAGCAACAACTACAGCGCTCACTCTCATTGGTCCTGTCACGCTAAGAGCAGTCTCCAGACAATGGCATCGCAGACAGCTTGCTGTTACTGCTGTAGCCATCACAGCCAGTTGCAGCACGACGGACAGGGCGCTGTGATAGCTGCCATGTCGCTAACGCTAACCTGGTTGTCATGCCTGCAGCGGCTGTGCAATCACTTTCTCAACAATGCACGTTCGTGTGGTGAATGTCTATATTGCTGCTCAGTTCGTCCATTGTAGATGGTGTATGTTTGTGTGTGTCTTCTGGAGAACTATGAAGCTCCACAGCAACTACAGTAACTCACGTAATGGCAGGACCGCCCCGTGCAACGCCTGTTAGGCTGCATTATGGTCATGTAGTAATTTCAGATAATTTCGCTCCGATTACAGCAGTGTTTATCAACCCTTTCACGCCGCCCCCCCCCCCCCCCCAAATACACGTACTTGATCTGGGACCCCCCCATTCTGTTTGACTCCGTTCCACAAGTAAATATTGTGAAAATAGCCGATCTACAAGCTCGAAACACCTCACGTTGAGAGGCTTTGTCAGCTTGGAGATCGGCTATTTTCTACATGATTGCCTCTTTCTTACATTCTTTGCCAATGTGGCCCATGTTTTCATAGCATAGTTTATTCACTACTTCTGTTGCAGAAATGGCCATTTCCTTTACTTTCGGTTTTTTATTGTCTCCGCCAGGCCGAAAGGCATGGCGCAAGACTATGTTTCACCCCCTGTCCGTCCGTCTGTGATAGCTAATCTCTCACATCCTTGACTTGATCGCAGCAAAATAACTGCCCGATGTGGAGAGTCACTGAGAGCTGGATAAACGCCGTAAAATGTGTCAAAAGGAGTCTGTACGGCTGTCGATAAATGAACACATGACGTCGGTGGGAGAGGAGATATTGTGTCTTTTGGACAAACAGCAGCGTGGTGCTGATGTTTGTCGTGTGAAGCAGCTTAATGTCAGAGTGTTTGTGTTGGAGCGCCTCAGTGCGGCTGCAGAGTTCATGTGCAACCTCTTCCACAGAGACACAGAGACACTAGAAACTCTGCTGGGGAAAAAAAACACTGCTGGGCATTGACTTTCCTATGGACATTGATCTACACACTGCACGTATATCTGCTACACACACAACATCAAACTACACACTGCAGGTATGATGCAGCGTTTGCATTACAGCCAGCATGCCAGCGTAGTTCCCATATGGTTTCAAGGTGGGCTAAACCATATGGACCCCATGTCAGCAATGTCAGCGGCATCCACTTCAGTCCCAACTGCGATGCCCATGCAGGCTATAAGTAGCTTCTACCTGGCCCTTAGGTGGGCCCCAACTAGCCATGTTTATGTGGGACCAAGGCGGGTCCTAACTGGCTTTGCCCATGCAGGCTTTAACTGGGTTCTACCTGGGCCCTAGGTGTACCCTAACCAACCACAGTGCAGTGCCCATCGCTCCAATTGTTGTGACGTCAGGGCTCTCAATACTGCACATTGGTGGAGGAGGAGGGGCCGCAGGGCGACCGCACACATCGCTGAACCAATGGTAGCCCACGGATGTTTCCTCTGTGGATTTACAATCTGCCCCTCTATGCCACATATCATCCGCACTACAGGGTCTTCACTGACCGAGCCACGGCCCCACTGACCCTCATGACGCTACGCCACTTCAACGTGCGGCAGCATGCGCTGGGTTGCCAGGTTTGCACAGCCTGCGCCAGAAACAAGCAACCACCTTCATGAAAAAAAAAAAAACACCAAAATGGTCCGCAATGTTCCAGGGGTGTCCCCGCGCGTCCCAACACTCCACAGGGGGTCAGTGGACCATCAGGGGGTCCGCGGACCCCCTGTGGACCCCCTGAAACATAACAAATATTTTTTCTTCAAATTTTTCCCTTTTTCAAAAAAACTTTTCCACACTTTCACTCCGCCAATTTGGGTCCCCCAATATACACACGGCCACGCTGGGCCCCGTGCGCGGCTGGGGTTGAGGGGGGCGTAGCCCCCCGAAACTCTAGTATATACATATATCAATATGGGGGCCCTTGATACGAAAACGTTTGAGAGCTACTGCTTTAGAAGGCATTTTCAAGTTGTGACTAGTTGCCTTGCGAATCATTGATGTGGTCTGGGCTTTAAACAAAACACTGTCTCTTTCCGTTCTAAGAAGAGATCTTGAACCATGATAGAGCTCACGTTCAAAAACCAGTGAGTGTTTAACTGTCTCCAGATAAAATGTCCTTTTTCAAAACCTTTTTGATAAACTAAATGCACTCCAAGTGCAACATTCAAGGATGTATCCTGCACAAAATAATTTGGATTAGGGCTTATATTTACACCTGTAACAGGTGATTACACACACATTTCTATCAGTAGTTATACCACACACACACATAATTATAATAACCTTAACATAACTTTAAGCATATTGTGCCAATTGTTTAGGAAACAGCACTAGTGTGGGGGGCTCTTAAAAAGTACTCAAATGTTTTACTAAGTAAAAGTATCAATACTGCAATGTAGAAGTACTCTGTTACAAGTAAAAGTCCGGAATTAAAAATGTACTTGAGTAAATGTACAAAAGTATTGGTATCAAAATGTACTTAAAGTACCAAAAGTAAAAGTACTAAAATGTTTGAAAATAGCAGATCTACAAGCTTGTGAGCCTGTAGATCAGCTATTTTCAAATAGTCTATGTTTAAAATAGGACAAAAGTGGTTAATGAATGCTTTATGATATAATGATTTATATCTGCAAAGTAAATAATAACTAAAGTTTTCAAATAATTGTAGTTGAATAAAAGTACAATATTTGCCTCCGAGATGTAGTGGAGTAGAAGTAAAAGTACTGAAAACTGGAAATACTCCAGTAAAGTAAAAAATACCAACAAATTGTACTTAAGTACAGTACTTGAGTAAATGTATTTAGTTACTTTACACCACTGCCTGTCACACTGTTTCACAAATCACAGACTGGGAAGGCCAAACAAAAATTTGTATTTATTTATTTTTATCGAAAAATATTGTTAACTTGTCGATATTACCGCATGGTAATGCATATGCATATGGTGAGTTTTTGGTATCGTTACATGCCTAATGTTTTTCTTTTTTTTCCCAGATCGCATCAACATCAAGCGGAAGGGGGCGTGGCCGTCTGCCTACCTGTCCGTGCAGCACGTGGTGGACTGTGGCGACGCGGGCACCTGCCACGGAGGAGACCACACCGGGGTGTGGGAGTACGCCAACACACACGGCATCCCGGACGAGACCTGCAACAACTACCAGGCCAAAGACCAGCGTGAGTTTATGTTGTTCTTTATAGAGTAACCGAAGTTCCTGACGTCCACTCACTCGTTCATCGCCTGGGTTCACGGAAGTCATTTCTCTATGGAGAATAACATTCGGTCATCTTAGAATCGTCTCATATAAGAATTGTGGTCAGGGTTGCCAGATCTGCTTATTATAATTTCCCCGCAAAATTGTATTTGATAATAGCCGATCTACAAGCTCACAACGCGTCGCATCGCGACGCGTTGTGAGCTTGTAGATCTGCTATTTTCAAATAGCTGATGTATATGTTAAAGTGCGCATGTGGCCCATAGTTGCTTGTTTTGGGCTGGTTTTCCAAGACCTGGTTGCTTGTTTCTCTCACAGAATCTGGCAACACTGATTGTGGTCCAAAAATAAACAAACTGTCCCGGGGGGCTGTTGTCAGGGAGGTGGCTCTGTATCGTTTACGATAGTCAATCACTAATATTTGATACAGTCTGTTTCTGGCGAAAATAGATATGCATATAATATATTATTGACTATATTTGTATCCCTCCTGACAGAGTGTAAACCATTCAACCAGTGTGGAACCTGCACCACCTTCGGGGAGTGCAACATCGTGAAGAACTTCACGCTGTGGAAGGTGGGCGACTACGGAGAGGTCAGCGGGAGGGAGAAGATGATGGCTGAGATCTACGCCGGAGGACCCATCAGGTTCTGAACTAAGTACTTTTTAAAATGATTATTAGGTTTCTCTGAATAAATTATTCTGAATGGCATTTAGGGGTGCAACAGTTTGTCATGAATAACATGTTATTTTGTCCAATCTACTATGGTAGAGTATGTTTTGTTAATACAATATAACTTATGGTTGTATTTTGTTATTCGATTAATTTAGTCTATCGGGTGTCAGGATTCAAATTCAAAAGTGCTACTTTTGATGCTTTTGTGTGACGCTGTCGTATCAAGTAGGGACGTTAATTTACGAAAAAACACAAACAGTTAAAACATGGAGATGAGAGGTTTCTGCCCGATAGCAACGATTTAAAACGTAATCGATAGAATAATCGCTACGAAATGAATCGCTAGTTGCGTCCCGACTACATTTCAAAATGATTATTAGGTTTCCCTGAATAAATTATTCTGAATGGGGATTCTGCTGTTTTTTTTCCATAGCTGTGGCATCATGGCCACAGACAAGCTGGACGAGTACACGGGAGGCGTTTACTCCGAGTACCACGAGAGCCCGTACGTCAACCACATCGTGTCGGTGGCCGGCTGGGGAGTCGAGAACGGAGTTGAATTCTGGGTCGTACGCAACTCCTGGGGCGAGCCATGGGTAAGTCCTTATTAACACATTAAACCACTTTAAACCGTCCGTCGCTATTTTGGGGAAAAGAAAGAGATAGAAATGGACATGAGAAACAGTTCACTCAATGACCAGGTGACCTAAGATGACAGCAGTTACTGGGAAGTAGGAGGTCAAGAACTTCCTCAGAAAAGGGAGGAGAAGGGGAAGTGTACCAGATTGCCTGATATTAGTTATCATTATTAGGAAATGTGCCCATGTAATAGGGTGTGTCTGCTCACTCATACATACGTTACAAATCATTATATCAGTTAATATGAGTTAATAGTTAATAGAAGGTTAATAGAAGGCGGGACAAAGTAAGAGACATTGTCAAAAACACTCAATCTCTCAAAAACGCTCACTAGTATAATATTTCAGTCATTATTTAAGAATATGTGTCCATGGACAATTGGTTGAGAAACAGTCTTATAAAGGGTAATTCAAACTTTAGTTGACCTGGCGTCCTATAGTTTGTATAGTTTCAATGTGCAGATGATTCGTTTTTTGGTATTGTACTTTTTAGACTGATGATAGGTTCTTGGTTTACTGATGATGCTAGTTTACTATTTCTATGCATTTGATGTATTACCTCGTGTTTACCTTGATTACTGTAAATCGCTCTGGATTGAGATTGTACGCTAAACGCCTGAATTGTAAATTAAATTACAATACTATAATTCACTATGGCAGGAACAAATGGGAATATCTGAAAGTATACTTCTGTCTCTGGCTTGGTGTTGTGGTAATTAAGGGTAACTAAGTCTTGCCTAATTCAGGGGTTCTCAACCTTTTCAGGCCGCGACCCCCAAAATAATATTATTATTTCCCGCGACCCCCCGCGTGCACGCGCGCGGTCCCGTTCGCGCGCGCAAAGGTTATTTAATTATAATAGGTTATTTGATAATTGTTTATTATCAAAACATTTTTGCAAAAAGTGGGTAAATTGAGTAAATTAACTGATAAAACATGAATTAATGATAACATATTTTGTTAAAAAAAAAAAAAAAAAAAACTTTTTTTCCATTTTTTTTTTCAAATTCACCAAAAAATATGGCGACCCCCCCAAATTATTTGGCGACCCCCCTGGGGGTCGCGACCCCCAGGTTGAGAACCACTGCCCTAATTCACGGTGCTACAGATAAAACATGATCACAAGTGCTTTGTCATTGTCTGTCTCCTCAGGGTGAGAAAGGCTGGCTGAGGATCGTCACCAGCGCCTACAAAGGAGGCAGTGGAAGCTCGTACAACCTGGCTCTGGAAGAGGACTGTATGTACGGAGACCCCGTGGTACCCAAAACATACGTCTAGACCACCAGTGGTTCTCAAAGTGGGGTCCAGTGCCCCCCCCCAGGGAGCTAAATGATTGATAGTTGAATGATTGATAGTTGGGAGGCAAATGAACCCTTACGGGTCTGTAACTCTGAGAGTTATGGGGGCTCCTTAATGAAATGTTAAAGTTTTAGAACCAGTGCTCTACTATAGACTAGAGCTGAACTCTAGTCTGCTACACAGAGGATCATTATTTGACCAACCCGATCGCCAAGAATTTAAGTATACATTGCACGGAGTGGTCATTCCGTGCATAGACAACTGGAAAACCCGAAAATCCGTGCAGAGCCGCCTCGCATCTCTCCCCCATTGTGACTAAACCATTTCGGAGGCGCGCAGTTTCAAGGGAACTGTCGCCACGTAAGGGACCACCGAGCGAGCTAAAGCGAGCGAGTTGCCATCCCGAACGTTGCGACGTTCCCTTGAACCTACTCAGCGCCGTTTGAGTTATGTACCGACAGGCACAGAATCGTACATTTTGTTGTGGGGACTGCTCTGCTTCCGGGTTTTTCCGGGATGCAACTGGTTACGCCCACCGTGAGACTCGCCGTACATATGCACAGAATTTCAGGGTTTCTAGGCAACTATGCACGGAATGACGTGCACTGGATCCGTGCAATGTATACTACATTCTTGGAGATCAGGCTGATTTGACACTGTCACAAATTCCAACAATCTCAGGCACACAGCTGCTTTTTTTAATATATAAAAGGGGTTCCTTTATCCCTGGATGAAAGGGAATATAGCTGGGATAGTAAGCGTTTCGTTTTTACAATTTTGCCAGTGTTTTTGCTTAAGTTTCATCTTAAGTGTTCTTATATTTCAATGCCAAGGAATTCCTAATACTTGTATACATTGTACCTCTTAATAGAACTGTTCTTCTTTCACACACAGGCAAAATCGGTCTCCTCTAAAAGCCTGCCCTTACTGTATAGGGAGAGTGAAATAAATCATTATCACCGTTATATTATTTAATTCGCCAATAGGAAAATTGAATTAGTGAATTTCCTACATCCTTGGTCTCAGGGATCTTTGCAGGGCCGAAAACATAACAGTAAATGTTTTAAATAGCACCTGAAATGGGTGAGAACAAAACAAAACAGATCAAACCATGATTTCCCAATAACCACTTCTGCCCTGCATACATTGTACAATAGCCGAGCTACAGCGCAACCTCACAGCACTTTGTATTGTAACGCGTTGTGAGCTTGTAGATCGGCTGTGTATGTATTTGTGTTTTCTATGAAAGAGAGCCAGACATTCTACACAGTATTCAAATCAAATAATTATAAGGGAGGTACAAAGGTATTTCAAAACAAGAATGACATAGTCGTCTGTACAGATAAGATGCCAAAGAACACATTTCTTTTCAGTGGTCTTGTATTATTGCTACAGTATACAGTACATCACAATTATTCTGTTGACATTTGTTGAATTAAAATACTTATCCCATTTAGACCTGAGGCCCAAAACGCCTTCTAAACCCCCTTCTAAATCCTAACCTAAAGTTTTCTGAAAAACTTTAGGTTAGGATTTATCTATAGGAAAAACTAAAATTACAGATTATTTCACCAGTTGAAAGGTACTGTATAACAACGTATGCTTTCCAGGTCTAAATGGGTTAAATGTCAATTGTTTTGCACTACACCCAGACATTTTATTTTGTAAAGGGGTACATTGAAACTGAAATTTCAACTACCATTAACATAACAATCAATGTGCCTTCTTTGCATTGTGCAATCAGCTACACTGTCATTTGATTATGCAATAAAATCTACAATACAATGTATAAATGTCAGAAAATCTACATTACAAATGGCCAATAAACCACACCATTCTGAACAAAACGTGCTACTTGTGAATTATTTATAATCCCAGATGTTTTATGTGATGCGATTATTATAAACCCTACCTTAATGCAGTGGTTCTCAATGTAGGGTCTGGGGGCCCTCGAGAGGTCCTGGAGGTGGTTAGAGCAGGGGTCCCCATCTAAATGATAGATAGTTAGGAGGAACCAAATGGACCCTTACGGGTTTGTAACTCTGAGTGTACAAATGGTTCCATTTGGTTCCATTTGTACACTCAGAGTGAGTAGACGGAAATGGTACCATATTGTAATGAGCATTGGCGAGGACCAATTATATTAAGAAAGATACGTTGAAAATGGGTGAAGTCGTCCTTTAAGCCAGGGGTCTTCAACAGGGGGGGTCCGGGACCCCTAGGGGGTCCTCAGAGTTAATACAGGGGGTCCGCCAAATCTTTGTGTGATATGTTTTTTTTTTGTTGTTTTACATTAACCACTTGAACCCTAACATCCCTTTTCTGAGGAGAACTTTAGCCAAAAATAGCAGATCTACAAGCTCACAACGCCTCAGTTATAGGTGTAGAGGGAAAAAAAGAGCTGCAAAATCTAATCAAGTTTGTTAATAAGTACTATGAGACCACAGACAACACAATCTACAGACAAATGTATGAAAACCATAAACATGGCATTATTTCATATTCATTTTTTTTATTTAAAACGGGTCAAAATCAACATATAAAATATAGAAAAACAAAATCTATTCTTATGGAAACAAAAACGAATGCATTTTAAGTGGCTGTAACCTCCAAAGCCTCATGAATTGGAAAGTAAAGTAGGTGTGAGTGGCAACTAATCAGTTGAGGAGGGCATCTATCCTCCATTACGCGTATAGGCCATAATTAAGCCTAATTTATGTTCCGATGTACATCGGTGTCACGCACCGAAAATAGCAGCTATACAAGCTCACAGCGCGTCACATTGTACGTGTTGTGTGAGCTTGTAAATCTGCTATTTTCTCATGTCGGATCATAAATTAGGCTTTACTGAGAAAAAAGAAAATGATCCAATTCACTGTGCCTGTGTGTCAGTTCCTTCATCTCCTCTATCCTAGAAGTTGATCGTCTCTGTCGGGTGGAAACCTCATATGTCCATAACTGTTACTTTTCAGGATTCAAATTAAACAACGGCAAAAGTAGCAGATCTACAAGCTTGAAACGCATCGCTTTGCGCCCCGTTTTGAGCTTGCAGATCTGCTACTTTTGATGCTTTTGTGTGACGCTGTAATACGAAGTAGCAGGGCATTCATTTACTTTAATATAGAAACATATGTTTTTCAGAATACTGTTGGGATTTAGAAGACATTTGTAGAATCGGCTTCAGGTCTTAATGGGTTAAAAGTCTTCTATATGACGACAGCTTTACATTGCGACCAGGATAAGGAAAGCAACCATCAAATGTGTTTTTTGAGAGCTTGCAGATCGGATTTGAGCACTCATAAAATGCAATCTACACACATGTACTGTAAATTGATATTTGCACTTGCATAAAATATTTGTGTGTGTGACTTAGTGTTGATTTTGACAGCATTTTTTTTTCTAGTTTTAGTCATAGTCTTTTGAATAAAATTCCATTTAGTTTTAGTCATATTTTAGTCATCTGAAATGCTTTAGTTTTTGTCTAGTTTTAGTCGACTAAATATCATAAGATTATATATACGAAATCTACAGTTGATTTAGTCGACTGAGAAATGTATTCTGGCGGTGCCTTGATGGCGTCGTAATGGCTGATTTTACACTTGCATGCTGAAAATAGCCGATCTACACGACGCGTTGTGAGCTTGTAGATCTGCTATTTTCAGAGGGCAATAACCGAGCGCAACCAAACATAAAATTATCTCTTCTCCACTAGTCATTTTAGTCTAGTTTTTATTTGTTTTACTAGTTTTAGTCATCATAGCTTAGTTTTTATTTTGTTTTTATTTAGTTTTCGTCAGTGAAACAAGGTAGTCGATGAACATTTTTCGTCATAGTTTTAGTCGACGAAATCAACACTAGTGTGACTTCAAATTCAGATTCCAGGTTGCCGGTTCAAATGTATGTGAGTTTGAGTGCTCAAATCAAATCTCCAAGCTCTCCAAGTTTGGAACATATCTGCCGTAGATATCCTTTCTTTCTTTGTTTACATGACCTTGTAGGAGTGAGGATAGAGGAGCTAGGAGGACAGAGAAGAAAAAGGATGTGAGATGAGATGCAGCCTGTATGTGGGGACAGTGTGTTCATTATGCATGATGGGCGTCCAACAGAAGATATCAGAGTTATGGGGGCCTCGTGGCGAGGTGAGGTCCTACATTCTGTATACCGTAGATATATGAATTCAGCAACAGCGTCATCTCTCTCTCGTCTTCGTGGTGGTGGTGTTCCATCTCCAGCAAAGTAGTCATCACCGTCCTTTTACCCCCAAATCAATTCATCATGATGAAATTACCCTTGCAATGAGCTGAAAACAATGAAAAAAAAAAAACAAGTAGGTGAGGTGGTTGTTTAATAGGAATCATGCGTTAAAATCCAAATGGAGACAGAAGTGTGGAATCTGAGGCACATTTAAAAACGTGAACGTTTTCATTGTTTTAACCACTTTAAAATACATACTGTACTTAACCGGAGTCCCCCAGGGCTCTAAACTTGGCCTGCTTCTTTTTTCCCCCTCTACACCACATTATTTAGCTTAAAATAGCCAATCTATAAGCTCACAACTCACCACCTGGCAACAGGCTGTGTGAGCTTGCAGATGTGCTATTTTGAGCGAATGTTTGCCCACAGAATAGAGAACCACAAGCTCGCGTCAGGAAGCGTGTAGATCAGCTATTTACAAAAGTACAAAATAGGACCTTAATTGGTTATTTGTTAATGTATTGTACTGGAGTACTGGAGTACAAATATTTGCCTCTGAGATGTAGTAGAATAGAAGTAAAAAGTATTGAAAAAAAGGAAATAATAGTAAGTAAAGTAAAGTACCTCAAAATCGTACTTTAGCAAATGTACTGTACTTAGTTACTTTACAGTTTACATCATTGACAAAGCTGGAAGAAGCCAAGTAGCCAAATGTATCTAGAGAATTGTGAGGCATCCCTGCATTTTCATCTGCATCAGTCCAAAACAAAAGTGGTTGCTGTAGCTAAATGATAATAGAATACAACGTGTAAGTGGTTGTGGCTAAATGATAACACAATACAACTTGCCTATGAATTCAGCGACAGCGTCGTGCTCCCCTTCTGCCCGGATTGTGCCGGCGATGCTGTCGTTCTCCAGGATGGGAAGGAAGAGCTGAACAAAATCTGACGTGTACGGAGGAGCGATCACATCCAACACCTTAAAGGAGAGAGGCATCAGATACATTCTGAAGTCAGTAATGTGGTACATGTGAAATGCATTATTAGTCAATGTACTGATGTTAATTGGTTTTACATTTCAAATATTTTAGAGATTTCACTTCAAATGGCCTTTGTTGTCTTTCCGACCATTCAAATCGCTTTACGGTGTATTTCACATTCACCAATTAATTCACACGCCGACGGCGGAGGCAACAGTGCTCATCAGGAGCAGTAGGTGTTAAGTGTCTTGCTCAGGGACACTTTGACACGAAGCCAGGAGGACCTGGGGATCGAACCAGGAACCTTCTCGGCTCCCAAGACGGCCCCTTTATCTCCCGAGCTACTGTGGCCTACATGTCCTTAAAGCAGAGCTGTGCAATCGGCAATCCCTGCAGAAAAGTGGTAAAAGCACATTTGCTTTGCCTACATTTCCCAAGATTATCTTGAGCTCCTACTAAGTCCATTGAGTGATATTATTGGCAGGTGAAGAATCAGGTGAACACCGACATAATGATTGAAGGAAATATACAACGATGTCTGTGTGGACATCACTTCCTGTACGTAAGTGGTTCTCAAAGTGGGGTACACTCTCAGTTAAAAAAAGAAGTTTGAGACACATTAAGATTGAGCTGAGATTGTCTGTCACTGGTTGCAATCTCTTAGTAGCAAAACCAATGATTCTACTGAATTGGGGAAGAAGGGTTGGTTTAATCATTTAATACGCTTTAATCATTTAATACCTTTTATATGTGGGAAAAGCGTGCAACATCTTCATCGAAAACGTTACCTCAGTGACAAAGTATCGAATTAGAGAGATATCCGTGTTGAGCTTCTCCAGACACTTGCGCATGTAACCTACGACAGGCAGTACGTAACCACGGCTCAGCAGGTGAACCATGCGATCCAACAGCGTCTTCTTCAACTCCATCTGGACAAAAACAATGAAAACATTCAACATTTTTTCAATTGTTACATCTCATTTGAAGGTTTTTGAAAATGGGGGATTATTTAGAATTTTCTTTTTATCACAAATCTTCACTTATGGGGGTTGCTGCTGGTACAAAATCTTTTCAGATCTGGGGTCTGGGGCCCAAATACATATCATTTTGGGGGTTGTGTTTGAGAAGCATGTTGTTAGCCTACAGACCTGCTCCATGACGTCCAGCTGGGAATGCTGCGTCTCAAACAGCTTGATGAGAAGCTGCAGGACCTGTGGATGCAGCAGCTGGTGGCACGTACATATCTATAATAATAACAATAACTTTATTTATAGAGCACCTTTCTAAAACAGAAGTCACTTACATATCTGAGAGGTACAGGCATGAGAGGCACTGATATAGGGCGGCAAAAAATATCCATTATTTCCTTGGCCATTTTTCTATCCATAACTTTTTTGATTAAGCAAATAATTGAGAAGCACTTATTAATTGATTCATTATAATTTACTAAATCAATTAGTTAATAGCCACATAATACTGTCGTTGCTTTAATGCTTTGTCGTACAAAAATACCAAAAAATATAAAAAATAACCAATCTACAAGCTCACACAACACGTCGCATAGTGACACGTGGTGAGCTTTTCGATCAAAATCTATTAGTTCAATTATAGCATGGATTTTAATTAGAAAATGTTTTCCATGAAGTAAAAGCTGATCGTCATCATCAACACACAATAAACACATCAAAGGGCTTGCCTCGTCCAGCAGTGCTAAGTGAACTGGAGTGTGGTCTGTTTGGAGCTGGAAGTACGAAGGCTCCGACACGGTCCAGTCCACCCACTTCAGAACACCCATGGCCACCACTGGAAACCTACACACACACACACAAAGTAGACAGCAGAGATGGGTAAAACAGGTTAAAGGTGCAGAAATTGATATTGCTTAGTCAAGTGCTTTAGTAAACTCTATAAACATATTTAAGTGAATTGCAATATCTGCCCTGTGCGATATTTGTTTAGAAAGCCTAAAAGGCAAACAGAAACGTATTATTTATTTATACAAAAAAAAAAAAGTTAAATATAATCATTTGTATGACAATTACTAGTGAACAGAAATGTCATGGTCACCTTATACACTGGTACAGAGGGCTGAGTTCAGCCACCAGCTCCGTAGCTCCTTTGTTCTCATTACAACACAAGTTATGGACAGTTTCTATGGCTTTAGACGTAGACTTCAGCTCATCTTTGTTTATGTTCACTCTCTTGTTCTGAATGGGTTGAATGGAAATACAAGTACAAGTATTATAACATGTTAGACAGACGCTGTGTTATTAAGACAAATGACTCTGGATGGATAACTTCATACACACATCCTCTAAGGCCCCCTGGTGGCCATATTGGGTATATATATATATATACAGACTGAAGCTAGATCATACATGGGCAACTGGCAGCCTGGGGGCCACATGCGGCCCCACCTTCACTTAATGCGTCCGCAGGTTAAAATCAGAATACTGATATATCATTGATTTCAGCTGTTACAATTCCAAACATGCAAACATGACCCGCTTTAATTACGTCAGTCTATATTAGTAGCCCAATGACTAGTATTACAAGTCTATAGTCTTTTTTATGTCCAATGTATTTTGTATTTAAAGGTAGAGTAAGTGATATTTTTTGGTTAAAACAAAAAGTATTTTGTTGAAAGGTTAAAGCACTATATTCTGATAGTAATCATTGCTATAGAGTGTTTGTTCAGTAACAGGAGTCTCCCTGTCTCTCCAGCTCTTTAATAAACAGAAAATACATTTTCCGGTAGGTGTCAAAATCTCAGCCAATCAGGAGAAAGTACCCATTTTAAGCTTCATTTTTATAGTGTTGATTGATTGATTGAAATTTTTATTAGGCAAAAGAATGTAAAACAACACAGTTACATTTATAATGCTTTTGTCTAAAAGGTCCGGCCAAAAAAGTCCTTGCGGGCTTGTTCCAGTTCCAATTTTGCCTGCTCATTTCTTAGTGTCATCACTTCCAATTTCACTTGTTTAATCTATATCCTGATTGAGTTCTCTGTCCTGATTGGATAAAATTGGAAATGAAACTGGAACGAAAATGAATTTTCTGTTTTATAAAGAGCCGGAGAGACAAGGAGACTCTTTTTACTGAACAAACACTCTATAGCAATGAGTACTATCAGAATATAGAGCTATTTAACACTTATTTTAAGCAAAGAAAATCACTTACCCTACCTTTAACCAAAGAAAATCACTTACCCTACCTTTAAGTTAAAAAGGTTAACATAAGTATATAACTAAATGCTCAAAACGCGTTGCACCGCGACACGTTTTGAGCTTGTAGATCTGCTATTTTTGCTACTTTTGTGTGACATGGCGAAGTACAGCAATCATTTACGAAAAAAGTTAAAATACGGAGATAAGGTGTCTGCTCAACAGTATATGCAATGTGGCCCTCTTGAGTGAGTGTGGAAATATTGTGGCCCTCTCCATCATCAAAGTTGCCCACCCCTGAGCTACACGTAGATGCACATAATACAGTTGTTGTGAGATCACTTTTTTTTTTCTCCGTGACTTTGTAGATCTGCTATTACTGCTAATAAGAATAATAATATTTCAAATGTGTGGGAAAAGAAAAACAATAATGGAATAGCATTTTTATTTGAAGAAAACTGAAAACATCCTACCTTCTTCCACGTTTCAACCACACTGGCTGCGTAGGCCAGGATATGAATGTATTTGTGTTTATGATCCTGGTTGATCTTTGAGCCGGGCTTAAAGAGAGACTGCATGAACAGGTCCAGGAACGCTGGGACTCGTATCTGAAAACACAAACACACAACAAACCATGTTTTAGAACACAGCACCGCTTAATGTTGGGCTTTTGAAATGTAGGATGAGTTATGACAGTTGGTTCTCAAACTTTTTCATGTCAAGGACCCCCCAAATTGATACGTATTTGGCCGCGGACCCCCCATCTGAAAGGATGTTGTGGCAGGGACCCCCATGAGAGAAGATTTGTGTTGATACAAATTCTCTAAACTATTTCAAATGTAAAAAAAAAAATCAAGATCTACAAGCTTGTAGATCGGTTATAAAATAGGATAAAATAGGATTAAACTTTCCTCGAGTGACACTTTCAGAACCGCTCGCTTTATGAAATGCATGTCTGGAGACATGCATTTCATAAAGCCAGCAGTATGGTATAAATCACAAATCCACGGTGAGGCCTTTAGGAGGGTCATTCAAGCAAGCCGCAAGTAGCCTGGTAAACCCTCCCTCTGGAAATCTCATTTCCATTTGAAATAAAATACAATTGAGATTTCTGGAGGGAGGGTTTACCAGGCTAAGCCGCAAGTGGAGCCTGCAGCACCACCAAGGCCCAAGGAACCATCACGCCAGAAGGAAATGTTTGGATCGGGGTGGTGCAACGGATCTGGCACAGCGCTCAGGTCCTGGACCTGGTGATACGAAGGAGGAGCCCGGCCAGGAGGCCACCCACAGAGCCTAGTCCCTCCACGTGCCAGAGCCTCCCCCAGTTCCAGCAGAGCAGTTCTGGAGAAGCGGGCTGAGGGGCCCTGTCTTTCCCTATAGGACTGACCGTGGGTAGCTACTGGGACGTAAGTCGGGGCTTGATCAACCCCGGCTTTCGCCCTCTCACCCTCCCCTCGCACCTGGGCGAGGGGAGGGTGTATGTTGTTGCGAGACCCGAAACACTCGATGACCCCAGGCTACAACACTGATGATACGTCCCAGGTGCGTCCCATGTTTTATTTATAGTGTTCTTTATTATGATCTAATAATATTATTATAATTTTATTTTTTGAGATGCTGTGCTTTCTCCTCACCAGCTCCACAGGAGGCGGGTCCATGCTGCTGAACATCTTGAACAGAACGGTGATGTCTGCAGGGTTCAGAGCTCCTCTGGACAGCATGGCGCCCAGGGCCTGGCACGCCCGAGGGTACGCGGCCGCCGTACCCAACGCCAGGGTTATCTGACTGGCATCGTGCCCCCTGAGATTAAGTAATCATAACCAGAAAAATAATTACATTAACTTTGTATCATTACTGCTAAAGCTGCATTCATTATTTTAATGGATAACAATCTGTATGGTATGTTAATACATTATAACTATATTCCCCTACTGCCAGTGATGGAAAACGTACTCACAATTTTTACTTAAATAAAAGTATCAATACTGTAACATAGAAATAGTCTGGAAAGTAAAAGCCCGGAATTCAAAATGTACTTGAGTAAAAGTACAAAAGTTTTGGCATCAAAATGTACTTAAAGCACCAAAAGTGAAAGGGCTCATTACGCAGAATGTCCCATTTCAGGTTTTCAAATGTATAAAAATCTTTTGAAAATAGACGATCTACAAGCTCACAATGCGTCGCATGGCGACGCATTGTGAGCTTGTAGATCGGCTATTTTCAAAAGGCCGAAATGTATACAGGGCTGAAGTGGTTAATGTATGTTTTTACTTCAAAATCTTTAAAGTAACTAAAGTTTTCAAATAATTGTAGTGGAGTAAAAGTACAATATTTGCCTCTGAGATGCAGTGGAGTAGAAGTAAAAGTACTGAAAATTTTACTCCAGTAAAGTAAAAAATACCTCAAAATTGTACTTAAGTAAATGTACTTAGTTACTTTCCACCACTGCCTACTGCCCACTGATACGTCCCCAGACGTACAGAGATATCTGTCTATAGGAGATATCAGAGGAGTGATATCAGAGTTAAGTGACCGACAGGGGGAGGGGGGGCTAATAACCTCTGATGTGCCGACTTCTGGACCTCCTGGCCGATCCTCCGCATGGCGGACCCCCCCTGCTCCTCTTGGGACAGGATGGACATCATGGCCTGGGCAAACAGGTACGTGTGCTCACCGTGGCACACCATCTTCTACGACACACACACACACACACACACACACACACACACACACACACACACACACACACACACACACACACACACACACACACACACACACACACACACACACACACACACACACACACACACACACACACACACACACAGACACACACACAGAGAGAGAGAGAGGGACAAGTTAGAAAGAGTTATCACCATAGATATAGAAACTTAGATATGGCCTCTGCAGTTCGTTGGAGCGACTGGTATCGCGGTCGCCATTTTAGAGTAGGCAAGCTACCATTCAAAGGGACTACTGGCCAATCACAGCGCGTTGACTACTGGCCAATCACAACGCGTCTAACTGACTTTTGCTGCGCCGCTGCCTCTCACGAAAAGACCCGCCCCCACCTGCCTCTGATTGGCCTACCGAACGCCCCCTTCTGTGACACACGCGGAAGCTTGCCTACTCTAAAATGGCGCCCGAGGTACCAATGCCTCAGAGCCTACCTTTATATGTCTATGGTTATCACACTCAAAAAAACATATTTGAACTGGGGACCCCCCATCCCCCCAAAAAACATAAAGTTGAGGCAAACAAAGAGTTGAGGCATTGAATCGTGTTTGACTCGGTTCCACAGATAAATATTGTGAAAATAGCAGATCTACAGTACAGTTCTAGATCGGCTATTTTCACAATATTTGCCTCCTTCTTATATTATTTGACAATTTGGACAATGTTTCACCAGTTTTTACAGTATAGTGTGTTGATTACTTTTGATGCAGTTATTTTTTTGGGTATTAAAAAGTCCCTAAATGGTCACTTCACTGTCATTACATTACATTACATTACAGTCATTTAGCAGACGCTTTTATCCAAAGCGACTTACAATAAGTGTATTCAACATAGGTAGGGAACGAAAACTACTAATCACCAGAAGTCTTAAGTGCATTTCCTGCAAAAAACAAGCAACCAAGAGTATACCTAGCGCTAAGGTAAAAGTGCAATATATCAGCTACCTACTTTCTTAAACAGATGAGACAAAATAGCAAAATCAAATGAGCACGAGCTCAGACAAATAAGTGTATCGACTAAACAAGATCCAATAAAACAATACAAAACTAAAACAAGAGTTCGTACAACTACTTAACAACAAGTAGGCCAGGCATCTGGTAACCATCGGTAACCATCGGTTACCAGACAACCCTCCTTAACCCCTCCTCCCTCTGCCCTACAAGGGATGGGGGCACACCCTCCCCTCCTTAACCCCTCCTCCCTCTGCCCTACAAGGCATGGGACACGCCCTCCCCTCCTTAACCCCTCCTCCCTCTGCCCACAAATTCATCCCAGAGTTTCATTTCTTTCTTGTTGCTTCCTTCTTCTTGAAAAGGTGGGTGTCATACCGTGTTCTCCGTCATGACATTAGAAATGGAATTGATAATGATTTATTCAGTATATTTATGATAGCCTCAGATGATATCTGTACGTTAATGTATATACTTTCATACATTAGCTCTGATCAAGTTGTTTTGGACTGACTGAAGTCACCAAGAACCGTGTTGATCGTTAACCGTGTTTGTTTAATTCATATCTTCCTTATTTGTTTAATTTGATGTTCTGCAGTCTTGTACTGTACGTGCCTTGGTCATGGGTAGCAACACTCCAAGAACAAAATAAAAACACTTCTAGGTGCACGGCTCAAACGTAGTATTATGTGAAGAGAAAACACTACGCTTTTCATTGTTTGATTTGCCTCACCCGGAGGAACAAACGATGTGTTGCAACAACTGCATTGTTCCTCTGGCTGGCTGAGTGGAAACGCATGCGGTTTCTTTGAAACAGACATTTTGTTTGAGCCATTACACGTAGTGTACAGTACATGCCACGCCTGGCGTGTGTGTGTGTGTGTGTGTGTGTGTGTGTGTGTGTGTGTGTGTGTGTGTGTGTGTGTGTGTGTGTGTGTGTGTGTGTGTGTGTGTGTGTGTGTGTGTGTGTGTGTGTGTGTGTGTGTGTGTGTGTCATCAGCTTGTTCTAGCAGACCTAGAGCTTATTATGACTGCAACCTGATCCTGTTCGCAGATGACAGGGTTGAAAAAGCTCTCAGCTCTGAATTTACGATCTGCATCTGGCTCGCTGATAATCTGCATGGGACCCAAACTAGATCTACAAGCTCACAACTCGCCACGATGTGACGTGTTGCGAGATCTGCTATTTTCACTACGTTTTTTTTAATGTATGGAATTTCTTGGATTTTGTTGACATGTTTTTGTTGCTTACAGAGACGGACAGACAAAGGGAGAGAGAAAGAAAGACAGACAGACAAATATCAAATATGATTTTTTTTTCCTTTGGGGGGGGGGGCTCATGGTCTGAGAAGTTTGAGAACCCTTGGTCTAGATGAAGTACAAACATTTGCAAACTTTAGTGTTGATTTTTTACACAAATTTTAAATCTTCCATTGATTGGTTGATTTGTTTTTCAAAAAAAGGCACGGTGGCACAGATTCATACAGAATAATGCTAAAAGGAATGAACCCAGATAAGCTCTCAGAGCTCGTTTCCATTAGGGTCCTGTGTATTCAATTCATCGAGACACGATGGCTTTAGGTTCAAACATGGCTGTCTTTTGGACGCGTCTGTTTTCACTGGCAAGATTTTCAACTCAACAATCCTGTGTTCAAGATACTAAACCTGATGGTTTTTACAATGATTGTCATTTCATAGTGGTGATGATGGCTTTTACAATGATTGTCATTTCATAGTGGTGATGATGGCTTTTACAATGATTGTCATTTCATAGTGGTGTTGATGGTTTTTATAATGATTGTCATTTCATAGTGGTGTTGATGTTTTTTTTTACAACGATTGTAATTTCATAGTGATGTTGCTATCAGAAAGCTTTGTTGCAATCAGCATTCCTACCTGTTAAAGCTGCTTCTAAAATCTTATCTGAGCAGATGTATTGACCTCACAATTCTGTCTGCCCACAGATATTCTGAAGCAAAGAAATGGATCAGTTTTCAGAAGAAACACATCCCATAATACAGCTCATTATCAACAATGACCTCGACAATCTCAAGAATTCAGTTGAAGTGGAAGATCTTAATAAACTTTACCCATGCAAAGATTTGGAGGGTTATATATCTCCCTTGTCAGCTGCGGTAGTATTTCACAAGATGGACATTTGTGACTTCCTCCTGACAGAGGGAGCAGACCTAGATTCGGTGGGTGGTGGCCCGTGTCCTCTGCATTATGCCTGTGAATCAGCACCAGTTGAATTTGTGAGTAGACTAATTAAAGCGGGAGCCAGGACAAATCTGTATGATCCCAGAACAGGGTTGTCACCATTTCAAACTGCTGCCCTCAGGCTCCATGACAAGCAAGGTGTTATGAAAGTCCTTATTGAGGCTGGCGTCTTGACAACTCCACTCCCTCCTGCTCATCCTCAGCATCATATCATCAATAAAACAATTAGTGAATTGATTGAAGAGCTTGGATCGAGCGGTGAGGAAATGTATTCCAAAATAAAACTTTTTCTTGATCTGGGAATGGCTATTACCCAGAAATCACCAAGAGAGGTTTTTCAACATTTTGGGCGACACATGCTGGAGGCGAATCCCCTGAACCACCTGACCGTGATCGATATTCTGTTTAATGTTGGAGGATCACTAACAGAAGAATACCATCAGAAATGTATTACGTGGCTGAAGGACAATAACAAACTGAACTTCTACATTGAAAATGTAGTCAAACAATTTCCAAACATGATATATCATTTGCCCGACACTATAGTCAGAGTTCTACAAACCATTTTCAACACAATGGAAGAGATACCCAGTGAGGCAACACTGGCTCTGATCCCCCAACTGCTGCAACTCCTTTCCACAGGAAACAAAATAATTCCAGATGTTCTGTTAACACTCTATGTGATTACACAGAAAACTAAAGTCAATGATGGCTGGAATCAGGACTTCATCAACAATATATGCACAGCAATTGTTCCTTTTGTGGAAACGAATCACCTCCAAATGGTGAGAATATACGCATATGCCACACTGGCAAACCTTCCATTTGCACACACCTCTAACTTCTTTACATCAATGGGAATAGATCATGTGCCTGAGGATGTAATCACATCTGCATGAATGCGGATGGATGGATATATGAAAGTCAGGCTTAGTGAACTAAAAAAGCATCTCAGCAAACCAACCTCAGTAATTGAAACGATCAACACAGCACCATCAAAACAACCACTAAAATGGAACAGAATCAGTGAAAGGTGGAGAGAGAAGTTAGAGAAGCTTGCTACTGCTAACACTCATGAGGATGACAAAGTTATCAAAGTTGGGAATTTTGTGATGGGGAAAGGTAGTGAATTCCACATAGCAGGTGGAAGTAATGGAACTGAGGTCTTCTTGGGGTTAAGAGAGGATGGCACTGAAGTTGCAGTGAAGAGAATGACTCCAGAAAACTATGAATTGCTGAAAAACGAGCAAGGCTTTTTACGTCTTCCAGAGCTTGATGATAATTCGATTGTACGATATGTGGACTTTATAGAGGATAAGAACTTTGGATATCTTGTTCTTCAGTTATGTGAATACACACTGGAAGAATACATCAAGTTAGGAATTAGATTTCCTGGAGGCCGTCTTTCTGAACAGGCGATTGTCCAACAAGTTCTCACTAGCTTAAAGATACTCCATCAGCAGAAGCCTCCAATTCTCCACCGGGATATCAAGCCACAGAATGTCTTGATTGGTAAGCTACAGAAGAAAAAATTAAAAAGCAGCTTATTTATTTTTAGTGATTTAAAAATAATTTGTTATATTTATCTACCTGTTTTGCCCTGCAGATGTTACAAAGAAGGCCAGATTGGCTGATTTTGGAATAAGCAGACGGTTGACCAGAGTTGACCAAACAACATTTCAACATTCAACAAGACGTGCAGGAACAAAATGCTGGATGGCGACGGAGACCATTAATGAAGACGGTGGTGATGAACATGTACCGTATAAAAGAAGTGCTGACATCCAGGTTTGTTCTTATTCTGCATGAGAACAATTAAATGAATTAAAACAACGCATACTATCACTAAATTAAATGTTTATGTTCATTCTAAAAAGGTGGCTGGGATGTTGTTATATTACATCCTGTCTGGAGGACACCATCCATTTGGCAAAGACCTTTTCTGTGATGTCAACATTTTTAAAGGACAGTACAACCTGGACCTTGTTCAGGATGCAGTTGCCAAGGATCTCATCGAGAGGATGATCAATAAAGACCCAAAGAAAAGACCTACAGTGGAGGAATGCTTGGCTCATCCCTACTTCTGGGGAAATGAAAAGTATGAGAAACAAATATTTTCAATTGTACATACAGTATTATTTGTTCTCAATGTTATTCTTATCAGTGCTTTTTTTTATCATGGCTTAATAACTACCACAGCTCATATTTAATCACTTAAGCCCTGTTCTCAAAACTTTTTTTCAAAGTAGCAGATCTACAAGCTCAATTGTGAGATTATAGATCTGCTATTGTTTAAGTGTTTTTTTT